>NW_022900931.1:68862916-68884180 GCF_012274545.1 Fukomys damarensis
GCGCGTTCCTGGCTGGGCGGGGCGCGTTCGCCAGGGGACCCGACCCTCCGTGGCCCCCTCTTGGGAGAGCAGCCCCAGCGCGCGACGTGTCCTCTGGCCTGCGCCTTTATACGGGCCTTTCTTCCCACTCAGAAGTCCAATCCCTGTTTCCCGGCCATGGCCGGCCTCCTACAGATCTGCGCCTTCTCTTTCCAGTTCGGGAGACAGGTCCCCTCCAGAACGTGCGTTCGCCAGGGGACCCGACCCTCCGTGGCCCCCTCTTGGGAGAGCAGCCCCAGCGCGCGACGTGTCCTCTGGCCTGCGCCTTTATACGGGCCTTTCTTCCCACTCAGAAGTCCAATCCCTGTTTCCCGGCCATGGCCGGCCTCCTACAGATCTGCGCCTTCTCTTTCCAGTTCGGGAGACAGGTCCCCTCCAGAACGTCCTCGAGAATCAGACAGTTTCTAGTCAATCAGTCCGCGCAGCGAGTGTTTTGTTTGGCTTTCCATGCACGGGCCCGGGCGGTAGGGAGCATTCCATTCGCTGTAGCCTGGAGCATGGGACCTCAATCGCATCAGCTCCCGCGAATGCACCTCTTCCTTCAGCCCCTACCTCGCCCCGTCCCAGAGACAGATGTCCCGGACACTGTGGGGATGGACTCGCTCTGCCTCTGCTTGCCGCCCTGGACCACTGCTCCACCTTCCCGAATGACCCTTACCCCAGCCAGAGGAGCCACTTTTCTATCATCTCCCAGTAGTTCTCTGTATCTGACGCAACTGCCATTTCCTGGAAAGTTCTTGGATACCTTCTGTCCAGGCATTTTTCCTCAAGGCTTTCTTTTGGTCTTGGTCCTATTCCTCTTAGTCTCAGTCTCATCCACAGTCAGTTCCTGTCATCTGCCATGGAGCTTTCCCCACTTCTGTCCCAATCCTCAGGGTCTTCTCTGTCCTGGCCTTGGCCCCTAGGTTTGGTGTCTGCCTTCACCTGGCCAGGTCCCCTTGGATGACACTCTCATTCGTTCTTTTCTGTAGGTTTCTCTTGGCAGTTCCAAGAAGACACTCCAGAAAAAGAATGCCATCCCCTCTAGGTCCCTCATACCTGCCCGTTGGAGACTCTGAGACCAACTTCGAGGGACCTGAAGGTGCACGGCTGCGTTTCCGGGGATTCTGCTACAAGGAAGTGGCAGGACCACGAGAAGCACTGGCCCAACTTCGAGAGCTGTGCCGGCAATGGCTGCGGCCTGAGTCCTGCTCCAAGGAGGAGATCTTGGAGCTACTGGTGCTGGAGCAGTTCCTGGGCACACTGCCCCCTGAGATCCAGGCCTGGGTGCGAAGGCAGAAGCCAGGCTGCCCTGAGGAGGCTGCTGCCCTGGTAGAGGGGCTGCAGCAGGACCCTGGACAGTTGCTAGGCTGGGTAAGTGTGGTGGCATTAGCTTCCCAGGGGGACAGACTGAAAGGAGAGCCCTGTGACATGCCTCTTCTCCTTAGATCACAGCCCACATCCTGAAACCAGAGGTACTACCTGCAGTTCAGAAGAAAGATGAATCCTCAGGAAGCCCTCAGCCTTCAGCAACAGTGGATCCCTGTGGAGCAGACTCAGGGGAGGGCCAACAGGATGCCAGGATAGAAGGGTCTGCCCAGCTCAGTTGCAATGTGAAGGAGGAGCCCAGTGTGGACGGGCAGGAGATAGGTGAGGCAGGTGCCACACCAGGGCTATAGGCCCCTGGCAGAGAGTCCAGGAGAAGCCACATCAGGGCAGAGGCTCCTGAACTCAATATGGGTGTCCCTAGCTGGGTTGGGGGCCGTGGAGGGGCTGCAGAGATGATTCCAGGAAAGCAGGAACAAAGGGCTACCCAACCTGTCACAGCAGCGTGGGCCAAGGCCATCGCAGTGACACCAGCCTCTCCTCCACTTGGTTTATGAGGGTGGCTCCTGACACCTCTTCCCATCTGTTTCACTTCTCAGCACCTCTCAGCCCCTTACTTCCTGTCCCACCATCTGAGAGTCATGTGGAACACCAAGAACCTGCCTCTACATCCTTCCAACCGTCCAGAAATCAGGTGAGCTTGTGTTGAGGGGGGGTGTCTTTGGTGGCTGCCCTGTGGTCCCCAGGCTCTTGGCCAGTGACTCTTGTGCTCTTTGCTACTCGGAAGGGAAGTAAATACCAGGGTTGCTCCCACAGGTCTGGGGGCACAGGCACAGCCTGCTGTCTCCAGCTCTGGAAAGGACTTGTAACCTAGGCCTTGGAAATCTTGTTTGTGTGGCTTCCTCATCTCTAGAGAAGTCCTGGAGAGGTGTGTGGCTCTTAGAGGTGCTGGGCTAGCACCTGGACATTTGAACTCATGTATGCAGGTCTGGAGGGGACAGATGACCAACTGTGGTAGTACCTGCCCCATGCCTGAAGTCAAACAGACACTCTTCCCAGGAAATTCCTAAAGTCCTTTGTCTCCTAGGGCTTTTCTGAGAAGGCAGTCATCTGGGTCTAGAGCTTAGCTTAAAGCTCTGCTTCCCTCAGCTGTGTTCCCAAGTGTGTGGAGTGAGGGTTTTGTCCTCTCCCAGTTCTTTTGCTTCTGAGCCTGCCCACTCAGAGACTTCTGCAGCAGAACTGCTAGTTGAGAGATTCCTTGAGGCAGAGAAGACCCTCAGGTGCCCTACACAGCCTGTGTCCCAGACAGAAACCGGAGCCAGTGGGAAGGCTGCGCCCTCCAAGGCATCTTCCTCCCAGTCTGTCAGCCTTTAGCTGTGCCCACATGTGGGTGCTGTCTCCCTGTGTCTGCTTTGGCTTGTCCTTCAGATTGCTTTTCCCCACTCAGCAGAGCCCCAGGTGACATACCTTGGGGCAGTGAGGTGGGCAGCTTACTCTTGGGGCCCCACTGATATTGAACTTCCTGCAATACCAGTCACCTGCTCACGAGTCTGTGGGTGTCCCACTACACCTAACGGGTCCTCCTGCACCCGCCACCCCCACAAGGGTTCTGCATGTCCAGAAACAAGGCAGATCCATTACAGGTAAGGAGGCTAGGCAGAGTGCAGCCGGGTCCCCAAGGCCTCTTGCCGCCCCTCCTATTCAAGGTGACAGAAGAGGGACACCCCTTCCCAGCCGTGACAGTGGCCTCCGCACAGGAGCCATGGGTGCTTCTGGATCGGTCGCAGAAGGAGCTCTACTGGGATGCGATGCTGCAGAAGTACGGTTCTGCGGTGTCCCTGGGTGAGGATCGCTTTGCCCTGGGTCCCCGAGCCCTGCACCCTGTCCGGGTGTGCGCCTGCCTGATGCCCCCATCCGCAGGGCTGCCAGACCCGGAGCCGATCCCTGACCGGGAGGCAAACCCTGAGCAGCAGCTGAGTCCGCCCCCCACCCGCCAGGACCCGCCCACTGCGCGTAAGCCCTACACTTGTGCACAGTGCGGCTGCGGCTTTGACTGGAAGTCCGTCTTTGTAATGCACAGGCGCTCACACGCGCGCGCTCCGGAGCCCATGCCAACAGCCTGTGCGCCCCGCAGCACCCCGCGCCATACACCGGGCCATGTGTGCCAGGACTGTGGCCGCAGCTTCAGCTGGAAGTCGCAGCTGGTCATCCACCGCAAGGCTCACAGTGGCCAGCGGCGTCACGCCTGCGGGGACTGTGGCCGCGCCTTCGACTGGAAGTCGCAGCTGGTTGTCCACCGCAAAGCCCACCAGCCCGAGGCCCTGTGAGGAAGAGCCAACCCCGGATGGAGGCCAGGTCTGCTGCAACAGCGACCGTGCAACTGCGGTAACCACCCAAGCCGTGCTCCTCACGTCGAGGTGCACGCGGACCGCACTCCCCACTGCAGGACCTTGTTGCTGGCAGTGGACACTCAGGGACTGGCGTGTGCCCCTCCACCCAGCAGCTGGGCCCCAAGTCTGTGTGTGGAATGTTGACCTGTCCTTTTGTGGTGCTTGGTGACCCGAGGAGAAGAATTTGCCTGGACCACCTCACAAATGGAAAGAAACAATGCTCAAGCCAGGAAGTGGTTTCAGCATGAAAAGGTTTATTGTAAAGTAGGATAAGGTTTTTCAGACGAGTCAGGACACCAGCCTATGAGCAACCACTGTTCCTTTCTTCTGGTTTCTTTTACATTACCGTACTTACTGTATTAGGGTATTCCACACCCTACTCCTGCATATTTATGATTTACCCATGCCTTACTTTTAAGTTTCAATCGCGCATGTGTTTTCCTATAGTTTGTCAGTAATTAATGATGTGGTACATATGTATGAAGCCTTAAGCATATGATAATGAGACTAGGTCAACTCAAGGACACCCAGGACAATGAATGCACCTGTCTCATGGGGTGGAGCGCCCTTAGCTCTCCTTCCTGGTTAATTTGTGGTTCCCCTCCACTTAGGATTCCCTCTCACACTTGGCCCACTTCCCATTATCAAAAAATTCAAACCATCCTCAACCACCTTTAGAAAGAACTTCAGTACCAGGTCAACACTTCTAGAGACCAACCCCCACCACTCATGACTGACTACCTGCCTATATTGCCCCATTACACACCCTGCTTTCCAAGTGCATAATTTGTGTTTGGGAGAGGCTCAGGGGTATGAACCCAAGGCCTTTTGCATGCTAGGCAATCACTGAACTATACCCCTGTTTTTTTGTTTTGTTTTGTTTTTGTGGTCCTTGCACTTGCGAGGCAGGCTCCAGAACCGCTGAGCTAAATCCCCAGCCGTATACCCAGCGGGGTCTTAACTAGGTTGCCTAGGCTAGCCTTAGTCATGGGATCCTCCTGCCTCAGCCTCCCTAATAGCTAGAATTACAGGTTAGATTTTCAACATAAATTATACTTTGATAACAGGAAAGTCTCTGGATCAAAATTCTGATTTCACATTTCTCCTAGCCAGGAAATCAGCAGTATGTGATCCTTTCCTGGCAGCTTGGAGCCATGGGGCAGCTATCTGATCCAGAAGGACCAGCCCCAGTGTCTGTCTCTGGCCCCCATATTGCTGGCCTAGCTCTTGAGGCTGGGCTTGTGTGGGCAGTAGGGGAACATCCTTTCTAAGCATGGATGGACACACACAGCTCAAGGCCAGGGTATAACCCTACATGCCCTGTGGTCATGCCACAGAGGGCAAAGGATCAGTGCCCTGCTGTCTGGCAATGTCTGCTGGTTCTCTGGACAGTCACTCAAGACTTACTCATGTAGTGTTCACTTCTTAGTAGCTGCTCTAGGTTGAACAACAGAATTATCCTCCCCACCCCCCCGCTTTGGTACCAAGGCTGGAACTCAGAACCTTATGCTTGCCAGGCAGGCATGACACCACTGAGCTACATCCCCAGCCCCAGATTTATTCTCTTTCAGCTCAAAATAAAAATAAAGGGGTGGAGATGTAGCTCAGTGATAGAGCATTTGCCTGGCTTGTGTAAGCTCCTGGGCTCAATCTCTAGACTTTGCCCACACCAGTCTGCAACATAAACCACAACAAAGTAGAAAACATTTTAGCCGGGCGTGGTGGCGCACATCTGTAATCCCAGCACTTGGGAGGCTGAGGCAGGAGGATCGCTGAGAGTTCAAGACCAACCTGGGCTATATAGTGAGTTCCAGGTCAGACTCAACTACATAGTGAGACCCTGTCTCAAAAAACAAAAACAAAAACAAAAAAGTAGAAAACATTTTAAAGCTCTATATAAATAATGACTAAAACATAAGTGTGGGGGAAGTTTATGAAGCAGGAATTCACCTCAGAAGAAACTGTGTTATGCTAAGAAAACCTACATGCTTTGAAGCAATCAGGAAAGTAATGGCACTGTGAGAGAACGGCCTGGCCTACCTGTTCACGGCCACACACCCAGCATTGGTAGTCACAGCACTGTGCGCACATGAATCAATAATGTACAAATCAAAATTGTCCTTATAGTAATCATGAGCTACCAGGTTCATGGCAGGAGGGATGGGAAGCCAGCCCAGCCCAGCCTCTGAGTTAGACCTGTGCACAGGGGAGGAAGCAGGGGTGTGGTGGAGGTGGCGAGCGCTCCTCAGGGCCAGGTGCTAATGTGATCAAAAGGAAGGGCTTGGCCCTGCTGTGCTGCTGCAGGTGCATAGCTCAACTCCTTCAGGCCAGGAAGCAGCGGTTCTGCTGGGAGCTGGGGCTCCGCACTTGGCTCCATCGGCCATGCAGGGCAGACGACCTCAGATGACAGCAGCCAGGGCAGCTGCTGTGAGGATGACGACGTGCTTGGTGCGGGACTGTGCTGAAACCACCAAAGACACTGAGGGCCCCAGCTCCCTGAGCACCTGTGATGAGCTGGGCCACAAGCACTGCCTGCCTCTCGGGTGCCCACCTGACAGGGCATTCACAGCATTTCCCAGAGCCTCTGTGTCTGTGAGCTCTCCTGTCCTTCCCCAGAATGCTCCGTGAAGTGTTCCCAATTCCTGTGAAGTGTCCCTATCTCCTGAGAGTACAGAGTCCATATCCCAGAGATCTTGGCCCTTGCAAACTCATCTACAGCTCCCACAGTGCTCCAGGAAGTGCTGCCTGCCCTGGAGACTCCAGGTCCCAGAGGTTTCTTCCCCTACTGCTTTTTCCCTGCAAAACTCACCCCAGGGCCTTTGCACATACTGTTCACTCAGCCAGGAACTCTCCTCTCTTTCTTCCGGTTCACCCCTCCTGCTTCAGCACAATGTCTTCCAGTCTTTGTCAAACCACCCATCCATACTTCCTTCTTACCCGCCCCCCTGCAAGAATGCAGATGACAAGTACTCCTGCCTCTTCTCTTATCTGCGAACTCAAGCCCAGGAGTCTCAGAGGCCACAAAAGACTGGGAAATGGAGGTAGTGCTTCTTTTCTGTTGTTGCTTGAGAAAGGATCTTGCTGTGTTGTCATGCAGGCTGACCTTGAACTCACTGCAGTGATCCTCCTGCCTCTGCTCAGTAGTGCTCTTTTCTCATTCCTGCCAAACATTTGAACTTACCCAGAGTGGATCATTCCCCTGGATATCTGATTTCTGTGGCAGGAGAACTTACACTCCTCTATCATTTTTCCATCGACACACAGACCTCTGTGTACACATTTGAGTTTATTCTTTCTTTCTTTCTTTATTTTGTTTTTGGTACTGGGGATTGAACTTGGGCCCTTGTGCTTGTAAGGCAGGCAGCACAACCACTGAGCCAAATCCCTAGCCCAATTCTTGCTTGGCTACCAGGGCCAGTGTCTTTCCCAGCCTGTACATCTGGAATCACGACAGCTCTGTTCAGGCTTGGGGGGTCAGCATCGGCTCCTATCCCTTCAGATGTCCTGAAGTGGGTCAGGCAGTCAGAGCTTCCAGGTTCCCTCACACACGTCCCGGTACGTGTCTGCCGTCAGGGGCCGGAAGGCTTGGGCCCGGCGGTCCAGTATGAACAGAGGGTCAGTGATGACTCCCACATCAAAGCCTTCTTTCACCAGTTGGGACTTGACCAGTTTGAATGTGCTTGTGATCTCCAGGGTGTCCTGCAGGGCAGTGGTTGTGACTTTGGGCTGTGACAGTCCCAGGGGCCCCTACCCAGCTGCTCCTCCTGCCCCGACTCACCTGGATACGGATGAAATGGGGGGCCGCATAGGTAGGGAGCCATGTGAGCACATGCTGGTACAATTTCTGTCCATCAAAGGTCTGGCCAGGGGCCAACCTCACAGCAGCCATGCCCACTTTGCCCTCACACCCTGTGAAGCACATGGTCACTCAGCCGACCCACCAGCCTGGCACTGCCTTGCTCACTGGCTGTGCAACTGGGTAACCTCTAACCCTCTCTGTGCCCCAACAGCTCCTCGTCTGTAAAATCAGAGTGATGTCCTCCACCCTGAAGAAAGACAAGGTTTGTTTGGCTTGGGATTTTTTGGTACTGGGGATTATTAACCAGGGCCTTCACACTGAGCTACATCCCCAGCCCTTGTATTTTGAGACAGGGTCTCAGTCGGCAAATTGCCAATCTGGCCTGGAACCTGCAATCCTTCTGCCTCAGCCCCCCAGTGCTGGGACTCCAGGCGTGCACCACTACACCCAGCTTGGCCCCAGGTTTAGGGTCCAGTGGACCCTCCGTACCTGGCACTGGCACGCCATACACATTCACTTCCTGCAGGAAGTCCACAAGTGACAACACGCCCTCCACTTCCCGAGTGGACACGTTCTCGCCTTTCCATCTGCAGGGTTGGAGTCAGGGCTTGAACCCCACCTCACAGGAGGGTCCAGGTGCCCATCACCCACACCAGCCCAGTCTGTCCCCAACCCTAACTCCACCAGACCGGAAGGTGTCCCCAAGGCGGTCCTGGAAGTAGACAAAGCCTTCATGGTCCATGGTCAGGACATCCCCAGTGTTGTAGTAAATGTCGCCTGGACGCTTCACACTCCGCACGAGTTTCCGCTCAGACAGTTCTCGGGGACCACGGTAGCCCATGAAGGGAGAGTGGCTCAGTACCTTGGTCAACAGGAGCCCCGCCTCCCCTGGAGGAGGAGGAGTGCAGTATAAATGATGGACCAGAACCGAAGCAGCCAGAACTGCAGCCCCTGCCGGAGGTTTCCAAGACAGTGGACCAGTGCACCATGAAGACAGACTCTGGAACACTGGGACAGAGAGAGCCTGAGAGACGGGACAGGGAGACACAGCAAATCAGAGAAGGAAGGATGAAAGTGGCATTGGGTAGCACATGAGAAAGAGGAAAAAGATACCAACGAATGGAAAGGGACAGAGACAAACGGTGGCAAGAAAAAAGCTGGGGGGGTCTTCTGCGGCGGGGGGGGGGGGTTTTGCTTGGAAGGTGAGATCCCCACAGAAAGAGGGACATGGCAGGAAGAAAGATGCCAGGGCCCTCTGAGGCCCCGGGAGAGAAGGGTTTGCCTGGGAAGGTGAGATCCCCACAGAAAGCCAGGGACATTGGAGACCTGCAGACCAGAGCAAGGGACAGAAGCAAGGGCGCTGGCAGGCTAAGAGTCTGAGGGATGGAGGCCCAGGTGGCAGTCAGCAAGGCGGGGACTCAGAGTCCTGATGAGGACTTCAGACACCCCCACGGGCTCTGGCTCCAGGCTTTAGTCAGCTTTCTGCAGCCATGCAGGAGGCTGAGGGGATCCATCCCTCCTCCACCCAGAGAAAGCCCCTCGGTCCCCATACCTGGCCCCACAGGGATGCACAAGCCCTGCTTGTCTCTCACAGGCTCTGCTGCCTCCATGTCAAACTGCACAAGCTCGAGGGGAGACAGAATCTGGGGAAGGGCAGGGAGCACTGGCAGAGGACCTATGGGCACAGCCGCAGCCATGGCCACCTGTCACCCGGGCACCCCACCTACTCACCTGCAGGAGGCAGCTCGTCTTGCCCACAGCCCCACAGCGCCCTGCATAGTTCACTAGGCCTACGTTGCCCTCTGTGGAGCCATAGAATTCCCAGATCTGAATGGGACCAAAGCGCTTCTGGAAGGCTTCCCACACATCTCCCCGGAGTCCATTGCCCATTGCCAAGCGGACTCTGTGCACCCGGTCTTCTGGTCGCTGCAAGAACATCCCAAGGAGAAGAGGAAGTGCTCTTGGGGCTGCTGGGGAACTCTCACCTGGGGGCCATCTTGGGTCCTTACCTTGAGAGTGACCCCAGGACGATGGGGAACCATATCTAGGGGATCTACCTGGAGTATTGAGGTACAGTTACTGCAGTCTTGACCTGGAGGGTTACCCGAAGAGGTTACCTGAGAACTTTACCTGGGGAAAGTTATCTGGGGCCTTACCTGAAGGATTACCTAGGAGTCGTGATGCATCGGGGATCTTACATGGGAGAAGTACCTGGGGTCTCACGTGGGGGAGTTACCTGGAAGCCTCACCTAAAAAAGCTGCTGGGAGCCTTTACCCAGAAGTCACCGGGGAGTGACTCGAAGCCTCAGTTTAAGAATTACTTCAGTGTCTTACTTGGGACAAGTTACATGGAGCCTTTTCCTGAGGGGTTACCTTTAAACTTTACCTGCAAGGATACCTGGGGGCCTTATCCAGAATCGTATCTCATTGGTCTGTAAGGATGAAATGGCTCACAAATTCTGAGTTTACCCTGAGCCACACCAAGTTCTAGGCACTTTACACTTAATTTTCACAAAAATGGGGGCCTTTTTTGTACTGGGGACTAAACCTAGGGCCTTCATACTGAGCTACATCCCCAGCTCATCTCTCTCACTATTATTATTATTACTATCTTTTTGGTACCAGGGATTAAACTCAGGGCTTTCACCAAAACCGCCAAGCTAAATCCCAGGCCCCTCATCTCTATTTTGAGACAAAATTTCACCAAGTTGCTAGCTTCCCAGGCTAGGCTAAAACTTGCAATCTTTCTACCTCAGAATTCCAGGAATGACAGGCATGTACTACCACACCAGGCCAGATAAGAACTACCCTTAACAAATGAGCACACTGAGGCTGAGAAAAGTAGAGTCATCTGCTGAGGACAGTGAGGCTCCTTATCAAAGCAGCCCTTTAGGAGAATTCACCTCGAACTTGTTATATGGGGCTCTTGCCTGATAAGTGCAACCCTATACCTGAGTCTTTTTTTTTTTTTTTTTTTTTTTTTTTGAGACAGGGTCTCACTATGTAGTGAGACTGACCTGGAATTCACTATGTAGCCCAGGCTGGTCTCGAACTCACAGTGATCCTCCTGCTTCAGCCTCCCAAGTGCTGGGATTACAGGTGTGTGCCACCACGACCGGCTTGTACCTGAGTCTTTATATGAGAACTTTACCTGGGGTGTCATTTGGAGTTTTAGGCCTACTGTGTTTACCATGGATCCTCACCTGGGGAGCATTGCACAAGTACCGCAGGACCTCACCCACATACTGGATCACTGTCACACCATGCTGACGACAGTCATTCCAGAAACAGGAGGCAGAAAACTTGGGTGCCAGGACACAGGTAGCTCCTAGGAGGGAGAGGACAAGTAGATCTCAAGCCATGCTTCCAAACTGCTGTGAGAAGCTGTTTTGATCACCTGATTGCAGTCTCTGGGAACACATCATGAGGCAAGCTCATCTCTATGTCCCAGCCAGGACTGGCCCCATGAGAAGAGTACACGGGACCAGGTGTGGTGGCACATGCCTGCAGTTCCAGCACTCGGGAGACCGAGGCGAGAGGACTGCCATGAGTCAACCTGGGCTGCACAGTGAGTTCTGGGCTAGTCTGAACTGCCCAGTGAGACCCTGTCTCAGAAAACTCAAAACAAAAACAAAAAAATAAGAGGAGGCCTGGGTTCAAATACTGTCTCTAGAGGGTATAGAAATTCCAGTGCCAGCACAAAGTGAGCATGTTGCATAAGGGGTGTGCATTTGTTGCTCTGAATTTGCTGAGTACCCTGGAAGGCAGACAGGTGAGTAGGAGGATGGGTATGTGGTAGGGAGTGGGAAGGCGAGTTGGTGGATGAATGAATTGGTGGTGGCACGGAGAGTAGGTGCACTGGGCGTGGGGGAGAGATAGCCAGTGATCAGGTAGATAGGCGCTGCATAGGAGAGCTGGTGGGAGGGTTAAAGGTATATGGCATTGACAGTTGGACTCAGGAATAAGACCTCAGGGCCACAATCATCACTCCTGAGAAGTGACCCCTCCCTCCTGACCCCTCCTCGGCACCCAAACTGCAACTGCTCATGTGCTCTGTAAACTGACAGGTGTGTGTTTTAAAACTCTATTTCTGGCAAGGAGGTAGCACAATATCTTCTGTGCAAATGAGCTGGGTGTGGTGGCTCACACCTGTAATCCCAGCACTCAGGTGGCAGAGGCATGAGGATCGCCAGGAGTTCGAGGCCAGCCTCAGCTATGTAGCGAGTTCAGGGTTAGTGAGACCATGCCTTAAAAAAATATCTAGATCTAGATCTAGATCTAGATCTAGATATACACACCTGGGATTGAACTCAGGACCATGCACTTGCCAGGCAGCTGTGGTGCCACTCAGCTACATGCCTGGCCCAAAGGAAAAAATAAAGAAGTTAAAGGGCTGGTGGCTCAGTGCAAAGACCCTGGGTTCAATGCTCAGTAAAATGGAGACAAGACAAAAAGAACAAATAGCCAGGCATGGTAACACACACAGGTGCAATGGCAGCGGAAGCTCGAAGGTCCCAAGTTCGACTGTCACCTGGGTAACTTAGGAGACCCTGTCTCAATGTCGAAAATATGAAGGAGTGGGGAAGTGGTTCTCTGGTAGTGGTCCCTGAGTTCCAATCCTACTACTGAAAATACACACAGAGAGACAGGCACAATGTTTTAGAAAGAAAGAAAAAAAATAGGGCAGGAGATTTAGCTTAGTGGTTCCACTGCCTGCCTTGCAAAGGCAATGACCCAAGTTTGATCCCCAGTACCAAAAAAACCAAAAAGTACCCACCATAAGGGGCAGCCCTCGTCTGAACTGTGAGGTAGGTGGTCAGCAGGGCAGCCCAGCCGGTACTTCGTGACCATGCCCTCACTAGCTTCCCTGGCCAGGTCGCAAACCAGGCCCGTCATCCATGTCCCCTCTGCAGCACGACCGCTTACCCGACGCTCGCCGTTATGTCACTCCGTTCTCATCCCCTCCCGACCAAAGCATGGCCATTAGAGATTGGTTTAGGTGTTCAAGCCTCGGGCCAGGATGTGTGTGCCCCTTGTCAAAAGTGACAGTACCGAAACCTGGGTACCTACAGTCTTGTCACCCTGACTGCCCCCAACACCCCTTCTAGGATCCTGGGGCTAAAGGGATCCTCTGGAAAGGGGCTCACCAAGCTCGAGGCAGCCGAGGACCCCCAGGACAAGCCCCATCACGTGGTAGAGAGGCAGGACACTGTAGACCACATCATCAGCCGTTGCCCCACACAAGGACAGCGTCTTGCTCACCTGCAGCACCCGCTCATGTGTGAGGATAGCTGGCTTTGGTAGTCCTGGGAGGAAGCAGCGGGGAAGGGGTGTCAAGGGGAAGCAGCCAGACCTTGCTGGGCTTGCCTCTCCGGGCAGTGGGGTTTGAGGCTGAATTCAAACTGGCGGTGAGAGATCAAGAGCAAAGGTTAGCAAGGGTGTCAGTGCTGTTTACTGGGCAGAGGCAGGATGCACTGAGCCCTTACATGACACTGGGGATCGGAGTCAAGGCCAGATGTCGAGGGTGGAGGGCAGGGCTGTGTCAGGGGCCAGCAGAGGCTAGGCTGGGGCTGGGGGACCTTCACCTGTGGTACCAGAGGTGTAGATGAACAGGGCGGGACTTCGACGCCTGGTCTCTGAACGTAGGTGAGCAGGCACTGGGTCAGAGGGTGCCGTGTCCAGGGCAGCCCCCAGAGACCCCACACCAGGTGTGGCAGAGGTGTGGCTGAGGTAGAAGCAGTGGATGTCGACGGCCTGCAGCTTGGGAAGGACCTCCTCCAGGTTGTCCCGAAGGTCTAGAAGGTCAGGGGAGAGACTGAGGCAGAGCTTACGGGTGTAGTCAACAGGGGAGATCCCACACCCAGAGATACAGGAAAAGCTAGCAGAAAAAACGTTTCATCATTCTTGGTTAAAGAATCCCATAATCAGGGCTGGGAATTTAGCTCAGTGGCACCATGCCTGCCTTACAAGTGCAATGTACAGAGTTTGACCCCTGGTACTGGAAAAAGAAAAAGAAAAAAGAATCCCACGATTACTAAAGTTTTTGTTGAAAAGAATTAAAATCGCTATTTTGGGAAAAATTAAAAATAGCGACCCCTCCTCCCCAGTGCTTTCCCAGTTACACTGTTTTGATTGTAACTGCCTGTGACATGGGTGGGTAGTGGGCAAGGCCTCCCTGCCCAGCCCCAGCAGCACAACCCCTACCCTTTTCCCTCCCCCTGTGGCCCTGGGTCCTCACCTGGGTCCACCACCAGCACCCGGGCCCCGGAGTTCAGCACAGAGTGTGCCAGGGGTGCCCCACGGCTGTGTGGGTTGATCCAGGCCACTGGGCAGCCCAGCTTGGCCATTCCTAGCCACAGACTCAGAGCAGAAACAGCCTTCGAGGTTCCCACCAGGAGAGCCACTGGCTCCCCAGCACGCAAGGCCTTTGAGCTACCCAGTTCAGCCTGCAGGGCCCATGCTGCCTGGCAGGCCCGGGCATCCAGCTCACCAACAGTAACTGCACAGGCTCCAGGCCCAGTCCATACCAAGCACACCTGGCCAGGCTGTGCTCGAGCCCTCCGCTCAAAGGCATCCACAAAGGTGTCTGGAGGCTGGTGTCTCAGGCGTGCCCTGATGCTCAGGCCCAGGCGGAGCAGCTTGGCTAAGAAAGTCATATCTGCAGGCAGCCAGCGCAACCCTGGGGGTGGCTGTGTGGGAAGCAGGGTCAGAGTGAGGGCCGCAGTCACCAGGCCCAAAGAGTGAGGACCCCAGGGGCCGACCCAGGGCCGGGCCAGTGCTGCCAGTCCCAGCAACAGGAAGCACAGGGGGTCTCCAAGGAGCCAGCGCAGGGCCACTGCCACAGCAGCTGGCCACACGGGCTGCCCCAGGGCCCCCACCAGGAGCAGCAGCAACAGCAACACAGCCAACCGCTGCCAGACACCCATGGCACTGTCCATCTCCTCAGAGAAGAGGCTGTGAAATGCTCAGACTCACTTCTGACCCTGGGATCCCTGTCCCACAGAGTAACTGGTGCCCTCTACCCACCAAAGGCCCTGGCACTGATATCAGCAGCCTGACCCCTGGACTCTGCCCTCAGCCCTCGCTTCCTGTGCAGCTTGAGCCCTCGTGCCCACTCAGCAGCTCTGCCTCTCTCCTCTGTTGCTGACCTCTGGGCCCTGGGTCTCTGCCCTCCTCTTGAGCCATAACCAGCCCTGTGGCCCTGCTTGCCCAGGCCTCCTCCAGGACTGGTACCTGCATTCCTCCCATGATAGCTGTGTGCCAGGCACTTGAGGATTGGCAGAAACTCCTGCCCTGGGGCATGTTACAGCAGCAATAATCAGCACACATTCCAGCAGTAGGTGTAGCAGAAACCCCAGAAATTTGAAGAAGCCAGGAATGTGGATCATTCGAGGAAAACTGCGAGGAGGGAGCAGAGCTGTCCCAAGAGAGAAGCCATGGGTGCTACAGCCACCAGAAGTACCATAGGGGCAACGCCACCCAAGCTCTTTGGAGTTCATGTCTTGTCACAGATTGCTTCAGATGCTGGACTTGGAACTAGAGAACTTTATGTTTACCCTGCTGGATTTTTGGACTTGTTTTGATCCCAATTCTTTCTATTCCCCTCTTTGTATCTTTTGGAATGGAAATGTCTATCTTATGCCATGGAAAGTTGGAAGTGTTTAACTTTCGTTCCATTGGTACAGCAGGGGTTCACAGCTAAGAGTTCGCCTTAAATGTCATAGGAGACTTTGGACTGCTTGCAGTGCTGAAACTTAGGACTTTGGCTACTACTGGAGATGGACTAAATACCTCTTGCACAAAGGAATGTGTGTGAGTCTTTGGGGGACCAGGGATGGAATGTTATGGCTTGTTTCTAGATGTCCCCCAAAACTTCATGCAGTCAATGGTGGAGCTTTTTCAGAGATGGCTGGATCTAGAGTGTGTGATTGATTCATGGCGAAATGCTAGAATTAAGGATGGGTGATTACAAAATGAGTCCACTGACTGGTTTGGCACCACCATATTCCCAGTAGCCTGGATACAATATAAGGGACAGAAAGAGACTTGTTCTCTCTGTTGCTTGCTTTGCTACCTTCTGCCTGCCATGAACTGTTTCTCCTCTGTGATGCCCCTGCCAACCACCCTGCCTTGGAGCCAACCAACTGTGGACTGAAGCCTCTACAAACTGTGAGCCAAATAAACCTCTCCTCCTTTACTTTGGGCATCAGGTATTTTGTTTAAGCCATGAGAAAAGTAACTCAGACAAGTAGCAAGCAAACTGCTCAGTTACCTTGCTGGAGGGCTGCTGGTGACACCTCTGAACTGGTGATACCACGTCCACAGTGACTGTCCAGACAATACTAGTGTCCCAGATATAAAGCTTAACCTTGGTATGTATCTTTCTTTCTTGTTATTCTTCAATTTTCTTCATCTCCCACCACTCTCCCTGGTTTCAGACCCTATAATGTGCAGGTTGCAGCAGAATACTGGATTAATGAAGTGACTACAATGGCGGCCTATGTAGGGAACGCAAAGACTAGGAGGAGGGGCCATAATGTCCTTATTATGTCATGGAAACCCCAGACAAAGTGGGAGAATAGGTGATCAGGAAAGCCTACGATGGTAACTCATACGCAGCTGAAGGTAGGCTTGTTGGGGCAGGAATCAATCAGGCCAAGATCTACAAAAAGCCAAATACCTACCTGTTGGAGTTATGGAGACAGTTTAGGAAGATCAAAAATTCACGCTGAAGCCACGGCTAAGGCCATTAAGTTGGAAGATCATTTAACTGGCTCTCCCAATGCTCTGCTCATCTCTGAATAGGGCCAAGGTAGGGCTGGTGATTTGGCTCAGTGGTTCCATTGCCTGCCTTGCAAGTACAATCCCTGGGGCCTGAGTCCAATCCCTGGTACCACACACACACGCAAAAGAATAGGGCCAAGGTAAAGGTGCTCATCTGATGGGGACTAATGGGACCAAAGGCCTTACATGGAACTAGTAATCCACTGGTCCCCAACCAATGCCCGATGGGCTCTGGCTCTAGTAGACACTAGGGCTGAATGCATCCTGTTGCCTGGGAAACTGGAGTTCTGGGGCCCTGCATTGTATATAGATGGCTATGTGGGTCATAGCACCATGGTAGTAGCAATCTTTATATATTTGAAAATAGGCTACCTATACCCTAGGAAATATAAGGGGTCTTAGTCTCCAATACTGAAGTACATTTGGGGAGTTGATATACTGTATGGACTATGGCTCCAACCTGCTATGGGGGAACTCAAGTGTATACGTGGAGGTGGTGGTAAAAGACCATTAAAAGCATTGCTGGTGCCCTGAAGGGTCACAGCTGTGAGGCAGTACCAGCTGCCTAGCAGGCATATCAGTGGGATGATCCAGGAACTGGAGAAGGTCGAATTATCTGGCCAGTGCATAGTCCCTATAATTCCCCCGTGTAGCTGGTTAAAAAACCTGATGGTACCGGGGATTTAGCTCAGTGGTTCCAGCTCCTGCTTTGTAAGCGCAGGGACCAGAGTTCAATTCCTGAACAACCCCCCACCCAAAACCCTGATGGCTCCTGGAGGCCTCCTAGGAGGTAAATAACTTCATTCTCCCACTGCATGCTGCTGTGCCCTCTGTGGTAGACCTTACAGACTGCCTTAGTCGGAGGTTGCTACTCATTAGCAGATTGGGCTAATAGTTGCTTTTCTGTTGACATAGCCCTTGAGAGTCAGGACCAGTTTGCTTTTATGTGGGGTGACTGTCACTGGACTTTCCCAATGTTCTCACAGGGATATCTGTTATAGCCCCACCTTGTATCACATTTGGTAGCATCAGATTTGGGTCAGTGGCCAAAGCCACCACCTGTGCAAATGTACCATTATATTGATGATATCCTGTTTGTGACTGTCTTGTAGACCTTGAGGCAGCTGTATCAGTGCTCCAAACAAATCCCAAAACATGTGGTTGGGCTGTCAACAAGGGCAAGCTGCAAGGGCCTGGATTGTCAAAATCTTGGGAGTTGTCCGGTCCAGTAAGACAAAAGTCATGGGTGCAGTCACAGAAAAGAGCCAAGCCTACTGGATGTGGTATCATGCATCTATAATAACAGCACTTGGGGGGAGGCTGAGGCATGAGGATAACCTGAACTACCTAGTGAGACACTATCCCCCTCAAAAAAAGGAAAAAAAGATCGAGGCCTGTCTTATCCCTACCACAGTAAAGCAGTTGCAAACCTTAAGGCAACTGGGCTATTGGAGAGCTTAGGTGCCACATCTAGCCCTAGTACTACACCTCCTGTATGGGCTAATAAAAAAAGGCAGGGCCTGGGACTGGCCCCCAGTGACGGAAGCAGCCCTTGTGGCTGGCGAAATAAAGATGGCTCAAGCCTTACACTTCTTTGACCCATCCTGGGTCTTGTGAGCTAGATGGCCATGTGACCATGGACGGTTTTGGGTGAGTGCTACAGCAGAAGTCAGAATGGTTGTGACAACTGACAAGGGTTCTGGTTGCAACCGTGAAAAGGGCCAAGAGCTGATTCACTGAGAAACAGCTAGCATATGCTGCTCTGACAGCCACTGGGAGCATTACTAAAACAGTTCCCATTGTCATCAAGACCTCCTAGTTGATAACAAGATGGGTCCAAGATTGGGTCTGCTAGGCCCCAGAACCGTACTACCCAGATTCCCACATTGGCAAAGTTGGGATATACTACTAGCAGCACTTTGCCTACCAGCCTCCTATAAGAGGTCCTGAGATTAGTGACTCTCTTATAGTAAAACTAAGTACATTTTACTTGATGCCAAAGATCTGCAACCCTTGGAAGGGACAGAACCGAAGACAAGCCCATACAAGGGGTGGGGTCTGCTTATCAATGACTTGTTGCTGCACCTTCTATCACTGTTGTGGATTATGGGTACAGTGCTCCACACCTCTCACCAAGGGAACCACGTGAAGATGCAGGGATCGGCATACTCCCTAGTTTGCTTAGGCCTTCTCTTTGCTAGTAAGTCAGCATGTTACACAGATCACACATTCACAGCAAATATGTAAACAAGCAGTCTGCGTTACATAACTTTTTGGGAACTTGGGGCTTTGTGTGATATCTTATGAGATTAAAAATTTCTCGGCGTTGCTCCCCATGCTGCTGAGGTACACATGTCAAACATTCCATGGCTCCACATCCTTCCTCTGGGCTGCCCGAATCTCAAGTGAACCTTCCTGGTTTTGGCAAGGTGTCAACTGGTCTGGTGGGTCCTGGGCCTCTGGGGCCCACATCTTCATGCCCTTGCCCTAGGGTCCGAGACATTGCTGCATCCCACACCCCCTGTGGCCACCTAAAGCTGCTCCCGCAGTCATACTCAGAACCCAGAAGCCAGAGCACACTAGGCTGGGCTCCTTCACACTCACAGCAGCTTGGCCCCAACCAACCTCTCCCCAGGTCCCTCAAAAATAAGGTGTTCCATTACACTGCCTGCCTCACAAGCACAAGGACCCAAGTTCGATCCCCAGTACCCCCCAAAAATAAGGTGTTCCACCATCACAAGAGGGGAGCAGGAATCTAAAGTTGAAAAGGCTCAAGTCTGGCTGGTTACCAGGGCTGCAGCAGCTAGCAGTGTGGTGTGTGTGGAGGAACTGTGAGATCCCCTCCCCCCACGACCAACAACTTCAAGGGAATGAATGTCAGTCACACCTGCCTCAGTGCCCTGATGCCCCCAGCCCAGTGAGTGCAGAAGGGGGCACTGGTCCAACATCCTTTATTGGAGTGTGAGTACACCTGAATCCATCTGTGATGGGTCCACTGGAGGGGTCTCAGGTGCCCGATGAGGGAGGGAAGCCCTGGATGCAGAACCAGAGGCCTCGTCCTGCCCCAAACCCCAGGGCAGCCTGGAAGGGGACATGGATCCCAGGCCCTTGTACTCCAAGCTGGGCCTCCAGGTCAGTTTGGAAGCCTGCAGGTCCCAGAGTATCCATGTGCACAGAGAAGAGGATCTGGGGTGGGGAGGGGTGGGAGCACAAGATGGGGTGGGGCCACAGTCAGGGTGTAGGGTGCGTGGCCAGGTGGCGCTCCATCAGCGCACGATGTGAAAAGACTTTGCCGCAGGCTGGGCAGGACGCACGCTCTGGCCGGTGTGTGCGCATGTGCACATTGAGCGAGCTCTTCTGCGTGAAACGCTTGGCGCAGACAGCACACTGGAAGGCACGCACACCGGTATGCGTGACCATGTGCTTGAGCAGGTAGTCACGCAGCGAGAAGGATCGCCAGCACACGGCACACTGGTGAGGCTTCTCCCCTGAGGACAACAGGCAGCCACAGGTCAGACCAGCTGCCCTTCCCCAGGGCCTCTGAACCTCCCCAGGCCGAGTCTCGTGTTCTGCACAGGGCCCTCTCCCAGACCCACAGCTATCCCAAGATACCACTGCCTGACAGGAACCCTCCCAGCAGGGAATCCTGGGCCTGGGTCATCACTGCCCACCACACGTGGCTTGGTCCAGGGAGGCACTAGGGCCCTGCGTCGACCGCAGACATCCACAGAGTCTTCAGAGTCCACCAGGTGCACAGGTACCCTTGCACCACAAGAAACCAGAACACCTCTATCCCTTCCTGCTGAAGCCTCAGTTTCCCAAAACTCCTGTCTATGGCTACCATGTCTCTAGAATGAAAGAGCAAGCTGTCCACCTCACCTGGACGGGAAGTGTGGCAGGCTGTGTCTGTCTGTAGAGCAGTGATCGTGACCCTTTTAGAGCTTTCAATGATACAAACGGCCTGCTGTGGCACAAGTGCCACAGGTTCACCACCACTGCCCTAGGGTCATCAGGTGTTAACAAAAAACCCATCAGGGACCAGGTACTACAGGGCAGTGATTGTTGGGGTGTGGGAGGTGGGGGGAGTCCTGGCTCTTCCCTGGCTCTGCTACTCCTGTCTGGCAAAGCTGGGGCCACCTCAGGGTCCCGGGCGGTCTTCTGCAGGCCAGTCACTGAGCTCCCATGTTCTCTGGCATGGATCTCAGTCACCGGAACACCTCATCACTCTCTGCTCAAAACACAACCAGCTTCCCTATCCCTCACTCTTGCCCCTGAAGAACACTCTCTGCACTCTCACTGGGGCCTTTTAGGTGAGTTTCAGGTTGTCCTGGCAACGGGAAACTTTGCAGGCTCAGAGCTGCCAGACCCACCTGCGATCACACCTCTCAGCACCATCCGTTCTGCTTCTCCCCAGCGATGTGGAAGCATCTCCCCCATCTGACCAAAGTTAGAGGGAAGCTTCCTGTGACTTTGGGACCCTTCTTCCCCCATCTCAGGCTCCCTAGGCCAGAGGACACATGTTCCTCACCTGCATCCTGCCGTTGTCCTGAGATGGTCCAGCCTCCACCTCCCTAGAGTTCCAAAGCCCCTGGGTAGACAACCTGACCCCTTCCCCACACAGCACCTGCTGGTCCTCCTGGGTCTTTTGAGGCACTCAATTTCCAAGACCCCTGAGGCTACCAGAAAACCACAAAACCAAAACCAAAACCGGGCCTTGGATTTCCAAGACCAGGGTCTGCCCTTCCCACGGGCCCGCTCACCCGAGTGGATGAACATGTGCTTGGTGTAGTTCTTCCGAGAGCTGAAGGTCTTTCGACAATGGCCGCACTCGTAGGCGGGTGGCACAGGAGTGGCTGGGGCAGCGGGGGCCAGCGGAGCCGGGGCCTCCCCTAGCTGAGTGTTGGGGGTGTCAGGCTGCAGCGTGGGGTAGAAGGCAGGCCCCGGGGG
>NW_022900931.1:68884829-68886609 GCF_012274545.1 Fukomys damarensis
TGCAGGCAAGGGTGTGGGGGCGCTGGGGGCGCGCGCGCGCGCAATGATCTGCGTGCACTCGTCAATGACTGTCTGGATGCGCAGCACCGAGGCGGCGGTGAGCACCTGCAGCGCCTCGCCCTGTGCCACCACTAGTGAGCCACTATAGAGGAACTCTACGAGCTGGCGCACCGTTTGCGCGGGCACCACTGGCGGCACCCGGATCTCCGAGTGACCGAGCAGCAGCTTATCCTGGAAGAAGGGCGAGCCTGCGGCTAACACGCAGCGGTGCGCGCGTAGCGAGGCCTCACGGATGCGCACGGTCACGTCGCAGAAGTGCCCGCCCAGCCTCTGCCCGTTAAGGGTCTCCAGCAGCGAGCGCGAGAAGTTCTGCAGGTGGATGTGGTGCACCGCCTCGGCCGCCGCCATCTACGGGAATGGGGGGAGATCAGCCAAGGGTTCGCCCACCCTGCCCCTCATCACAGAACAGGCCCTCGGGTGCGCTGCCCGAGTCCGTATCAACAGCATCCTTTATCGGCAGCCCTGCACATTCCATCTCCAATGCACAGGATAGCCAAGAGTCCTCCATGGCCCCGCACCAGATCCACTGTCCCCCTTAGCCCCCTCCCTGGCGCAACCCTACCCCCATTCCATAACCTTGCGCTACTCCATGTTTCTTTCTCCAGGGAGAATCTTGTAGGGAAGAGGCGGGACCTCACGCACAACCCGAGTCTCTACCTCACTCAGGAGACCTTTCTACAGATAATCGTGTCTCCAGTCTCTATTCAGCTAGCTTTGACTCACACACAACTCCTTTTTCTTTATTTCGGTCTCCAATCACCACACTTCTCAACCTTAGTCCAAAGCTAACTTCCCGCAGACCCAGGGTACTATCTCAGAATCCGGTTACTTTAACTAGTAGATATACTGAGGTCTTCACAAGGGTGTGCTGGTGGTGGCGTGGGGGTCGGTGGCCATCTTTGGGTACAGTGATCCGGGGGTGTGCCTGGTCACAGACAGCTGAAGGTATATGCCTGGGGAAGAGTTGGCTGCTATCCCAAAGAGGTAGGTGTTGGCCCAAGGAAAGATCCACAGCCCAGCTCTTCCTGGTATCTCTGTGGAGCCTGGAGAGGGGGCATGTTGACCCCAGTATTGGGGTAAGTGAGGGAGTTGCAACTCAGGAGTGGATGAGCTTTCCTTTGTACTTCTGTGACCCCTGGACAGGAAGCACAACCCCAGGGGCCTCCAGGAACCCGAGAGGCTCTACGTCAACCACCAAGCAGATGACTGTGCTAGCTGGGCCTCAGGTTTCCACCCCTATCAAACAAGGAGGGTATACTGAGCTTATCCTACCTGCACATACCTCCGGTCTAAGGCAGAGTCAGACACAGGTCGCGCCCCAGACCTATCAACGCTCCCCAGCCTATCCCTCTAGGCCACAGACCCAGAGTGGGGGCCCCACTTAATCCTACCCCTATTTTATTTGGGTCCACTGGGGTCTCTGCCTTGGCTGCACTCCAGTCAGGTCCTCCCTTTCACATGACCCCGCCCTGGACCCCAGTCCTGGACTGGCCTCGGCTGGTGCGGTTCCTCATCTGCCACCCCTCGACCATAGCTAGACCCCCTCCTATTTCAGAGCTCTCGAGGGCCCGAGCGAATTCCTCCGAGGCACCGTGCCTTTGCACGGCGCGAACCTCTGAAGCCGCCGCAGGACCAGGCCCTTCCTTCCCGACCCGCCTGCCCATTCCGCGGTCTCCTCGCCACAAAGGCCCCCTGGAGCCTCCTGGATCTGGGGCTGCGC
>NW_022900931.1:68886741-68901006 GCF_012274545.1 Fukomys damarensis
CGACCGGGCAGCGCCCTCTCGCGTCTGCAGTGTGTGTGCCGGAGCACGGGTCGGGTACCCCTTCCGCGCCACTCCCTGGCCTCCCCGCCGGCCTAGCGGCAGGGGAATGCCCGTTCGACCCCACCTCCGACTCCTCCTCAGGCACCAGGGCGTCCAGTGGCCGCTTTCTCAACAAGGCGAAGGCCGCACTTCCGGACCGCTACTCGTGCGGAACCCAAAGCCGGTGCCGCCGGGGAGCGGGCGGAGTGCAGAGCTGAAGCATGTTTCCGGTGTTTCCCCGAAACTGCCACCGCCTCCGAGCTGCACTTCCGGCCCTCTTTAGACTCGGAACCAAAGTTGCTGAACTTGGAGCGGCCGTGGCGCGAGGAATCTCTGGGCTTGAAGACGTTTCCGGGGTCGTCCTAGTGACCAAGGCGGGACCAGTCTGGAGACTGCGCGCAAACTTGGTGGGTTAGAGGCGGGGCCCTCCCGTTCTGTCTCACGGCTTGAACCTCGGTGACACCTGTGGAAGCGGGTATCTCCGCCTTGACGCGAAGCAGCGGGAGCCCGGGTCGCACGCGGCGGGACTATAAAGAAAGGAACTCTTCTCTGCCGGAAGGGAAAAACAGCTATGAGGTGATGGATGGGCCACATAGCAACCCATCGTCGCGTACTGCGGTTGTGCAGGAGCCTTCCCTAGTAAAGAAGAGAGGAGGGGACACCGCCCTCTTCCCTGTAGGAAGGAACCGGCCTGACCTCTCGGGCAGCATTATGTATTCTGCCCTTCTCCTAAGCTGAGGGTTGGAGAAGTGGCTCGTGTCTAAAATAAATTCTAACTTGAAGTTTCATGTTGCCCTGCCCATTACAGAAAGTAAGCAGCCAGGAACCGAAGATCAAAAGTCACTGGAGGAGAAGGAATCTGGGAAGAGTTGCCTGGAGAGAGGAGGGCTTCCACCTGCAAGAGTGGACACCTCACCCCACGAAGTGGAGTGGTGGCCAAAGCCCCCATGACCCAGACCCACTATGTGGTGGGCTGACCAATCCGTTCTTCTAAGTGGCCCCTTGGTCTCTCGGTGAGCATAGGTACTAAGGCGCTGGGTGATATGAATGTAGCTCATTGATGCAGCGCCTGCCTAGCAAGCACGAAGCACTGGTTTGGATCTCCATACCAAGATAAAAAAGATAATAGCAGCACTCAGGAGGCTGAAGCAGGAGGATCACAGAGTTTGAATTCATAGTGAATTCAAGGCCAGCCTGAACTACACAGCTAAACCCTGTCTCAAAAAACTATTGGACTGGGGATTTTGCTCAGTAGAATCACACCTGCCTTATAAGCATGAGGTCCTGAGTACCTTGCGATCCCCTGTACCAAAAATAAAAATAAAAATGTACTAATGGGCTGGAATTGGGCAGAGGGGCCTGGACTGCAAGATCAGAAGATGCAGGGCCTTGGTGTACCTCACACCCCTGCTTTAGGTATGCAGTCCAGTATGGGGCTGACACCTCTGCTTCCAGGAGTAAGACAAGATAAGGATGCCTGTCCCCTACCTGAGGCAGCTGCTGGGTGGCTGTATTGTTAATGTGCTTGAAGGTTGAGGAGGGGAAAATAAGTGCCATTTGGGAATCTTATTAAAACCCAGGTCTAGGGCTGGAGATTTAGCTCTGTGGCACAGTGTCTGCCTGGCAAACATGAGGTCCTGAGTTCCCCAGTACCCAAAATGAAACAAAAACAAAACCCAAGTCTAGCTGGGCATGGTGATACCACCTGTAATCCCAGCACTCTGGGAGGTTAAGGCAGGAAGATCCCAAATTCCAGCTCAGCCTGGGCTGTGCAGTTATTTAGGGAGATACTGTCTCAAAATGAGAAATAAAGAAGCGGGCGTAGTGGCCCACACCTGTAATCCCAGCACTTGGGAGGCTGAGGCAGGAGGATTGCTGTGGGTTCAAAACCAGCCTGGGCTACGGTAGTGAGTTCCAGGTCAGTTTCAATTTCATAGTGAGACCCTGTCTCAAAAAACAAAACAACAAAGACTGGGCGTGGTGGCGCATGCTTGTAATCCCAGCACTCAGCAGGCTGAGGCAGGAGGATCGCTGTGAGTTTGAGACCAGCCTGGGCTACATAGCAAATTCCAGGTCATTCTCAACTACATAGTGAGACCCTGTCTAAAAAAAAAAAAAAAGAGCTAAGCACGGTGGTGCATGCCCGTAAACCCGACACTCCACAGCTGAGGCAGGAAGATTGCCATGAGTTTGTTGCCAGCCTGAGCTAAGTAGTGAGACACTGACCCAAAATAAATAAAGAGCTGGGAATGTAGCTCAGTACAAAGACACTGGATTCAGTCCCCAGTGCTGGAAAAGAAAAAGAAAAGAGCAAGTCTCAGCCAAGTGTGGTGGTGCATGTCTGTAGTCCCAGCAATGGGGAGGCAAGTGTGGGAGCATTATGTGTCCCTAGGAGTTTGAGATCAGCCTGGGCAACATAGATGCCATCTCAAAAAAGAAAGTAAAACCAGGTCCAGGGGATGGGATGTAGCTCAGTGGTAGACCCATCACCTAGCATGTACAAGGCCCTGTGTTGCATTCCCAGCACTGAAAAACAAAGCAAAAAACACCAAGTCTGATTGTTTCTGATCAGACAGTCCCACACTGTGGCCTGTCTGCGTGCTCACTGGCTCTGCTCCTGCTGTAAGAAATAGAAACAAAGTGGTAATTGAAGTTACTAATCAACTGATCTTATTCAGGCAGTTTTGAGGTAATCACAAGGGCTCTTAGAGGCAGAAGAAAAGGCAGAGACTTGCAGTAGGAGAGCAGTTCTGGAGGCTTTGAAGGTGGGGTAGCCCACATGTTGAAATGAGGGGTGGAGAATCAGGAGAGTCCTGGGCTGCAGCTGCCCGTAAGAAAACAACCACAGGACTGTATTCTGCTGACACCCTAAAACTAGGAAGCTGCTTCCTAAGCTAGGAAGTAGATGTCTCTCTGGGACTTTCAGGTAAGAGCTCACCTGGATATACCTATTCCGGACTTTGTGAGATCCAGAGCGGGGCCCACTTGGCCTCTTATGTGGGGAGTGTAACTTGAAAAGGATGCCCCTTTATGCTTCTGAGATTGTGGTAATGTATTACAGCAGCAATAGGAAACAAATACAGTGTGCATGTTATGAGATGTAGGACCCCCACGCGGGAAGTCTTGGTACACACCACTGGTTGTTTCCATCTGGTGAATGCATCTCTGTCACCTCTTGCCCAAGGCTTCACTTCTGCTGAGCCAGTCTTCCTTAGACATTTTTGTGAGCAGCTGTCACTATACCTTACAAAGTAGAGGCACTGAGGAGGTAAAAGTGGAAGCCATGGAACCTTGAGTGGTGCCGTACTCCAAAGGCTAAAGCAGGAGGTTCACAGGTTGCAGCCAAGCCTGAGCAATTTAGTGAGACTTTCTCAAAATAATAAAATAGAGCTGGGAGTGGTGGTGCAGGATTGTAATTCCAGCATTTAAGAGGATGGATGGGAGTTCAAGGCCAGTTTAGGCTACATACTAGTAAGTTCAAGGCCAATCTGAACTACACATTGAGACCCTGTCTCAGAAAAGAAGAAATTAGTAAATTAATTTAAAAAATGCTTTTGTACCAGGGATCAAACTCAGGACCTTGCTCTTTCAAGGTAGGCACTGTGCCACTGAGCTAAATCCCCGTCCCCAATTTAATTAAATTTTAAAAGTGCTGGGCATAGAACTCAGTGTGAAGGTCCTGGTTTAAATCCCTAGTACTGCCAAGAAGAAAAAAGTCGTGGTCAGAAGAGGTCCATCTGTTTCTGGTATGTAGAAAGAGGTGTGTGGAAGGGCCCTCTCTTCAGTGAGGCGGTGGAGGACTGTGGGCTTCCTTGTGTAATGTCTGGAGAGGGTTGTGCACCATGGCGCACCATGCCATGCCATGCCACTGCTCTGCGTCCCCCTTCCCCACACTTGCAGAGTTGTGGCACGGGGGTGGTGTTCTTGGCAGTTTGAGGGGCCATGGGGAAGACGAGCTCGTGTGGTGGCAGATGCAGGACATCCAGCTGGACGGATACCAGGTAGAAAGGAAAGGACCCAGGTGGCTTCAGGTAAAGATGTTAGCATTGAGGGAAGAGGCCTAGAGGACGAGGGAGTAGTGGAGGTCCTGGCTGGGAGGCCAGGGGTGGAGAAACCCAAACTTTGACGCTTCTGGGCAGCCAAGGGCAGTGAAACTATGGCTTCTAGGATCTCAAACCTTGAGAAAATACTCATTAGCTTCTCTCTACGAAATTTTATCATAGTGGTTATGAGGGCATTTTGGTAATTGTTCTTATTTTTTGGTACTGGGGATTGAACTCAGGTACTTGCACTTGTGAGGCAGGCAGCAGCATCACTGAGCTACACCCCCAGCCCTATGGGGGCCTTTTGAAGAACACGTGAGTATAGCTGAAGACACTGATTTACAAATGTTGAAAACTGGCTGGGTGTGGTGGTATACAGCTATAATCCCAGCACTTGGGAGGCTGAGGCAGGAGAATCACTGCAAATTTGAAGCCAGATTGAACACATAGCGTGTTCAAGGACAACCTGAAGTACAAAGTGTGATTCTGTCTCAAAACACAACAGAAAGAAAGAAAGAAAGAAAGAAAGAAAGAAAGAAAGAAAGAAAGAAAGAAAAAAAAGAAAGAAAGACTAATTTCAGGCTAAGCCCAAGATGAGAAAGGCAGGTACCAGGAGGGAAGAAGCTGTGAGGTCATAAGGACCACTTGCCTGAAATGAGCAGAAGTTAAACTGCAGGGGGATTTGGAGGCTCCCTCATCCCAGGCGCTAAGGCAGGAACCCTCTGAAGACGTATGTCAGAGGACAGACAGCTCCAAGTTCCCTCTGTCCCTGTCACTGCCAGGCCAGCTTCTCATGCGGGAGCACCCACTGTGGCAGCTCTGTCCAGGGTAGAGCCCAGGACTTGTGTTTTTATGTCCACACACCAGGCAGAGGGAGTGGAGGCTGAAGGGGGTCCTTGCAAGGAAAGGAGGGAAAGAGAGAAACGAGAGGAGAGACAGCTTACACTCTACAGAGGCTGCGATTTATGGAAGGGCTGATGGAGAGGCCCAGCCTGGGCCCTGTGGAAGCCTACAGAAGTGCTAGAAGCAATGGATGGGCCAGGCGAGGTGACTTCAGGGTTTACCAGAGAAGTAACAGCAGCCAGAGAGATTACGGGTAAACAAAAGGAGGTGGGACCAGAAATACCTGCAAGGGAAACCACGAGAAGCTTCAGGCAGCCCTGTGGACCCAGGCCAGGACAAATGCCTGTCGCAGGGCCTCTGCCTTCCTCCAGATGCCCCAGGCTGGGCATTTCCCATCCATGTGTTTTCTTTTGATACTGGGGATCAAACTCAGGTCCTCGCACTTGTGAGGCAGTTGCCAGAACCACTGAGCTAAATCCCCAGCCCAATCCACGGTTTTTCTACTCACTGGCTCACTCAGTTTCAGTTCAGTGCTGGAGTGTAAACTCACCTCCGTCCTCTTCATCCTTTTTGAGAGCCCTCGCTCACTCCTATATCATGGGACCCTGTTTCGATTCTGTCCCCACAAACCTAATACCACGATTGGGTATTGGGCCTCCCATAGAAGTAGAACCAGACAGTGGAGGTCTTGGTCCCTCTGTCTGGTCAGATTGTTCAGGGTTTCTCACTCAGGAATGTCTCATGTGAGTTGTGCTTCTTGGCCAGAACGAGCCACCAGCCCTATGCTTCTGGCTGCCTTCTTGCTGGACACCTGATGGCAAGCTGTTGTGAGGAATGTCACTATGTCACCATGCCTCTGTAGGCTACCTGACCTCAGCCCCTCCCTCTGCAAGCTCTCTGCCAGACTCTTGTGTTGAATAAGGTGACAAACTTTTCTCTTTCCCTAGGAAGCATTTTTCCTAGACAAAGGTGGGATTCCTCATGGCCCCATCTGGAAGCTTCCTAGCTCCTTAGCATACTTGGCTCACATCCTCCTGTCACTGTCCCAGATAGGCCCCGACAGATGGTTTGGTCCTGCCAGGGACTATCCCAGTCTCCTCAGGTCCTTTCCTTTGATGGATCCGTGGGCCCTGCCCCTGTCTAAAAAAAGCAAGGCCCTAAGTTGGATCCCTGGTACCAAAAAAACAAGGTAAGTTGCTGGGAGTGTAGCTCAGTGGGGGAGCATGTGCCTAGCGTGCATGAAGCCCTGGGTTCATTCCCTAGTACTATACACACAGAGGTGGTCAACATGGTGGCCTACAACAGTAATCCCAATGGGAGGCTGAGGCAGGCAGAAGGATCCAAGTTTGAGGCCTGATTGGGCAATTTAAAGAGACCCCCCCCCGAAAAAAAAATTAAAGTTCACATAACACAAAAGTAACCTTTGTTTTGAGACAGGGTCTCGCTATGTAGTCCAGGCTGGCCTTGAACCCCTTGTGATATACCTGACCCAGCTTCCTAAGTGCACCATGCCCAGCAAAAGCAGTCCCTCCCCACCCCAGTACTGGGAATTGAACCTAGGGTCTTTACACTAAGTTTATCCCCAGCCCTTTTTTTAATTTTCTGAGGCAGGGTCTCGTTAAGTTTCCCAGGCTGGGCTTTAGTTCAAACTTGCGATCCTTCTGCCTCAGCCTCCCCGAATGCTTATAAATATGAGCCACCCTCCTTGCTTCATTTTTTCCTCCTCCTCTCCCTCCCCTCCCTTACCTGCCCCTTTTCTCTCTTCCTTACTCTCTTGTACTGGGACCTGAACCCAGGACCTCATACAAGCTAGATAAGCCCTCTACCACTGAACTACATCTCCACCTGGTTTGTTGTTGTTGTTGTTTTTTGGTACTGGGGCTCGAACTTGGGTCCTTGCGCTTGTGAGACAGAACCACTGAGCTAAATCCCCAGCCCTCCACCTGGTTTGTTTTTTTTGCGGTACTAGGGATTGAACTCAGGAAGGACCTTGCACTTGTGAAGCAGGTGCAGTGCCACTGAGCTAAATTGCTGGCCCTCCACCTGTATTTAATTTTTTATTGGGAGACTCAATCTCACAAAAATGATCAGGCTGGCCTTGAGCTTGCAATCCTCTTGCCAGATAAAAATAATTATTTTAAAATTTTATTCATGGCATTGGAGTTTGAACCTAGAGCTACCTCATCCCTTTTCATTTTTTTAATTTTGAGTCAGTCTTGCTATGTAGCTCAGGCTGGTCTCAAACTCGCAGTGATCCTCCTGCCTCAGCCTCCCAAGTGCTGGGATTACAGGCGTGCACCACTACGTCCGGCTCCTATCTTCTATGTCTATAAATTTGTGTTTTCATTTTTTCAGCTTTTCTGAGCATTTATTAGAAGACCCCCAACAGTGCTTTATTTTTTCTTCTCAATGTCCTCCAGTTTCCTTGCATCTTTCTGTCTGCTGGAGTCTGGCACTGGCACAGGACATGTGAGACTGGTGAAGACCTTGAAGTTCTCTTCCTCTGTGATGACCCTGACCTTCTCCTTCTTGCAGTTGTTCTGGATGGGCATCAGTGGAATGGCTAATTTGGCTTCCTCAGAACAGCTGTCTCCCATCCTTGATTAGAGGATAAGATTGGAGTGGCTGCATATTGGCCTATGGGACTCAGTGGGTTTGCTCTGCCTCCTTGGGTCCACCAAGATGCCAGTGATCCCAGACCACCTTCTTGTGAATGCTATCACCTGCAGCTCCTCCAGACTGAAGCCTCTGGCAGCTGGGATCTTGGTATAGTACTGCACCTGGGGTGGCATGCAATAGGTAATTGGGTCAGGCTGCAAGGCAATGCAGTACTCTTGCCTGCCAGGACCTCTGCCTGTGGACCTTTTGCACCTGCTGGTTAAACCACACAGCCATGAGTCCCTTCCAGTCCTTGAGGAAATGGGCTTCAGAGTCATGCTGTCCCAGAACAGCTAAGCAGAAAGCTGTATATTTTCATGTTATGAGTATTTTGTGTCATTGAAACCATACCTTGCCAGGCGTCGTGGTGCACGCTTGTAATCCCAGCGCTCAGGAGGCTGAGGCAGGAGGATCGCTGTGAGTTTGAGACCAGCCTGGGCTACATAGTGAGTTCCAGGTCAGTCTCAACTACATAGTGAGACCCTGTCTCAAAAAACTCTGAAATATGGTTCTCTTTGGGAAGGCAAGACTAATGCCAAGGCTGGTGGGGTGGTGCATACCTGTAATCCCAGCACTTGGGAGGCTGAGGCAAGAGGATTGCCACAAGTATGAGGCCAGCTTGGACTGCACAGTGATACCCTGTATCAAAATAAATAAATAAATAAAATAAAAAAGAGTGGTGAAATTATAGGTTTGTACTATCCTTGCTCCAACATTCATTATTTTATTAGATACTACACTTGATCGTAGCCAAAAGGCGGAGAAGCAATAACGTTCGTTCTTGTGTTAGAGAAGCAAAGAAAATATACACTCAGGGCGGGGGATTTAGCCCAGTGGTTCTGCTGCCCGTCTTGCATGTGCAAGGTCCTGAGTTCTATTCCCATACCCCCCCTCCAAAAAAAAAAGAAAGAAAGAAAAAAGAAAATATACACTCATAGTTCTGGAGGGGAAAGTCTAAAATCAAGGCAGTGGCAAGTTAGCTTTGCTTTGCTTTCAGAGTCTTCTCTTGATTTGTCGGGCGGGTGGTGAGAGCTCTCAAGTGTCTCTCCCTATAAAAGCACGCATCTCATCATGGGGCCCTCTTCTCATGATCTCATCTAAGCCACGATTATCCCCCGAAGGTCTCATTTCCGGACACTCACATATGATGGGACAATTTAAGTTCATAGTAGTGATATGCTGAAAAAGGCAATTTTAAGTCAGAGCACAGGTTTGAAGACTTTGGTCTTGAAAGTTGGCAAGATACAACCATGAGCCCAGGAAACCTACAGCCAGCAGAAGCTGGTAGAGGCACGAAGGGTCCTCTCCTGGCCTTCAGAACTGTAAGAAAATAATTTGTTTTTTTTGAGACAGGGTTTCACTGTGAGTTGAGACTGACCTGTAACTCACTATGTAGCCCAGGCTGGTCTCGAACTCACTGCAATCCTCCTGCCTCAGCCTCCTGAGTGCTGGGATTACAGGTGTGTGCCACCATGCCCAGCTATAAATTTCCATTTTAAGCCACCAAGTTTGTGGTAATGAGTTACAGGTGCCACAGGGAATTATTAGAGAAATGATGGCAGTTCCCAAGAGCAACCGGGAGGCCTTTTGCCTTCCAGACCTGAACTGCACCTATGTCCCTCCTTGGTGTCCCACCCTACACTTGCCCTCACCCTGGCATTCAGCCCTTGCTGGCACTGGAATAAGCCAACCTCTGCTACAACCTGCCAGCTTTTATGGCAACTGAAGAAACAACCAAGAGCTGTGCACAGAACTCCTCATGGCAAGATCTGTGGGGATAGCAGCACAGAAGCGGGGAGACCCAAGTGCAGTCAAATGCAGCTTGGGCACACCTGTAATCCCAACTACTTGGGAGGCAAGGCAGGGGAATCATTTAAACCCAGGAGTGCAAGGCCAGCCTGGGCAACAAAGGGAGACCTGTTTTAAAAAAATATGTAAAAAAACCCCAAACAAAACATGTAGAGTTTTCATATAATGAGATCCTAATCAAGGACAGGGAAAGCAGAAGGGCCATATACCACTGTGGATATTAGCTGACGGGTAGAAGCCAGACTGTTAAAGTCCCTTGTATTTCCATGAAAAAGCGAAGTTTATCTGTGAAGTCAGCATGACAGTATGACAGCTATGAGCAGCATGAAGGGCTTGTGAGACAGGCATGTTTTTTTTTTTTTTTTTTTGGTATGTTCATTTTTTGCTACCAGAACTGGTTATGTGAAGTGCTTGCTATACATATATCTGCATATTGCAAGTGTCCATCAAAAGATTAAGAAGTTTCCGTCAGGTGCAAGCACAAGGGCCCCAGTTCAATCCCAGGTACCAAAAAGAAAAAAAAAAATTAAGGGCTGGGCATGGTAGTAATCTCAATACTCTGGGAGGCTGGAGAAGAGGACTAAAAACTTGAGTCTAGGGCTGGGGATTTAGCTCAGTGGTTCTCTGCCTGCTTTGCAAGTGTAAGTTCCTGAGTTCAATCCCCAGGACCAAAACAAAAAAACAAAAACAAAAAAAAACCAACAAAAAAACCAAACCAAACCAACCAAATAAAAAAAACCCCAAAACCCCCAAAAAACTCAAACCCCAAAACAAAACGAAACAAACTTGAGCCTAGCCAGGCATGGTGGCGTACACTTGTAATCCCAGCCCTTGGGAGGCTGAGGCAGGAAGTTCACTGTGAGTTCCAGAACCTGTCTCAAGAAAAAAAAAAAAAATCAATCTCAGCCTGAGCAACATAATGACTTAAGGAGACCTTTTCTCAAAAATAAAAAGGGCTGGGCTGGGGATTTAGCTCAGTGGCACTGCACCTGCCTTGTAAGTGCAAGATCCTAAGTTTGATCCTGGGTACCTAAATAAATAAATAAAAATAAAAAGGGCTGTGAATATAGCTTAGTGAGAATGGCCTGGGTTCAATAATCAGAACCAGAAAAAAAATAGTTATAAAGCCCATAGAACCAAGCCAGACATGGTAGTTAGCACATGCCTATAATCCCAGCACTCTGTAAGGCTAGGAAAGGTAGACAGCAAATGGGATTCTAGCCTGGGCAATTTAGCAAGACTCTGACATTAAAAAAAAAAAAAAAGAAGAAGAAAAAAAGAGAAAAGTGTGTGTGGGGGTGAGTGCTGGGCATTTAGGTCAATGTGAGACTCTGGGGTCAATACCCAGTAGTTACTGAAAAATAAAGTCCACAGATCCAGGTTTGGAGTGTAGTGTTCTGAGGCAGAGTGCTTGTTTAGCATATGACATACCTGGGATGAGTCCCAGTACTGAAAACCAAACAAATGAAAAGCAAAGGCACAAAAAACAAAGTCCATAGGATCAGAAGCAGATTAGTGGTTAGTGGTTGAGAGGAAGTAGTTGATGGTTAAGGGACTTCCCTTTGTGGCTATGAAAATGTTTTGACACCAGACAGAGGTGGTAGTTGTGTAACTTTATGAATTTCTCTACTGCTACTAACTACTTTTCTCCCTGGTATGGGGATTGAACTCAGGGCCTCAGGCACACTAGGCAAACATTCTACCACTGACCTACTTCCCCTAACCCTTTTTACTTTTTTGAGACAAGGTCTGGCTAATTCACTGTTATTGATGGGACTTAAATATGTAATTCTCCTGACTCAGCCTGATGGGATTACAGGTGTGCACCACCAGCCTCATCTGTTCTGGAAGTTCTGAGGGACTCTATCCTGTCTGCTGGCTTCTGGTGACTCCTAGCAATCCTTGACATTTCCTGGTTTGTACACATATAATTGCTTCTATATATAATTGCTTTTATCTTCACATGTGTTCTCCCTATGTATCTCCTCTTCTTTCAACCCCCCTCCCATCCATTACCAGAGATCAAACTCAAGACCTTGTGCTTGAGGCAGGCGCAGCACACCACTGAGCTAAATCCCCAGCTTGTGAAATTTTTTTTATTAGTACATGTTTGCATTACATAGTGATTATATTCATTGTGGTGAGTTAGTGCATGGTACATCTTAATTCATTTCATGCCCCCCCCATTTTTTTTTTCTTTGAGACAAGATTTTGCTATATACTTAAGGCTGGACTTGAACACACTATGTAGCCCAGGCTGTCCTCAAACTCACAGTGATCCTCCTGCCTCAGACTCCTGCGTGTGAACTGCCATGTCTAGCAACTTTGTTTTGTTTTGTATTTTGGTACCAGGGATCGAACTTGGGACCTTGCACTTGCAAGGCAGATGGTGGGAATCACTGAGTTAAATCCCCAGCCCTGTTTTGGTTTGAGACAGTGTCTATGTAACTTAGGCTGGCCTTGAATTTGTGGCAATCCTTCTGCCTCAGCTTCCTGAATGCTGGGATTACAGATATGTGCATGCACCACTATGCCCTGACACTTTCTGTTTTTTGAGACAGGATTTCTTTCACTACTTAGTCCAGGCTGGTCTCAAACTGTGTAGCTCAGGCTAGACTCCACATTCCTCCTGCCTCAGGCTCTAGTGCTGGGTTGATAGGTGTGTATAACCACACCCTCTTTTCCTACCTCCTCTTCCTTTTACAAGCTCTTGCTGTTATGCAGTTCTGGCTGGCCCGGAACTCCTAGTGATCATCCTGCCTCAACTTCCCAAATGCTGATTATTTTAGGTGTGCACCACCATGCCCCCCAGCCCTTTTTAATTTTTAAAAATTTTACAGGGTGTCATCAAGCACTAACTTGCCCTTCCTGGGCTCAAACCTGTCTTAGCCTCCCAGAGTGTAGGTATTACTGCCATATGCCACCACGCCCAGCTTGACAAATGTCCTAATAAAAGGCAGAAGACACATTAACAAAAAGGCCATGTGAAGACAAAGGGATTAGGCTGGGTAGCCACAAGACGTTTTTAGGAAGTGGCTCTGGGAGGTGACACTTACAGGTGGGAAGAAGAGCCAGGTGCAGAGTTTGGGGATGGAAGACAGGTGGCTGTCTGTGGACAGGTGTCCAACTGGGACGGTGGGCAGTGGTCAGCCCCTGTATATTGCTTTCCCCCTACAAGCCCTGCCTGCGAGGTCAGGTCTAGGAAGAGAAACACTATGTAGAGGTTGGTAAGGGGCAGTGGGACAAGGCCTGGCTCTTTGGGAGGCAGCCAAGCTGTACTCCTATTCCTCCACATCTGTCCAGACTTGGGAGAGGGTCTGAGTGAGGTCCAGCCCTGGCCTTGCCCTCTCCGTGCCAATCCCAGAAGGCTCCCTGACTTCTCCTGCACTGATCTTTCTTGCTCCATGCTGCACCGCGTCACCTGCACTTTCCCCATCAGGACAAAAGACCAGCTTGTAGTAGGGGTAGCAACAGCAGAATGCCAGGGGACCAGCCTAGCAGCACTCCCACTTCTCCTTCACTTGTCTTCACTCTTTAGATCCCTATTCATTCCCAGGGTCTTTGCACTTGTTTTAGCCCAAACTGTTCTTAGTGCAGGGGTTTGTGGGTAACTGCTCTTTACCATCACCATTTTTTTTGGGGGGGGAGGTTTTGAGACAGGGTCTCATTATGTAGTTGAGAATGACCTGAAACTCACTATGTATCCCGGAATGGTCTTGAACTCACAGCGATCCTCCTGCCTCAGCCTCTCGAGTGTTGGGATTACAGGCATGTGCCACCAAGCCCAGCTCCCCATCAGCATTTTTAAAATTTTGTTTCGCAGTGCCTGGCACCTGAGCTAACGAACGCCCAACCCTCCCAAATGCACCGCCAGACACCACTTGGGCTCCCCTCCTCAGAAGCAGAGAAGGAGGGTTGCGGCCAGGCCAGAGTGGGGGATGAGCTTGGGCCACGCAGACTGAACAAAGGAGGGCTGGGACAGAATCGGGGACGCACCCAGGCCGGGAACCTGACCACACTTAGGCGTCAGGGAATCAGAGGGGTAGCGCTGGGGTCTGATTCTACTGCTCTGGGGGTGCTGCCCAAGGTTGGGTCCACAAGGGCCAGTTCCCACAGCGCCGGGTTCTGGATTCTGCTGAGGGTTCCTGTCCGCAGGACCCAGCTTCACGTCAAGAAGAAACCCTCTCCCTACTGATCCCGCTTCCTTCTCAGACAAGATTCCTCTCCGTGCTGATCCGTTTTACTCAAACACAATTCAACACAGAACTTGCTTCTCTCCTGGAAAAGCATCGAAGTAGAAAAGCGTCTAGCTTACAACATGTAGAGGGGACTTTCGGAGACTGGAATTTTACAGACTGGCTGCCTGTAGCTCTAGGTGATCTGTTCGATTTGTCATAGTCTTGTGTTTCTCAAGTTAACAAGCATGTTAGCATCACCTCTGCGTTCAGAGAGGTGCTGTACACTCCAAGCCCGGCCCCGCCCACTGCCCACGGACCCCACCTCCTCTCCCATCTAAAGGTGAAGCCAAGGCAGGAGACAGGCCAAGCGGGTGGAGGGCCATATTGGGGTAGAAGTTGGCACTGCTGCTGCGCGTGGGCACCCAGTCACCAGCTGTAGTTTGCCAGGGCTAGAGCTGGGCAAATCTCGCTCTAGCAACGGAGCACACACACCTCACCGGCCCACTCAGTCGGCAGCGGAGACGTTACAGACGTCCCGCCCCTCGACCCACGGGGTTGGCCTCTAAGGGAGGGCTGTGCGCACGCGTACTCTTGGTCAAAACTGCGGGAAGGGGGGGGGAGGGCACAGCCTGGCTCCGCCCCCGGGCGTGTGGCGCTCTACGCGCGGGCGCCGCGGGGGGGGGGGCGGGTGTTTC
>NW_022900931.1:68901721-68914895 GCF_012274545.1 Fukomys damarensis
TCGGGCTCGGTGGGGGCTGGAGCGCTAAGCGCGCGGCGCTGCGTGCGACCTGATTGGGCTAGGTCAGGAGCGGGGTCCGAAGTCTCTAATAGTGAGGACAGGGAAGGGAGCAGCCCCGGGGCCGCGGGTTTGCGGGTATGTAATGTGGAAGCGCGCGGTTCCCTCACGCGGCTGTCTCCGCAGTGGTAGACTGTCCAGTGTGCAAGCAGCAGTGCTCCTCCAAAGACATCGTGGAGAACTACTTTATGCGTGACAGTGGCAACAAGTCTGCCTCAGATGCACAGGATGCGAACCAGGTTCGTTCTCTGCAAGCCTTCGGAGATGTGAACGTGGGGACGGGCATTTGTCCCAGAGGAGCCTCGACCCAGCATTGGCTGTTACTTTTTGCTCTCTAGGGATCTGGGTGGGCTTCCTGCCTGGGCTAAGAGGCCCACCTTAATCTCGTTTTATTTCCCTGAAGATAAATTCGGGTTGGTCGGTTGTCTTTCTTCTGACCATGCCTTTTCTTGGCAGTGCTGCACTAGCTGCGAGGATAATGCCCCAGCCACCAGCTATTGCGTGGAGTGTTCTGAGCCACTGTGTGAGACCTGTGTTGAGGCTCACCAGCGGGTGAAGTACACCAAGGACCACACTGTGCGCTCCACTGGTAGGTGAAAGGGAGCCTTTCATGCAGCTTTTTCATGTCTTCTTAGCACACATAATACTGGTGTGCACCTGGTAATAGGTAGGTCTTAGGGTTGTTAACTACGGCATACTATCTGAACGAGCTTGATACAGAACTCAGAAATAATGTCCAGGCTCTTTGCAGTGTCTCTAGGTGTTTAGAGAGGAGAGACTATGGGCAGGGGAGGTATAGAGCTCCTCAGCGTGCTTCAGGGGCACAAATGATTCAAGGAGGTTCTTCCAGGGAGAGAGAGGGTCCTGGTATTGGAGTGTTAATTAAGCGCATGCTGGCAGGGTGAGATGTGAGAGGCTTTACTGGAGTTGAGATTCCCTGGCACATGTATTAGATTGTACTGGGAAAAGTGAGGTTTGTGGAGTCGGGTTTCTTGGCAAGCATCCAGGGCTTTTGGCCCCATGGTGGTGAGTCCTGGATGTGTGCAGCATTCTACTCAAACCTCTTGGTATTTCTAGGTGTTTCTGGGTTCTGGTTTTGTTACGGAAAGGAGCTTGAGAGGCCCCTGAGCCTGGCCCTGGCTTTAGTTCAGAATCCTATGGTCTTATTTTTTTCATTTGTTTTCTTTCTTTGCTTTGGTTTTGTGGGAGGTAAGAGTCTTGCTATGTAGCCCAGGCTAGCTTCGAACTTGCTGACATCCTCCAGTGTCAGCTTCTGAAGTACAGGGATCACAGGTATGTGCCACTACGCCTAGCCATAAACTATTTTTTGATGTTATAATGCATCTCCATCCCAGAGGGAAGTTCTGATGGAAGATGATAACGGAGAGGATGGTTGTGGAGTTTAAAAGAGCCTGCAGGGTACCTAGCTTTCAGAGGTTCTAGGCCAAGGTCATTCTTTGGTGCAGGATTGGGTGGCACTTGGGAAGCTAAGGCCCAGTTGACCTGTACTACCTAGTTTGGGTTTAGTTGGTATAGTTAGGCTTGATTATTAGCATTGGAGAGGAAAGGGACCAATAAGCTTCTTGGGATGAGTACACAGACCGAGGGAGTTCCAAGTATGTTGGTCTGTGGGTTGAATTACTGATCATCAGATTTTTTTTGTTTTGTACTGGGGATTGAACTTGGGTCCTCGCGCTAGAAAGGGAAGGGCGACACTGAGGATCTCCAGCTGAGATCTCATCTCCTGTAGTCTGAGAAAGCTTTGCAAAGCCTTCTGGGAGTCCTTGAATTACAAGAGACTTATCATTTTTCTGTCAGGGAAGAGAGATTATGTGAATGGAGAATAAATGGGAGCCTGTTATAGGTTGGTTGGTTGGCAGGTAGCATTCTGAATTTGCCCACTTGGACAAGCTTCTGGTAGAGGGAACAGCAAAGAGGGATTCTTTATTGCCAGGAGGTTATTTTCTACATTGTTGTCTACAGAAGCTAAAAGAAATAGATATTTCTCTTGGCAGGCCAGAGGGGGAGAAAGTTCTGAATGCAAAGAGTTGCCACAGCCACAGTCCCTCTAGGTCTTTTGTACATGAACCAGGATTGTAAGACAGGAAGGAAATGGGTCCAGAGCTGTGTCTGCTGCCCAAATTTGAGGTGGCCAAGGGCAGTGTCCAGGCTTATGGTTCCCACTCCCCACTCCCCAGGCCCGGCCAAGTCCCGTGATGGTGAACGCACTGTCTATTGCAGTGTGCATAAACATGAACCTCTCGTGCTGTTCTGTGAGAGCTGTGATACTCTCACATGTCGAGACTGCCAGCTCAATGCTCACAAGGACCACAAGTAAGTCCTGGGGCTCAGTGGATGGGTGGATGCCACCTATTTCTGGGCTTCACATGCAGGCTTATCTGCCTGCCTTTAGGTACCAGTTCCTGGAGGATGCTGTGAGGAACCAGCGCAAGGTCCTGGCCTCAATGGTTAAATGCCTTGGGGACAGACATGCTACATTGCAGAAGAGCACCAAGGAGGTTCGCAGCTCGTAAGTGTGGTTGTCAGGGCTGGGGGCCCTCGGGGTAAGGTGCTTTCTTGGCTGATCTGCTTTGTTCTCTAGGATCCGCCAGGTGTCTGATGTGCAGAAACGTGTGCAGGTGGATGTCAAGATGGCCATCTTGCAGATCATGAAGGAGCTGAACAAACGGGGCCGTGTGCTGGTCAATGATGCCCAAGTAAGCTATGTGCACGTGGGAGAGACCCTGGGTGCTGTCTGCTGGTGAAGAACCCTGGTGTCTTTTCTTCCCTATAACTTTGCTGTCCTTGACCTGCAGAAGGTGACTGAGGGTCAGCAGGAGCGCCTAGAACGGCAGCACTGGGCCTTGACCAAGATCCAGAAGCATCAGGAGCACATTCTGCGGTTTGCTTCTTGGGCTCTGGAGAGTGACAACAATACAGCCCTGCTGCTTTCTAAGAAGCTGGTGTGTGTGTGTGTCTGTGGGCAGGTAGTCCCAGTATGGTGAATATGTTTGTTCCTACTGTGCTCATGCCCCACCCCCTTCTCCCAGATCTACTTCCAGCTACACCGAGCTCTCAAGATGATTGTGGATCCTGTGGAGCCACACGGCGAGATGAAATTTCAGTGGGACCTCAATGCTTGGACCAAGAGTGCCGAGGCCTTTGGTGGGTCCTAGTCTTTCTTTTTTTGTTTTGTGCAAAACTGGACCCTGCAGGCAAAAATGACACCTTGAAGGTGAGACCCAGAACCCCATACCTCTCTCCCTTCCTATTCTAGGGTGCACTCAGCATGGAGAAGGTAGAGACTGTGGCTAGCTGGTACAAGGGACAGCAGGGTTTGTGGCAGAACCTTGGGCCCTTGTGCTGACTGAGGCCTATTTTCACCGCCCCCCCCACCTTTGGTACTGGGAATTGAACTCAGGACCTTGCACTTGCAAGGCAGGCACAGTGCCCCTGAGCTAAATCCCTCCCATTTTTGATACAAGGTCTCAATGTAATTCAGGTTGGCTTTGTATGTATTCATTCATTTTTTTTCTTTTTTTTTTGAGATAGGGTTTTTTTTTTTTTTTGGTACCGGGAATTGAACTTGGGTCCTTGTGCTTGCAAGGTAGGCGGCGGAACCACTGAGCTAAATCCCAGGCCCCGAGACAGGGTTTTGAAGCACAGTTCAGACTGCCCTTGAACTCACTATATAGCTGAGGCTGGCCTTGAACTTGTGGCGAGCCTCCTGCCTAAACCTCCCAAGTGCTGGGATTCCTAGAGTGTACCACCACACAGGGCTTTATTTTTAAATAATAATAACAATAATATTGTATTATTATTATTATTTTGTTTTTTTGTTTTTTTTGGGGACAGGTCTCACTTTGTAGTTTAGACTGACCTGGAACTTACTATGTAGCTCAGGACAGTCTCGAACTCAGAGCGATCCTCCTGCCTCAGCCTCCCAAGTGCTGGGATTACAGGCGTGTACCACCACGCCGGGGTTTGAGACTTGTGATCCTTTTGCTTCAACTTCCCATTGCTGAGATTACAGGTGCACTCATGCCTGGCCCAGTCTTTGGCCTTGGCTCTACCTTGTTACCAATCCAGGTACTGGACCTACCTAGGTTTTTCTCTTTTTCTTCAGGTAAGATTGTGGCTGAGCGGCCTGGTACCAACTCCACGGGCTCTGCACCCATGGCCCCAAGAATTCCAGGACCCCTGAGCAAGCAGGGTTCTAGCAGTAGCCAGGTGAGGAGGGGAAAGGACCAGGAATGGGTAGGACATGAGGCCCATTGGGTGCTTGCCTCATTGAGGTGCACTGGTTTGTTCTGTTGCAGCCCATGGAGGTACAGGAAGGCTATGGCTTTGGATCAGGTGAGTGGGTCTGCCTTAGGGCAGGGGGCAAACCTATGCTGCAGTGGGTTTTTCTTTTTTTTTTAAATTATTTTTTAATGCAGTGGGCTGTTTGTGTCATTGAAAGGTCTAAAAGGTGCAGTTACTGGCCTAAGGTGTAGCAGGTCCCCAGTGAATGCCTTTGTCTACCCTCAACCTGTCACCTTTTCTGTTTTCTTAGCAGATGATCCTTACTCCAGTGCAGAGCCCCATGTATCAGGCACGAAGCGGTATGTGTAGTGGTTCCTGAAGTGGTGGGTAGGTGAGGTGTAGAGATAGGAGTCCTCATACTGAGTGCATTTACAGGTCTCGCTCTGGTGAGGGCGAAGTGAGTGGCCTCATGCGCAAGGTGCCACGTGTGAGCTTAGAACGCCTAGACCTGGACCTTACAGCTGACAGCCAGCCACCTGTCTTCAAGGTTTTTCCGGGCAGCACCACTGAGGACTACAACCTCATTGTTATTGAGCGTGGTGCTGCTGCTGCAGCCACTGGGCAGCTTGGGACTGTGCCCCCAGGAGTGCCCAGTGCCCCACCCCTCCCTGGCATGGCCATTGTCAAGGTTAGCCTGTCCCAAGGGACCATGATGGGAGGGTGGCAACTGTCACCTAGGTTTGGATCTTTAACACCTTTTACTACCTTTTAGGAGGAGGAGACCGAGGCTGCCATTGGAGCCCCTCCTGCTGCTGCTGAGGCCCCTGAGACTAAGCCTGTGCTGATGGCTCTCGCTGAGGGTCCTGGCACTGAGGGCCCCCGCCTGGCCTCACCTAGTGGCAGTACTAGCTCAGGCTTGGAGGTGGTGGCTCCTGAGGGCACCTCGGCCCCAGCTGGTGGCCCAGGAACCCTGGATGACAGTGCCACCATCTGCCGTGTCTGCCAGAAGCCAGGTGACCTAGTCATGTGCAACCAGTGCGAGTTTTGCTTCCACCTGGACTGCCACCTGCCTGCTCTGCAGGATGTACCAGGGTATATGTAAAGCTGGTTGGGTTCTTGGCATGGAGTGTGGGGCTGGGTGGGGGTCCTGTGCATTCCCTCATTTTTCACCCTAGGGAGGAGTGGAGCTGTTCACTCTGCCATGTACTCCCTGACCTAAAAGAGGAAGATGGTAGCCTCAGCATGGATGGTGTGGACAGTGCTGGTGTCGTAGCCAAGCTCTCGCCAGCCAACCAGCGGGTGAGTGCCAACTTGTTCAAGTGTGCGTAGTCCAGTGGTTTTGTCCTCCTGCATACTGCAGCTCTGGTATGTACTGACCTGTTTAGAAATGTGAACGCGTCCTGCTGGCCCTATTCTGCCATGAACCCTGCCGTCCCCTGCACCAGTTGGCTACGGACTCTACATTCTCCATAGTGAGTGCATTCTAGAATATGAAAGGAGGGAGGTGTGGGATGCTGGGTCTCACCTACAAAGTGTGTATCATCTTTGCCTGTAGGAACAGCCTGGTGGCACCCTGGACCTGACCCTGATCCGTGCCCGCCTGCAGGAAAAGCTGTCACCCCCTTATAGCTCCCCGCAGGAGTTTGCCCAGGATGTGGGTCGTATGTTCAAGCAGTTTAACAAGCTGACGGAGGTGAGCATAGGAGGAGGCCCATGGGATGGGAGAGAGGGGAAATAGTGGGGGGTGGAAGTTAGGAACCACCCTCTGTTCCACACTTGCTTGGCTTAGGACAAGGCAGATGTGCAGTCTATCATCGGCCTGCAGCGCTTCTTCGAGATGCGCATGAATGAGGCCTTCGGGGACACCAAGTTCTCTGCTGTGCTGGTGGAGCCCCCACCGTTGAGCTTGCCAAGTGCTGGTCTAAGTTCCCAGGAGCTGTCTGGTGGCCCTGGTGATGGTCCCTGAAGCTGTGGGACCCCCTACTGGCACTTGGCCCTGTTCTCATCTATGTCCTTCCACCCCCATCCTTTGCCCCAGTGGCCTGACTCCCACTCCCTGGTGGCCCCATTCCCCAGTCCCTCACACAATGGTTTTTACTTCTGTGGATTTAATAAAAACTTCACCAGTTCCTCAGGCCTTGGTTGTTTGGGGACTATGCTCCTGGTCTCTGTCCATATCTGCTCTTCACCTTCAAGCATTGCTAACCACCAGCAATCTTTCCTTGGCCTCCTTGAATCTGTGTGGGTACCATCAGGATGATGTATATGAGGGGGCAGTTAACCTGGTAAGGGATGTGCACACCAGAAGCTGTCAAGGACCCTGGGGTAGGGTAGGCTTGGGCTCACCTGTGACTCTCAGAGAATCTTGTTTATCACATACCTTATGGCAGCTACATTCTTTAGTGTTTCCAGGATTTTTCCTTTGGAGGTTTCATCAGACAGGTATGCAGAGAGTTCTGAGGGGCGCCCCCCACCCTATTCCTCTCCTCCTTTGGTTAGGCTTCTGACACCATTGTTTATCCCTGTTCTGTACCTCCTGCTACTCTCCAGTTGATCCCTAGTGGGATACCCAATTTGGGCAGACCTTTGACTCCTCCCACATCTGTTGGTAGGGTAGGCTCATAGGGTCTTGGCACTGAACTAACTCCTGTATTTTAAAAATTTTTTTGTGGGGTTACTGGGGTTCAAACTCGGGACCTTGTGTTTGCAAGGCATATGGCACCACTGAGCTAAATCCTTAGCCCAAACTCCTGTTTTTGAGACAGTTTTGCTGGGTTAGGCTGAGAATTTGTGATGCTGCTTCCTGTCAGCCTCCCAGAGTGCTAGGATTAACAGGCATCTGGAACTATGCCTGTTCCTTAAATTTTCTTTAAACTATCATATCAGACTTTGCTCACTGTTAAGCTGTGGTGCACTCAGGCCTAGACGTGGGATGCTATGTGTTGGAGAGGTCCACCACCTTTAGTAGAGACTCAGGTATTGAAACAACGCCCACAGGTGGGTATGGGTTTTCTACCCCTGCCCCAAACCCTAACCAAGGGCCTGGCCCCATGGATGCCAGTCACACCAGCTTGGTAATGAGCATCCAATCTCATTTATTACAGAATAAAATGGTAAGACCCATCATGGTAAAGACCCTGGGCATCCATTCTATCCTTTCCCCAGTGGCAAGAAGGTGATCAGTCTCTCCGTAGGTTCTTGAGCCGCTCTTCCAGGTCTGCGTCAGCATCAGCCAGGGCTGAAGCTGTGGCCTCTGCTTTTTTCCCACCAGCAGCCACACTGAGTGAGCCACCAGTGGAGGGGAGATCTGAGAGAAGAGAAGATGTTAGAGTAGAAGAAGTAATGAATGAGAGTAGGGGTCAGGGGTTGTGTTTGTGATCCTGGAAATGAAACTGGTTTGTGGCACTCACTTGACAGCTCATCTGTTAAGCTCAGTCCCAGTTCATCCAGGACTTGGGACACTACAGCGTCACTAAGGAAGAGAAAAGAAAACTTGATGAGGGCTATGAGTAAGGACCAAGAAAATATCTACCTTCCCACCCAGTTTCTTCACACCTCTCCTCTTCATCTTCCTCATCTCCCATGGCATCGTCGATGGCATCATTCATCATCTCCTCCTTCATGTCCATGATCTCTGCCTGCCGCTCAAACTCCATCATGATCTTTTGGATCTGGGGCAATTTCAGCTGGAAGTAGGGAGAGGGTGAGTTTGGTTGCTGAAGATTGGTGGGAATGGGGAGGGGGTAGGGAGACACACACCTGTCTGTTCATGGTGCCCATGGCCTTGGTGACCCCTTTCATAGCTTGTGCCATTGAGTTGTTGGATTTCAGTGTCTGTATCTTCAGGGACACAGCCTGGATGTTGGCTCGCATCAATACAAACTTGCGCACATAGCGCCGAGTACGCACTAGATCTTTTGCCATGATGCGCACAGCATCCTATACAGTGGACAAGAGTAAAGCACACATCCTGAGAACTATGCTCCATTCAGGTTAATCCCAGTAGTCACTGGTTCTCTTCTGATTTCACCTGCCTCGCATTTTTGGGGGGCAGGTCCTGGGGATTGAACTCGGGAACCTTAACGTTTGTGAGGCAGGCAGAACCACTAAGCTAAATCCCTGGCCCCCTTCCCTCTTACAAGGTACACCTCCATGATCCCTAAATTGTGGATGGCAGGCCAAGGCTCACTCAGTACTTTAACCCCTTCCATATCTAGAGTCACTCCTTAAGCTGTAAACATTTTGTTTCTGTCCCCACCCCGGACAGAGCATCTGCTTTGGCTGGGCCTGTAGCTCAGAGGTACAGTGCTTGCCTAGTCTGCACAAAGCCCTGGGTCTGCTCTCCAGCACATGGGGACTGAGTTTAGCCAGTCTGGGCTACTCAGCTCCTGTCTCTAATTTAAGAAACACAAAGGAGCCGGGGATTTAACCCACTGGCCTTACAAGTGAAAGTTCCCAAGTTGATCTGTGGTACCAAAAAACAAAACAATCTAAACAACGAAAGACACAACAGCTTTACTACTCCCATTCTGGCTCTGTTCTCACTGGCATTTTGGTTAAACCTTTGTTTTTGCTTTTTCTTTACAATGGGAACTGAACCCAGGGGTCTTTATATGGAGCTACATCACAGGTGTTTTTTTTTTTTTTTTGGTTTTAAGTCAGCTGGTGGTGGCACTATGCCTGTAAAAATTACAGCACTCTGGGAGGTAGAGGCAGGAGGATGAGCCCAGCTTGGACAATTAGCAAGATCCAGTCTAGCTCTCCCATAGTACTGGTATTACAAGTATGAGTGGCCACACACAGCTTCTAAACTTATTCTTTTGGTCATCATTTCTGCGCCTTTTCCACAGTTCTTAGTGGTTTGGCATCTACTCCTCAGCTCACTTTGTTGCTCTCAGTTTGCTAGGGCCAACACTTGCTATTGTGTCTGCATGATGCAGCCTGGGGCCAAATTTTCTGAAGTTCACTCTCTTCAACACTCAAGTCTTGGCTGATAGCACTTCCAAGGAAGGCCTTTCCAAACTGCTAAACTACAGAAACACTGCTCACTTTTCACTCAGCATTCATCAAAGGACTTGCTTTTTGGTGTCCTGTCTTCTTTACTATCACCATAGTATTGCATGGCTGAGTGGCACCATCTTGCCCAGTGTCTCAGCCCCTGACCAGGGGCACTTACCATCTGCCCCTGCTTGGCCATCTTTTTGATGTCTGCAATGATTTTCTTCTCCTGAGTCTCCAGCTTCTGTCTCTCCCGGTCTAGCTCCCGCATGGCACGGTTTAGGGCCCGCTGGTTCTGCCTCAGCAGCTCCTCTGGCGTCTTTCGGCGCCCAAACAAGAGGTCCATGGTGGTAGGGGCTCAATGGCAGGCCTGAAAGAGTGAAGGCTGAGCTGTAGGGAGTGGGGCCTAGAAGGAGGGCAAAAGGCAGAACAGGTTCATGCAGGGGGTGGGTAGGGACAGGAAATATGAAGGGAACACCTGTGGGACGTAAGTGAGGCCAGCCAGACCCGAGTCATCCAGTGTGCTGGCTCAAGCCTTCCTCCATCCCCTATCCCACAAGGATGTCCGACCCGATGTCAGCTTTTCTTTTCAGACCCAGGGGCGTGGCTTTGGCGTTTCGGATGGGATGGGGCTGGAGGACGAGTGGGAGGGCTGTTTGGGACTCTGAGCACGGCCGACAGGATCTATGGTAGAGCGGGCGTAGGGCTCTGCGGGGGGGACAGTGGCTTCGTAGGACAAGGGTAAGGGCACCCTGAGCTCCGAAACGGCGGTGCCCAGGGCAGGACCCAGCAGAACAGTGCACCCGATACCCGGGCCGAGAAAAGCTCCAGGGCGTCGTAGCCCGTTCAGACCTGCGGCCCAGCAGGAGCCACTCACCGGAGCTGGCGCAGGGGCTCGCTTCCGCTTCCGGGTTACACACCCTTTGCTCGGATCCCCGACGTACCCACTAACGGCGGCCCCTCGCTTCTGTCGCCTCTGCTACCGCCGCTGTTTCCGGATCAAACGATCTGACGCTGCACGCCCCACCCGTACGCGGAATGCTGGGAAGTGGCGTAAACGCGCGCACGCGTAGACAAACCGGCGCCCAGCCGCATGCGCACTCCCCGCGAGATCTTATCGGCCTAGTCCCGCCAGGGTCGCCGCTGCGCGATAGCGGCGCCTGTCTGCCCATCCTGGAGGTCCCGCCTCCCACCGCGTTAGGGCACCGCTTCTGCGCGGAATCTTGACTTCCGCCTGAGGCCTCGGGGAACTTCAGGCAGGAGCTTACCCCACGCTCCTGCACTGGCAGAAGGGCAGTGCTGGCCGCGGGAGGGCGCTTTCCCCTCTTCAGGGAGGGGTTGATGAGTCTTGCCTCCTGCCCACAGCAGCCAGATCAGATTAACACCGGTGAGCGCGCGCACACACCTTACCTGGCCCTCCCGCCCCACGGAAGGAAGAGGCAGAGGCCATGCAGTAACATTCCCCTTTAATAGCCTGCTATGACCTCCGGCTGTGGAAAGGGGGGTTGCTTGGGCCCAGTTACCCAGGTCCCTGGCCGTCACACCCTACAGCCCACAGTCGGGGGGCTGGAAAGCACCCAGCGTGGGGCTAGACAAGCCAATTCATTTCCCATCGCTGAGCTGGTCGGGGAAGGAAGTGCCGACCAGAATCATGTGGTGGTTAAAAAAAAAAAAAAAAACCTAGGGGCAGGCGGCAAGGAGGGGAGGCAAGGCCAAGGCAGGGCTTACTCCACTGGCCATTTCCCACCCACCTCCCATGTCCCCCAATAAATATTTGCAGGGGATGCCCAGGCTGGTGGCCCTGGCAGGGTGGGTATGCGCCGACCCTATTTCAGGCAGCGCTCAAAATAGGTGGAGCCGATGTAGCCACCTCGCATGGAGCGCTGGACGTTCTGCTCAAACAGCCGCCGATTGTTCTGCAGGACCTCGGCAGCCTCCTTGTTCAGTGGGTCCTCGGGGTTGGGCTCCTGTAGCCAGTACAAGTGAGGTCACTGGGCCCAAGGGGCAGAAGGCCAAACTTCCCTGGCCCCAAACGCCCAGCTCTACTCACCAAAAAGAGATACTGCAGGCCATAAATTATGGAGTTTATCGTAAGGACTGGCTTCCAGTCCTCTCTGTGGACAGAGCATCAGGTTAAGGGCTAGTGAGTAGGAAGGAGGCTGCCACAGGCCCTGCTGGTTGGTACTGGACAGGTGAGGTTTGAGGCATGCACAGCGAAGATGTGAGAAGCCAGGGGAAGGTAAGAGGCAGGACAAGTCTTAGGGAAAGCCAGGATTGGGTGGTAAGGAAAATGACTTTGTACAAGATCCCAGTAATGAATGTAACTCTACTGTCTACCTAGAATGTACCAATAAATTAAATTTAAAAAAAAATAAAAAAAAAAGAAAATGACTTTGCCACAGCGGGGAGGGAAGGGACAGAGTGATGTAGTGCCCACAAGATGATGATGGCAAGGAAGGCTGGGGAGGACAGTGCTGGGCTGGTGCCCTCACCTGAGGATGTTGAGGCAGACGTTGCCCTCAAGGTCAATGTTGGGGTGATAAACCATAGTCTCACACTTCACCTTGGGGGGGTCATGCGGGTAACCTTGGCCCACCTGGCTCCAAGAAAAGAAGAGACGTGGGTAGGTGCCTGGCAGGGTCTCAGCTGCTACCTCCTCAGTCCACAGATCCACCTCTGCCCATTTGGGACTCACCTTAAAACTGAACACAAACTTTCCACTCTTGTAGAAGCCCTGGGAGGGGAAGACATAAAGTGGCATTAGGGCCCCATTTTGCGGGGGCCAGAAAGTTTCCCTGCTTCCAGCAGAGGCACCCTCCATCTGTTCCTGGGAGTCCAGCCATATATCTATCCTCTTACCTCGTCGGGACAGATAACCAGCTTGAAGTTGAGGAGGTCATCTGGGTCTGAGAAACTGATGTCACAAGTTTTGGGCAGGTTTAGCTCGTTTATGTCTGGGTTGGGGAAGGAGAGGAAGGGGACAGAGAGAGGGAGAGAAAGAGGCAAATGAGGGACAGGAAGCTCTTGGCAGGTGTCAGCAGAGTGCTATGGCCTTCTGGGTCTCTGGTGTCTCGGTTCTAAAATCTCTATGTGGGCTCTTCTGGATACACAGGACATCCCAAACATGTATCTTCCACTATGGCTGTGTGTCCCACCTCCTGGGACAAAGTGAACCCTACCTCTAAATCCACAGCTCTCAGTCACCTCAAGCCAAATCTCAAATTGGGAGCCCCCAACTCACACGCAGCCCCTACCCCAAAGCTCTGGCCTCCAACAGCTTCTGAGCACTACAGAGCCCAGGCTCCCCAGTCATGATGTCAAGTCTCTGTTATGTATCTGTACACCCAAATCCAAGGCCGCTGACCCCTACATTCTAGATCACCCCCTCTCTGATCAACGCTGGTCTCACTTCTTCTCTGGTTGTCATTCCAAACTCAGGCTCCCATTTAATTTAACCCCATATTCTCAAATCCCTGGGCCCCAACCCCACTCTCTAATTCTGAGGTCCACAGCACGATGGCCTAAATTCTCTTTCTCTCCTACATTCAGCCCCCAGCTCCCGCATCCCTCCCTCCCTCATCCACTTGTCACTTCCAGATCCTGTCTGACCCCAGAATAATACACTAAATCGTTCCCAATTCGTGTCCTCAGTTCCTGGTCCCTGCTACCTTTCTTTTTTCGATCTCATCCAAAACTCAAGTTCCAGCCTGACTGTCCGGCTTTCCGCAGCTCCAACACTCAGATTTCGGTTAGCCAAAGCCAGACGCCAGGCCTCCCCAACAGCCCCCTCCCTTCCGACCTAGAGACCCCCGTGCGTCCTCCTCCCCCGCCACGGCTCCTAGCCCAGGCCCCCCACACCTCCATGGCCCCCACG
>NW_022900931.1:68915801-68921690 GCF_012274545.1 Fukomys damarensis
TCCCTCGGCAGTACTCGGACAGACTCGGCAGTTGTCGGGCCGACTGGCCCCACCCCACCACCCGGCCTGTCCTTCCTCCCCTTTCCGGCTCAGGTTTTGCGAGGCCCGGCTGCAGCTTCGGGCGCGGGGCTTGCTAAGTCTTGAGGCTGCACTGCTCCCTCCGAGAGGGGGCTGCGGCTCAGGTTGGAAAAAGGGTAGGCGGCAGCCGCAGTGGCGGCAGCGTACTGGAGGAGGATGGGGTTCTGCGGCTCGGCGCGGAGGTCGGCAACGGTCTCGGGCGACCAGCCGCTTCGGATATTTCCGTCGCCTACCCGCTTCGGCTCTTCTTGCCGGGCCTGTGTTGTGCGCTTGCGCAGCCCCTCGCAGCTAAGAGACCGGTTTGGGGTTCCGGCTTCTTTTTCGTCAGGCTTCCAGTATTTCGGTTCGTCGAGATGACGTTACAGCTGTCCTGCAGCCACTTCCGGGGATCCTCTCCTGCCGGGCAGGAAGCCGTGCTTGCTGCCATCTTTGAACGGGGCAGATGATGGCCTCTAGCTCTCGGTCTGACCATTTAGTGTTGCGCAGCATCTCGGTGCTGGAAGGTCACTTAAGGTCGTTGCACCCTGGAGTGACAAAGACAGAACCCGGGCGAGGCAGGAGGCATTGACTAGAGGGTGCAGGGTCGTGTACCCTAGTTTCTCCTTGCAAACTCCAGACTCACTTTTGTGGAGGTTCCAATTGAGGTACACAAAAAACTATTGTTCGAGGGGCGAGGAAGGGGGATCACTGAGGCCAGGAGTTCGGGGAGACACAGCTAGACCTTTCTTAAAACAAGTAAACTTGTACCAGAGGTGGTGAGCACGGCGAGGTTTACAGCCCGGAGTAAACACGGGGGATGAGGCGCCCAAGGCTTGGGCCCAGACATAGCAGAAGTGCGCCAGGCCTCAGCTGCTGAGCCGTGAAGCGGATCCTCATCAATCACAGCTCCGCGAGAAAGGGAGCTCTGGGCAGCTGTTAGCGGAGTACCTATGGCCTCCTGGGTCTATGTCCTGTCTGGGCTCCACAAGTCTCCGGGTGGACTCTTCTGGATGCACAGCGCTGTCACCAAGGAAACCGGTAGTGGGGATGGGGGCACCTCTCCGACCAGCACAGAGCCCCCTTCAGCCTGATGGTTGTCCCAGCCGCACATCCTAGCATCCTTTCCTCAGCCCAGGGGAGCTGCACGTTGGAGAGCATGGGCAAGGATGGGTATGCAGATAGCACTTCCAGTGTCTGTCCCTGCCTCAGCTACCTGCTCTGTGTTGATTCTTTCCTTTTTGAGATAGGGTCTTGCTATGTAGTTCAGGCTGACCTTGAACTATGTAGCCTAGGCCGGCCTCAAATTCATGGCGATCCTCCAGCCTCTGGAGTGCTAGGATTACGGGCGTGAGCCGCCATGACTAGCCTGTGCTGAATATTTTCAAACAGGCCATTTCCATAGGACAGTTGATAACCACAGCACGGTTTCAGTGCAGACTTGAGTGGCTCCTGTTGGCTGTCCTAGCTCATGAGTCCACCTTCTAGTTCACCTACTAGGGCCTAAGAGTGGGGCATTGGTTCCTCAGTTAGTGGTGCTGGATTAGCCAGAACTGGGCCTGTGTGGTCTCTAACCTGGAGTTTCACTATCCATAAGGACGAATGGGGTCATGGAGTCCTGACCAGGGAGGAAGGGATGGCCAAATTGGAGCCAGGGACTGAGCTGTGTGAAGCTGTAGGAGCTGATGCAGTGGGCCCTTTACTCAATTTGTTCGAGAGGGCTGATTATAATTCAAGTTGGTTTTAAAAAAAAGACTATTTTTTCCATAAGAAATAACAAAAATACCTATAACATATTCTCAACTTCCCAAAACACCCCTTAACCTTTTCATAATAGAAACATTTAACGTGTATTTTACCAGAAACACAAATAATTTTCCTATTGTATCCACCAAAGAGTTATAGTGTGTCTAGTTTATGAGAAATGATTTCATACTGTACTCACTTTTCAAGTTGACATCTTTGGCTTGCAGGAAGGAAAGACGAAATGGAGGTAGTTGTTTGGAAGGACAGTCCCCTTCTATAAGAACATCAGGAATCTCACTCTCTGGTGTCCTTTCGCTCCTTGGTAGAGCCTGTAACCCACTAGGACCTACTTCTGGCTCATTAGGTCTCAGTCTTTTCAGAACTAAAAACTGGTCTAAGGTTGTCTGTTACCGTCTTTTTTTTTAGTGGAATCATAAAGAACTGAAAATTTATTGCTAGGAAAACAAACCTGTAATACAGTAGTATGAATCTTGGTTATTAAGCATCATCTGTTGAATCAAGTTAAGTTGATGTGGCTGTTTTTGTCTTTTAACACTGTTCTATGGCTATAGTAGCCGTGGCGTCATTAAGCAAGTGAATACAGTGATTGTTTTTTTCCTCTGTCTTTACAAATTTTAGTAGCTCTGCCTATTTGATCAGGATTTACTTTATTTCAAAAGGACTTTGCTGCACTGATTGTTGATACCCCGCCTTCAGAAAGCTCAGCTGCCATTCTCTGCTGTTCAACCAGAAGTTGCTGACATTCCTCTGTAGAGAATTCCTCTGAGTGTTTCTCCACCAGTTCCTCAATATCACTTTCTACCTTCGAGCCTATGGACTCTGCTATAGTGATAGTGTTATCAATCACAGGGTCAATTGAAGTTTCAGGCTCCTCTACACAGTCTTCAAAGTCCCTCTCCTGTATAATTTTAGGCCACATTTTCTTCCAGGTAGATCTCAGTGTCCTTAGACATTGGCCCAAGATTTCTCAACTCCACACAGGAAAGACCAGCATTTGATTCATAACTCAGGACTTTGGTCATAAATTAAAAGTAAAATTCCAGGGCCAGGGATTTAGCTCAGTGGTTCCACCATCTCCCTTGCAAGCGCAAGGTCCTGAGTTCAATCCTCTGTACAATAAACAAAACAACCACCCTAAAATTCCAATATAACCTAAGTTGTTTGTATGTGAAGCTGGTCATAACCCACTGTTCAGGGAAACTCGTGATTTTGGAGGCAAGGTGCAGGAGAAAGCAGGGAAGGGAGCCTGAGGGGAGGTGCTCCGCAGATGTGTGGTTGGAATATGGGTCCTGAGGAGTGAAGTAGATAGAATCAGGGGGATTGGGTTTGAATGAGAATGACTGCACGAACACAACATTGGGAGGAGCGCTGCTGGGCTTGGGAGCCAAGAGTAGGGTACCAGGCAATGGACAGGCCAGCCGGGTACTGCTCCACTGACCAGGGCTTGTGGGTTTCTCCTAAGTTCTTTTTGGGGTGGGGGGAATTGAATCCAGGTGTATTTATTGTTTTGCTACATCCTCAGTCCTTTTAAAAATTTTTTATTTATTGCAGTATTGGGGATTGAAATATCCCTGGCTTTTTTATTAAAAAAATTTTTATTTTTATTTTTAAAGATGGTCTCACGATGTAGTCCAGGCTGGCCTTGAAGTTGAGGTGATCTCCTGCCTCAGCCTGGGATTACAGGCCTGTGCCACCATGCCCAGCCATTTGAGACAGGTTCTTGCTAAATTGTGCAGATAGGTTTGAACTTCCCTTAGTCTCCCAGAATGCTTAGAGTACAGGTGTGCACCACCATGCCCAGCTTATTTTTTAAATTTCAAAAGTCTTGTTGAATTTTCCAGGCTACCCTGAAGCTTGTGGCTCTACTGCCTCAGCTTCCTGAGTATCTGGGATTACATATGTCTGCCACTATGCCGAAATCCTAGATTCCTCTTACTAGGTAACTGTGGGGCCGATTCTGTCCAGGCCATCAGCCCTGCTGATAGAATGGCAGCACTTGACTGCTGGACAGCCTATCACCACCCCTTTGATTCTGGATTCTGCATATTTTGGCCTAGCATCTTTAGTGATTGGAAGGGATGGTGGGTATAAGCCTAGGTACCAGAGACCCCTCACTGTACCACACAGGAGTGGCCTCCAGTTCAGGCTGGTTTTTATGCTTCCCCCTGAGGCTAGAGCCTGCCTTGAAGTGTGGGGAGAGATACTGAAAGTGATGTGAAAGTTCAGCTATCTCTGGAAGAAGCCTGGACACACAGGCCTCATATTGCTAATCCTGGAATTGCACAGGCCAGTCAGGCTGACACCTTCCCAACATAGGACCTTAACTGAGGTTTAGGCCTCAAGCTAGACCCTGTTGCACGAGGACTCTTTGGCTCTTTTTATTGGCACCCACCAAGAGGAGCAGGCATATTGTGTTAAGGGTCTATCCAGTGGGCGGGGAAGTTAGCTAGGACAAGAGGCAATGGGACAGTGTCCTGGGTATACCAGATCTGAGTCTGTGAGATACTGGCTCTACATCTGCATGCTTTCATGGAAGCTGCTATCATCTCACTGCCTGTGACAACTTGCTGAATGTACTGTGGACAGACTTCCCAGGATGAAGAGAAAACTGTGGGTGATGGAAATGATCACAAGGTGGAGGAACTGGTCATGGGCCTGCAGCCTGTTCTTCCCCCGACTAGCTGGGGTCTCATCTGCAGGATCCCCCATCCTTAGTACTACTGATTGTAAATACATGGGAACAGAAAATCTCCCAAGTGTCTGAATTTCCAGGTAAATCCTTCCAGCCTTTAACCCAGGAAATGGCCTCCTAGGTGTTGAGTATTAAAAACATCCTCAGGCAGGATCTAGCTTGTCAGCCACCAGTTTACTAATTCTGCTGCATCTGATGATGCTGGCTAGCTGGGGTGGGGACTGGGCTAGTTCACATACTTTCCTGGGGATTGACTCCAAGGACAGTCATGGTGGGAGTGGGTATACAGGTTCAAGGCATCAGAGTCCAGGCAAGGGGCCATCCAGAAACTTGAGAGCTGGATGTGGTCCTGGTGGACCCAAATGGATGGGACCTGGATTCCCAGCTGAAAAGTCTCACAGGGCCACTGGTGCGGAGAAAATTTGGCTCTGACTGCTGGGGGGTAAGATGAAGGTGATAGGACAGTTGCGTTGGTAGTGGAGAGATGGTATTACTGGAGCTATCAGCATTGGCTTTGGTCAAGGTGGTGGACTTGGGAAGTCAGGAATCCTGGAGACTGTTCTAATCCCTTCCAGGATCAGGGGTGGGGGTAGCCTTGGTATTGAGGGAATACAAGGGCTGGGTTGCCAGTTAAGCTCCTGTCTCTGGGGTCCAGACTTGTCTACTTGGGCCTCACTGTTCAGGGCAGGGATTCTATAAACAGGTGCCCTTTACCTGGATCTGTGAAGGGTAGGTGCTACTGGGGCTAGGAGAGGAGGAAAGCTCCACCCTCATGGCAGCAGCATAAGGCAGTCCTTTGGGGAGCAGTACATTTTTTACATACATAATTCTCAACCACCCACACAAGTGCCTCCTCATCAGGTATCTCAGCCTAGGCCTACGGGGTACCTTCCTCTGAGGGTAATCTAGGGCCAGCCGAGCAGTAACAAAGCCTACAGGACCTCCATGCTTGCTCAGACTCCAGAGCCAGCTCTTCAGTGGTGCCCTTTCCTCAGGGCCTCCTGCTAAGTTCCACCTCCAGGACAGCTTGACTGTCCTTTTCAGTTCACCACCAGTCACCTGCCGTCCAGTTAGCACCTCTGCTGAAATACCTGTTGTGGCTGTCATTGTGCTAGAACCTGGTTGGCGACCAGGCACTGAGTGGTGAATGCTCACAGAGAACATCTCCTCCTCTGGGGGCTGAGGGTTGCACAAGCTCCTGGGACACTGGGCTGCCCCGCAGAGGAGCAAGGCTCAGAGAAAGCTTGCCGCACCGGAGGCGTCCGCCCGCCTTTGCCGCTCACTGTTTACTGAGCACCTGTGTGGCTCGGCCTGCAGCGAGGCTACTCCACGCTGTGCACGCGCTGGTGCTGGAGGAGCTTCGTGCTCTGCTGGAA
>NW_022900931.1:68921983-68939265 GCF_012274545.1 Fukomys damarensis
CTGCGCGAAGCCCAGGCCGCAGTCGGCACAACGGTGCGGCTTCTCGCCGGTGTGCGTGCGCTGGTGGCGCGTGAGCTTGAGCCGCTGGCTGAAGCACTGGCCACAGTCGGGGCAGGCAAAGGGTCGCTCGCCCGTGTGCACACGCAAGTGCTGCGTGAGCGTAGGCCGCTGGCGGAAAGCCTTACCGCATTCAGTGCAGGCGAAGGGCCGCTCCCCAGTGTGGATACGACGGTGCTGCGTGAGGTTGGAGCGCTGGCGGAAGCTCTGCCCGCAGTCGGCGCAGGCGAAGGGGCGCTCGCCCGTGTGCACGCGCTGGTGCTGCAGCAGGTTCGCGCGCTGGCGGAAGCGCTGGCCGCAGTCGGCGCAGGCGAAGGGGCGCTCGCCCGTGTGCACGCGCTGGTGCTGCAGCAGGTTCGCGCGCTGGCGGAAGCGCTGGCCGCAGTCGGCGCAGGCGAAGGGGCGCTCGCCCGTGTGCACGCGCTGGTGCTGCAGCAGGTTCGCGCGCTGGCGGAAGCGCTGGCCGCAGTCGGCGCAGGCGAAGGGGCGCTCGCCCGTGTGCACGCGCTGGTGCTGCAGCAGGTTCGCGCGCTGGCGGAAGCGCTGGCCGCAGTCGGCGCAGGCGAAGGGGCGCTCGCCCGTGTGCACGCGCTGGTGCTGCAGCAGGTTCGCGCGCTGGCGGAAGCGCTGGCCGCAGTCGGCGCAGGCGAAGGGGCGCTCGCCCGTGTGCACGCGCTGGTGCTGCAGCAGGTTCGCGCGCTGGCGGAAGCGCTGGCCGCAGTCGGCGCAGGCGAAGGGGCGCTCGCCCGTGTGGATCTTCTGGTGGCGAAGCAGATTGCTGCGCTGGCTGAACACCTTTCCGCACACATTGCAGCCCCCGCCCCGGCCTGGCCCGGCCCCTGAGCTTGGCCGTCCCCGGCCCCCGCCCTGGACCGGGCGCCAGGGGGCGGCAGCCGGGCAGGTGTCTTCGTTCGCGCTGGAGTCGCTGTTGCGCGAGGGCGGTCGGACCCAGCCCAGGTCCCAGGGTACTTGGAGTTGCGTGCTCAGCACTGCCGGCCCCTCGGAGTCGCCGTCTGTCAGGAGCGCAAAGCCTGTAGGGAGGGAGCCCCTTGTGAGATATGGCCCTCTGCCCGGACCCACGTGGAACCCGGGAACTGGTCCTCTTATCAGTGCAGGCTTCCTTAAGGGATGACAGAGCCTAAGTCTGCTTAAACCAGGGATAGGGTGGGCGCCAGGACAAAAGTAGGCAGCGGGCAAGGTAGCCAGACTCCTGGGCTTCGACTTAGAAACCTGGGGCACACCTGAAGAGCAGACTCCACACAGGATCTGGGGAGCCCGAACCTGGGCACAGGGTCTCGGGCCTGAGTATAACCAACCCAGAGGCCTGTTCCGCAGGAGAGATGTGGGGCCAACCACGCTCACCACACAAGCCCTCATCAGAGGCTGGAAGCGGGAGGTGTCAGCAAAGGCAACTGAGAAGCAGAGGCTGGTGAAAGAAAGTCTGGAGGTTACACCAAGAAGACAGAGTAAAATAAAAAGGAGGAACCAAGATAGATTATGCAAAGGTGCAAATTCCCAGTGATGAATGTCATATATTGTATACCTAAAAGTACCAATAAAATTAATTTAAAAAAGGATAATAATAAAAAGGGATCGAGAGAATGAGGGCTATGGCAGAGGAAGGAAAATCCACTGGCCATCACAGAAAAGTCAGATAAACAGAATGCATCAAAGGAAATCAGCAAAAATCACCTCAGGGTCAAAAGACAAAAGAGAAGTTAGGAAACTTCCCAGAGGCAAAGAGCTAATTAACTTCCTAAGCTGTTTCAATAATTTAATATGAAAGACCAATAACCTGACAGACCCTTGGCCAAAGCATATGAAAAAAAAAATGTAGCTGCTTAAACCATAAAATATGCTCAGTCATCACCCTCCCCTATTAGTAAGAAAAGCACACAGCAGGGCTGAACGCATCTCCACATTGCCAATGCGGGGACTCAAGTGCTCCTGAGCACTGCTGGTGAGCTACACTTCGGCCTAGTGATTCCAATTGCACTTTCAGGTGTTTCTCCGATAGCTGTGCTCCTCCTTGTGCTAAATGACCTGTGTACAATTTTTATTTTTCTTGTGGTGTTAGGGATTAACTTGTCTCGTACCTGTCATCCTATTGTTTCAAGCATCCAAGAGTGCTGGGATTACAGGCATATGCAGTGAGCTACATCCTCAGCTCCTTTTAAAATCAAATATTACTAGAAATGAAAAAATGGAAATAAAATGTTTGTAAATGGGGAGGGGAGGAGGGGGTGAAGGAAGGGCAGGGAAAAGGGGAAAAAATAAAAACCAAGACCTGTCATGTAAAGGTACAAGATCCCAATAATGAGTGTAACTGTACTGTGTACCTAAAATGTACCAATAAACTCAATGAAGAAAAAAAATCAAATATTACTAGCTAAATCTTAGAAATGGCCTAAATGCCTATTAACTGACAAAAGGATAAGATGTAGGGATTTTTTTTTAATAAAGTGGAGTACCACTCTGCCATAAAGTTTGAGACACCAAGGATAAGCCTGAGACATTTCTAGCTAAAAAAATGCACCTTGAGACCATACTCTTGTGAGATAAATCAGAACACATTTAAATATAGCATTGTTTCTCTGGTGTGAAAAATAAGGACCAAAATGTATATTAGATATTGGGAAATGGGAAGAAAATGTTCAAATGAGAAGGGGAACAAGGAGGGTGGAGAATAGAAGGAAAAAAATAGAAACAAAGCTTTTGCAAATAAGGAGAAATGGATCAAAGGGAGGAGGGAATGGGAAAAATAGAAGCAAGAGGCCAGAGATTTAGCTCAGTGGTTCCACTGCCTGCCTCACAATTGCAAGGACCTGAGTTCAATCCTGGTACCCCCACCGAAAGCAAGATATATATCATGTACAGGTATAAATTCCCTTTGATGAATGTTATCATTATGTATATCTAAAATGTACCAATAAAGGCTTGGCTTAAAAGTTATTACTATTATTATTATTTTGTGGTACTGGGGGTTGAACGCAGGCCTTCACAGTGAATTACAATCCCAGTTTTTAAAAGTTTTTAAAATTGTGAGACAGCGTGTTGCTAAATTGCCCAAGGCTTGGCTCATACTTGTCGTCCTATTGTTTCAAGCATCCAAGGGTGCTGGGATTACAGACATATGCTACACATCTGCTATGCACAATGTTTTTCAGTGCACTAAGGAAAACCCACAAATACTGTATGTCAGTAGGAATCTGGGGGGACAAACACAAGGATGTGTCCAGAGAGCCATAGCACTTCTCTATGGGGCTGTGTAAAGAGATAGGGCGCCCTCTGCTGTTGTTTTAAGTGGGAAAAGCCAGGTATGGCATGAAAAATTGTGGCACAGGGTCAATATTAGGCACCTGAGTTTTTCTTTTTACCATGTGTTGTTTTTCAGTACTGTGTATTGAACCCAGGGTTACTGTACTGAGCTATATCCACAGCCCTTCCGTTTTCATTTCTTTTGTTTTTTGATTTTCAGCCAGGTGTGGTGATGCAGCACTTGGGAGGCTGACGCAGGAGGATTGCTGTGAGTTCAAGACCAGCCTGGGCTGCATAGTGAGTTTAAGATTACACAAACACCCCTCCACACACACAACAAGGAAATGAACATGTGTTTTATGATGCTGGGCTGGGGATGTAGCTCAGCAACTCTGTACCTGCCCGGGAAGCACAAAGTCCTGAGTTTGATTCCCAGTACAAGAAAAAAAAGTTATATGATGGTTTTTTTTTTTTTTTTTGGTTTTTTGAGATAGAGTCTCACTGTGTAGTTGAGACTGACCTGGAACTATGTAGCCCAAGCTGGTCTCAAACTTACAGCGATCCTCCTGCCTCAGCCTCCCGAGTGCTGGGATTACAGGTGTGTGCCACCACGCCCCGCTATGATGGTTAATTATAGGAATAGTTCAAGGAAATGTATTTTTAGGTGTTTTTGTTGTGTGAACATCACAGAGTGATGGCTATGATGTCAGTAGCCAGTATACTCTCTGTGTGTGTTGGGACTGAACCCAGGGCCTCACATTGTGATAAGCATGTACTCTACTACTGAGCTACACCTCTAACCCCAATAATCAATATAATCTTACAAAGCACCACTGTGTTTGTGGTCAGGGTTGACTAAAATGTTATGTGGTACATAATTATATGTATATGTCTTTGTTCCTTTGTATAGAGTCTTCCTGGAAGGGCATATAAGAAACTGAGCCAGGTGTGGTGGTGCTTAGATAAATACTAAGCTAGAGCTGGGGAAGCTGAAAAGCTAAAAAACAGCAAAACGAAACAACTCCCACCTGTTTTACTTCTGAGGTTCTTTTTGTTTGTTTTTTATAGACAGGCTCTTGCTGTGTATTTCAGGTTGGGCTTGAACTGTTGCCTCAGCCTCCTGAGTGCTGGGATTATAGGTGTGTGCCACCATACCTGGCACCCCCAAGGTTCTAAAAGCCCATGAGTTGTAGGCTCCAGGCATCTCTGGCCAAGCAGCTGCAGGTGATGTTGGGCAGGGTGCTGCTCTGGGGTCTGCACAGAATTCTGAGCCCACAGTGTACCCTCTGTGGCTCAGATTTCTGGGTTTCTCCTCCATCCTAGCAAAGGCTGCATTGAGGTTGGAGATTCTATTGAGAATGTTGGGAGGGTTAAGTAGCAGTAACTCTGGATGCCAAGATGTCATTCTTTCTGCCAGGATTCTTTCAGGAAGCTGAACTGGAGACTCAGAGTAAGATGTAAGGGAGTTTACAGCAAACTGTCCAGCCAGATTGCCTTACTGATCTTTCAGTGACATCTACTTAAGTTTTGGACCCTACTCACCTCCCTACAAGAAGTCAAGTTCCTTAGACAGAAGCTCTCCCATGACTCCCTAGGCTTTATACCACAGTGAGGTCCACACCCAAACAACTTGGGGAGAAAGAGGCCACACGGGGAAAAGAAAATTTAGTGAAACAAATTATTGCTGTCCTCAGAAAAATAAGGGAAGACATCACAACTGACAGAACAACAGGAAGCTACTGTAAAAGTATACATTTAAAGAATTAAAATACTCTTGGAGATTAAATAGTTGCTAGCACAAATGGAAATCTCAACAGGTCTTAGAAATATAAATATGAGAGGTATCTCAGAAACAGAATAAAACAATTGCAGTAAAGAAATCACAGAAACATTTTAAGGCACCTTTCTATAGCTGAAAGGGATGAACTTCAAATTGAATGTGTTTATTTTATTTTATTTTTTGTTTTTGAGACAGGGTCTCACTATGTAGTTCAGACTGCCCTGGAACTCACTATGTAGCCCAGGCTGGTCTCGAACTTGAAGTGATCCTCCTGCCTCAGCCTCCCAAGTGCTGGGATTACAGACATGGGCCACCATGCCCAGCTCTGAATATGTTTATTAGTAACACTGATAAAACTCTGATATTGAGCTAATAAAAATAGTTCTGAAACTGGCTGTGAAGGTGCGGGCCTATAATCTCAGCACTCTGGGAGGCTGAGGCAAGAGGATAGTAAATTCGGGCCCACTCTGGGCAACCTAGCAAGATCCTGTCTCAAAAAATAACAGTAGGGCTGAGGATGTAGCTCAGTATAAAGGCCTTAAATTCAACCCCCAGTACAGTACTGAGAAAACAACAAAAAGAAAAATAAAAAAGAAATTCGGGGCCAGGATGTATATTGCAGTGCAGTGGTAGAGCACTTGCCTAGCATGTGTGAATTCAGTTCCCGATCAGTACAGCCTAGGAAGCCATGACTGGGAGAGGACACGTGTGGAAAACACAAGATTGACTCTCAGGAGGTTTATGGTGGCTAAGAGGAGCCACGGGGTCCATGGCAGAGAATGGTCTGGAGGAGAGGGGAGTTTGGGGACCTGCAGAGGGCAGTCTGGTTGAACCAGGAACAGTGTAAGGGAAGGTGGGGGCCCAGACCCAGTGTGGCTCATGTCTCACTCACCTGGAGAGAAGAGGCCCCCAGCTTCCTCATGCCACAGGGCCCTAGGCTGCTCCCTCCATGAGGGCCCCTCAGGGCCAGTGTCGCTGTGGGGAGAGGTCAGCTCCAGCGCAGTCTTGTAGCCCTGAAACCACAAGGGTTACAGCTCATCTGCCGGGTGGGCACAGGGAAGGTTCTAGTGGCACCCATCTTGGAGGCTTGGGGCAGGGAATGGGTCACATCCTGTGTGGAGCTCACCTGGGCCTCCTCTGGTAGGACAGTGGGTTCAGCCCCCTGGGTCACAGGTAAAGGCTCAGACTCCAGCAACTCTAGGGAGAAAAAGTGGGGCCAGGTAGCCTGAGGGCATTCCCACTCCACTGCCCTTCTTAGTGGTATGACAGGTGACAGTATCCAGGTGCTAACCCAGGCAAGAGGGAAACATGGGTGACAGCTGAGGGCTGGGGTGGGCAAAGTGTGGGCAGTTGAGAGCCTGGATTGGGCATGGGGCAAAAGAGAGCACACTAGAAGGCCAAGTGTCAGGCTGCTGAGGGCTGGGGTGGGCCTAGGTTGAGCCTCTACAGCCCTGTGCATCCTGGGCTGGATGGCCACATGTGTACATCCAACCAGGAATGGTGACAAGTGGTGGGGAGGTGGAGCGCATACTCCCAGCACTGCAAGGTCCTGCTACAGCAGCACTCCCAATCCCCAGCTACCAGGGCACGTCCCTTAGTGATCTGACACAAGAAAGCCCAAAGTCTACTCCGTGGTGGGGGAGAGCTGTGGAAATGGGGCTGTAGCTTGTAAAGGACAGAGATGGTTGGACTGGAGGGGAAACCTGATTGGGTGGGAGGTGAGGACCAAGGGCACATGGGGACCATTTCCTCCAGCAGGCCCAGCCCACCTTGCCTGGCCTCACCTGGCTCCTCTGTAACCTCTGGATCCTCTTTCACCTGAAAGCCCAGTGGCAATTCCTGCACAGCCCCAGGAGGTGTTTCAGGTCCAGGGTCTGGAGTTTGAGGCTTGTACTGAGGTGGAGGCTGGAAGCTGGAAGGTTCCATCTTCTCTGACAGGACCTCCTGGCCCTGCACCTGGACTGTGACCTGGGGAGATGCCCCCACCAAGCAGAGAGTGGGACCGGGCACAACTGGGGTGGGGCTCCTGGGTACCACTCCACTTTAGGACCCAAGTCTGTTACCAACTGACAAGGTCCTTCAAGATTTTACCTCTTGTAGGCCTGGAGCAGGGAGCAAAAGGACCACCTGCAGGTGCTGTTACTGACATCTAGAGCTGCATGGTACCCTCCCTCTCTCCCCTTACCCTGAAGCCCACATGTACAGAGGATTTTAGTTAATGCAGGAATAGGCTGTGGGGGACCCTCCTGCCCTGAGCAGCCTTACACAAGGTCTCTGTTGTAGGCTGTCACTTCTGTACTATGTCGTGTGTGGCTGAACACGCACTCCCCAGTGTAAAACAAAGCAGAACAATGCTCCAGCCCTGACCTTCCATGCAGGCCATTGACTCACCCATCTGCGAGGCCTGCCCAGCTCCCAACGGAGCCTGTCGACTAAGGCAACAGCCTCTTCGGGGCTACTTGGCCGTTGCCCCTGCACATGGGCCTGGATCTCAGCGGGCAGCACACCCAGGAATTGCTCCAGCACCAGCAGTTCCATCATCTGCTCCTTGGAGTGCAACTCTGGCTGCAGCCACTGGTGACACAGCTCTCGAAGCTGGGTCAGGGCTGCTTGGGGACCCACTGCCTCCTCATAGCAGAATCCTCGGAAGCGCAGGCGTGCAGCCTCAGGTCCCAGATCCCACAGGGGAGCCTCTTCCTCTTCCTCAGGGTCCTCCAGCTTCACCATGACAGGCTCATCGTCTTCTAGGGGTGTATGGCCCAGGAGTCCCAGCATGATGGGCCTCATCAGGATCACCAGATCAAGTCTGCAAGGTCAGTGTCCGTATCTAGTGAAGGAACAGAACAAGGCTAATGCGCTAATAACAGACTGGTAGTGAATACATCTTGAGGACATACTGTATGCTGTGCTGTCCAATCCTCAGAACTGCCCCTATGTGGAAGGCAGATGAGGAAGCTGAGGCACGGAGGAGGTCACACAAGAGGGACTGTTTTCCTGGCCTTTTCTCCAGTTTGGCTTGTGTAGAACCTCTGGTAGCCCCCATCTCAACACAGCCTGCTAAAAGCTGGGCATCGTGTCACCCATCTGTAATCCCAGCTATTGGGAGGGTGAGGAGGAAGATCATAGCAAGATCCTGTCTCCAAAAACTAAACCAAACCAACAACAAAACAATCAGGCTGCTTCTTAGGCCTAGATAACACCTCTCTTCACCATATCCTGCTCGTCTTCAACATTAGTGACCTCATCCCTGCCCTCAGCTCTCCCTTTACCTGGTGGATGGCACTTATCCCACCTACAACCTGGTTATCAGCATCACTGCTGCCTCCCGCCCCCAACACCAGGCCCTCACTGCATGGTCGATGCTCCCACTGTTTCTCAGACTTGGCCCTAACTCAGGCCCTACTATCAAATTCATTCCAGCTCAACTGTCCCAAACTGTGCAAAGTCACCAGTGTGGCCGAGAACCCAGGCAGTACCCTTCCCCTACCGAGCACCACTACCCAAGCGCAACTCATCATATCACGCAATGATTCACCTCAAATCTCTAAATGAGGTGGGGGTGGGAGCTCAAGGCCCCAAACCACTGGGCCAGGAGCCTGCAAGGATGATTCAAGATTCTGATTCCACCTATATCAAGCTGCTGTGCCCTGTGAACCGCAGTTTCCCCATATGTAAATGGGGCTGTCTCCTCCCTTATAGCATGGGCTTTGTGAAAATTTAAGTTTATTTATTTGGTACCGGGGATTGAACTCTGGACCTTGCACTGGCTAGGCAGGCGGCGGCACCACTGAGCTAAATCCCCAGCCCCTAAATTTATTAATACGATGTCACAGTGTCATCGATTACGAGGGCCACCTGATGTCAAGGGTAAAACCTCGCTCCTCAAGGTTACAGGTTAACCTGAAATCCTGGGAGAAACTTCGGTTATAGTCAAGCGGGGCAGTCTTGGCGCAGGCTCCATACATACATTTCCCAGCCTTGACCCACAGCTTCCGGTCCGGGCAGCTCAAACGCCGCCATGGCAACCGTGGGCGGGCCTTCCGGAGCCTCTCGCCGTGGCAATAAGCAGTGACTGACAAGTTTCGCGCAATAGCGCGCGACCCTCCTGTAGGAAGAACTAGAGCTCCCGGTCTCTCTAGGTAGCGGGAGCTTCCGAGTCCGCGCGGTCTTCCCGGACCCTCCCGAGCTTTCCCGGCGGGGAGGTCCCCGCCCTCACCTCAGCGCTCCGCGTTCAGCGGGACACGCCGCACTCCCAAGCATGCGCGATCTCTGTGCTCCGTCCGCGGCGAACTACGTCTCCCAAGATGCTCCGCGGCCCCTCAAGCGCCCCCTTCGCCCTTCCCCCATTCTTGTCTCCGGTTTTATCCCCCTCTTGTCCCGCCCCCTGGGATAGTGGTGGCTGTAAGGGTTAGGGCTCCCTCCTGGTTGTCTCTCCCACGCTCCCTGCCTCCAATCCAGGGGTTCGGCCCCCGTCGATGTGCGCAAGCTTCTTAGGGGGCAACTGATGGCTGTCCCGCCCTCTAGATCGAGCTTTTTCCCCCCCCCTTCCAATTTTCGTCAATTCTCTATGGCCCTTCCTAGGATCTGCAGGGTTTTGCACCAATCATGGCCTTCACTAGGACGCCGTCAGCCTCGCTGTCTCTATGGCAACCCCTGGCCGGGAGGGGTTTTTCCTCAGCCATCTCTTGGACTGTGCCCGGGAGAAGCTCTGTGGGGTGCTTTCTGGAAGATGTAATAGGCGGAGTCTCTCTGTGCGCGTGCGCAGCGCCGGCAGGGCCGTCTGTACTCTGGGGCAATGGTAACCAGAAAACCGACCAGTTGGTCGCCAGGGCAACACCTCGACAAGCGGGCGTTTGAGGCAGGCGGCAGAACCATTGAACTAAACCTCTGGCCCCGAGTGTGCGTTTGAAAAGCGAGGACGTGGGGATCGACAGGGACAGAGAGGTGCTGAGCGGGAGAGACAGAATAGGTACTGAGCCTAGGGCAGGGAGGGGAGCAGTCTGGAGACGGCCTGGGCAGAGACACTGCAGAAGATGTGTTAGAACAGGTGGCAAGAGGGAGAGAGATTGGAAAGGGATGGTGACAGGAGGGTCAGAGGCAAAGGCAAGCAGGGCAGACGTCGAGACCAGGAGAGAAGCAGGAAGGAAGAAAGGGACAGAAATAGAACTACAGTAAGATGTGTCAACAGCCGGTCCATGCAAAGCCTGAGCCAAACTGACTGTATTTTAAAATTAATTTTATTGATACACTTTAGATATATACAGTAATTACATTCATCATAGGGAATTTGTAACTGTATATAATGCAATTTGATTATTTTTTCTCAGCCCCTCTGCCCTCAACTCCTTTTTTTTTAAGATTTTTTTTTTTTTTTTTTTTTGGTTTTTTGAGACAGGGTCACACAATGTAGAGTTGAGACTGACCTGGAGCTCACTATGAAGCCCAGGGTGGTCTCGAACTCACAGCGATCCTCCTGCCTCGGCCTCCCCAGTGCTGGGATTACAGAAGTGTGCCATCAGGCCCGGCTTCTCTTCTCTTTACTCTTTATTTATTTAATTATTTATTGGTACTGGGGATCAAACTTGGGACCTTGTACTTGCGAGGCAGGCGGCGGAACCACTGAGCTAAATTCCCGGCCCACTTCCCCTTATTTATAAAAGCTTTGTTCCTATTTTTTCCTTTTATTCTTTTTCCCTTCCTTCCTTCCGTCCTTTCTTCCTCTCTCCCCCAACCCTGTTCCTCTTCTCATATAACATTTTCTTCCTATTTCCCAATATCTGTTATACTTTTTCGCCCTTATTTACCCTTTCAATTTCTTTTTTCCTTTTTTCTTTCTTTTTTTTTGGTACCGGGGATTGAACTCAGGACCTTGAGCTTTCAAGGCAGGTGGTGGCACCGCTGAGCTAAATCCCCGGCCCACCTTTTTTGATTTCTTACACCAGAGAAACAATGTGATATTTAAACATATGTACCTTATTTATTTTGCTTAAGAGTATGGTCTCGGCTGGGTGTGGTGGCACATGCCTGTAATCCCAACACTCAGGAGGCTGAAGTAGGAGGATCATTGCAAGTTTGAGGCCAGCCTTGGCTACATAGTGAGTTCAAGGTCAGCCTGAACTGCATATTGAGATCCTGTCTCAAAAAAAAAAAAAAAAAAAAGGTCTCAAGGCGCATCCATTTACCTAGAAATATCTCAAATTTATCCTTCTTTATAGCACAGTAATACTCCATTGTTAAAAAAACTCCACATTTTCTTTATTCATCCATGAATGGGCATTTGGGCTGTTTCCAAGATTTAGCTATTAAATATTGTACTGCTATAAACATGGGTGTGCATAGAGTGCTGTGGTATGATTTTAACTCTTTGGAAAGATACCAAGAGGGGGAATAGCTGAGTCAAATGGAACCTCTAGCTTTAGTTTTTGGAGAATCTCCAAACTGATTTCCATTTTGGTTGTACCAATTTACACTCCCACCAACAGTGAAGAAGGGTTCCTTTCTCCCACAACCTCACCAGCATTTGTTATTGTTTGATTTCTTGATGATAGCCATTCTTTATGGAGTGAGATGTAATCTCAGTGTTGTTTTAATTTAGATTTCTTGACTAACCAATGATGTCAAAGATTTTTTCCATATATTTATTTGCTGTTTGTGTTTCTTCATCTGAGAAGGGTCTATTTCAGACATCCATTTTTGGATTGGGTCTTTAAATTTGGTGGGTTTTGGCCGGGTGTGGTGACACATGCCTGTAATCCCAGCACTCAGGAGGCTGAGGCAGGAGGATTGTTGTGAGTTCAAGACCAGCCTGGGCTACATAGTGAGTTCCAGGTCAGTTTCAACTACATAGTGAGACCCTGTTTCAAAAACAAAAACAAAAACAAAGTTGGTGGGTCTGATTTTTTGTTTTGTTTTGTTTTTTGATACTGGGAATCAAACTCAGGTTCTTGTGCTTTCAAGGCAGGCAGTGGAACCACTGAGCTAAATCCCCGGCCCATGTTGTTGTTTTCTTTATATAATCTAGATATTAGTCTTTCGAGGAAGAGCTGGTAAAATTTTTTTCTTATCCTGTGGTTGTCTCTTCACCCTCTTGGTGGCTTCTTTTGCTGTGCAAAAGCTTTTAAATAAGATGAGATTCCAGTTGTTGATTCTTTGTAATAATTCCTGTGAACTGGGGTTTTGTTCATAAAGACTTTGCCTACACTCATGTCGTCAAGAGTTTTATCTATTCTGTCTTCCAGCAGATTAAGTGCTTCTGTTTTACTGTTAGATCTTTGATCTATTTCTATTTTATTTTAGTGCATGGTGAGAGATAATGGGTCTAGGTTTACTCTTTGGCATGTGGAAAACCAATTTTTTCCAGCACCGTTTATTAAAGAGGCTCTCTTTTGTCTAGTGAAAGTCAAACCAGCTTTTCCCCCCACCAGTACCAGGGATGGAACTCAGGACCTTTAGCTTGCGAGGCAAGCATGATGCCACTGAACTATATCCCGGGTCCCAAACTGTTTTTTTAAAAAGACCAAATCTCAGGGCTGGTGATGTAGCTCAGTGACACTGTGCCTGCTTCGTAAACACAAGGTTCTGAGTTCAATCCTCGGTACTGGAGTCGGGGGAGACCAAATCTCCAGCCTTTAAATTATTGGTCTATGATTGGGTTAATCTATTCATGACCTAATCACCTCCTAAAATTCTCCTGATGTTACCTATTTAATATTTCACAATGGGGATTAAATTTCAATATTAGTTTTTTTTGGGGGTTGGTTTTTCTTATAAAATGTTTATTTGGTAATATTTTATCATAATGCATTGCATCTCTTTGGTAAAACCAAACTTTATAAACATTTTAATAATCAGAAATTACATATAAAAACTAGACATTGGTAAGTTATTTATTTATTTATTTTGGACCAGAGATAAAACTTGGGACCTTATGCTTGCGAAACAGGCAGTGAAATCATTGAGGTAAATCGCTGGCCCTTGTAAATAAGTTATTTTTAATATGAGCAAAGATTGGCAAATGAGAAGTTTCTGTTCATTTATTGGTAGTTACAATTGAAACCTAGGACAATTTCTATATTGCACTACAAATGAAGAATTGTGAGAGACTGCTTGGGCCTGCATAAGATGGCTGCCCTCAACCTTAGCCTTTGCCTCAGTGGAAAAATCCCACTAGACTACATACGTGACCTTTGGCAGGTCTAGCCCCTGGGCAAAACAGGAAATCTTACAGAAAAAATAGCCCTTTGTGCTAACCACAGGGTCACCGGATCTGGAGCAGGAAGCAGGTGGTATTTTCCCCGTCCTACTTGCCCCTAGGGATTGTGCACTTACCCCTCCCCACATTTGGTAAAATACTGATTGCTGTATGGTTAAATGCTTGAATGACTCATGTGATTGGTAGAGGATTTGCTTGAGCTGTCCAATAAGCTTGCTGAACCCTCCCCCTGGGATAACAGTATATAATCGTTTTGCTGAGCCAATAAAGCGCCTTTGATCAGAAACCAGACTTGGGCCGTGTACTCTAACTTCTTAAAGATTTCCTTCACAGACATTCAAGATCGGATCGGCCTCTGATGACCCACGAATAAGAGGCGGCTCTCACCTCCTATTCCCCGCGGGACGGGGTCCCCCCAGAGAGCCGCAAAGAATAGTTCAATAACTTTCTTGAATTGTAAAGCATTCTTTATACTTTCATTTGAAAATAAATAATAGTTACAATGAATTGGCAATTATAGATTTTATACAATATATGATTGTGACATAATACTTGAAAATTAAGCAATTTAATAAAATGTACAATTTTAAAAACAAATTTTGGCAATGGCAATGCTAATTATATGTAAAGATAAAAATGGCAGGTATATGCCTGAGATTTAGCTCAGTGATTCTACTGTTTGATCCCGGTACCAAAAAAGAAAAAAAGAAAAAAAAGAAAAATGGCAGGTATAAAATTAAAATACTCTGTTATTTTTCTTCTTCCTCTCCTCCTCCTCTTCCTCCTTCTTTTGTTTTTTTTTTTTTCTTGAGACAGGGTCTCACTATGTAGTTGAGACTGACCTGGAACTCACTATGTAGCCCAGGCTGGTCTCAAACTCACAGCAATCCTCCTGCCTCAGTCTCCAGAGTGCTGGGATTACAGGCACCACCATGCCCAGCTAAATACTCTCTTATTTTTGCCTTTCAGTAGATATTTTTGACTACATCATTAACATTGAAGTAAACCTTATTTAAATCAAAGCATACATATTTCAAGCTAACAAAAACTATAAAGTAAAAGCAAAGTACTGAAAGATCTAAATGTTAGAAACAAAGTCACAAAATCTGGGAAAAAAAAACATGGAAGAAACATTTTTCCAACTGTGACTCAAAACGCAAAAGTTAAAAAATATACACATTGGCCCAGGATTTAGCCTCAGCGGCACAGCGCTAGGACATACACATAAAACTAAAAAAGCCGGGAGTGGTGGTGCATGCCTGTAATCCCAGCACTTGGGAGGCTGAGGCAGGAGGATCGCTGTGAATTCAAGACCAACTTGGGCTACATAGTGAGTTCCAGTTCAGTCTCAACTACACAGTGAGACCCTGTCTCAAAAAAACAAAACAAAACACCACACAAAACTAAAAAACTAAAAATTGTTTTGTGTAGGAAAAAAAACCACACCCCAAAACAAAACCTCAAAACAACAATAACAAAACAACCCAAAGTCCAAAGACACACTAAGCAAACTACCTGTATCACAGAAATGACAACTGTTTCCTATATATGTACAAACTCCTAAAAATAAAGAAACCGGGCCGGGATTTAGCTCAGTGGTTCTGCGCCTGCCTCGCAAGCGCAAGGATCTCAGTTCTATCCCCGGTACCCGCTTCCCGCAAATTCTGGAAAAGGAACCATCTTGGACGAACAGAATTCAGAATCCTAGCAAATCTGAGAGGACTGGTTTTGCACACTAGGTGAAACACCTGCGTTTCTGGTCCAGTACAACGCGGAGGGCTCTGCCTATCACAGATTTCTGGGTATCAGCCCTGGTTCAAGGGAGAAGGGGACACGGAGAATTCTGGGTGTCATAGTCCTTGAGGGGAACACATCGAGAACTCGGGGTACCTGAGTCTTTAAAAATGCTGCTGTGTGGGTGTAGTATTGTTCTTGGGTGGGCACCTCAAAAATTCTGGGTAATGTAGTCCTGCTGTCTGGACCACATCTAGGATCCTAGGTATCATAGTCTGACTGTCACAAGGAGGCTTTGGGGGTACTATAGTTAGTAGAAGAAAATGCTGAGGATTCTGGGTATTGTGGTCATTGCTAAGGCAACGTGTGAGGCCTTCTGGATAGTGCAGTCTTGAGGCTGCCTTGAGGGTTCTGCATACGGGAGCTTTTGAAGCGGCTGTCATCACAGTAGCACGCTATAGATTCTAGGTATTGTAATCTTTTTCCCTGGCACACGAAAGATTCTAAGTAATGTCTTTATTAGGAAAACTATGTCACAGATCTTAGGTATTTAGGGACTACGTCTGCGCGGTTAATTATGAGCATGGCTGTCCATGGGAGTATTCTAAGTATTCTGGGTGTCGTAGTTCTGTGGCTACAGACGAATTCTGGTCATTGTAGTCCACGGGAAAATTATCTAGCACTACCGCCCCGCAAGTGATTCAGGGTATCATACTCTAAGGGGAAATAGTGCCGAGGTTTCTGGGTATCGTAGTTCTGTGGCCTTGGCGGTAAATTTTGATTATTGAATAATTAGTCAGAATCTGAGTATTCTGTCTAGGATAGTCCAGGATGAAATTATGCTGAGGGTTGTGGGTACTATAGTCCTGAGGCCATAGTAGAATTGTGGTTATGATTTCTATGGGAAAATTTTTCTGTGAACTCTGAGTACTGAGTCTTGAGGCCCCGTGGGGGATTCTGGGTAGGGTAGTCCAGGGAGATGATGATAGGGATTCTGGGTTTCTTAGTTCTGCAGTCAGGGAGGAGGCTGGATGTCCCTGTCCAGCTGTGCTGAGCGAATTCTTCCAGTGATGTCACCAATCTCTTGATCTTTGTCTCCTGATGAGTTGCGTTCTTGGTAGTACAAAGAGAATATTGGGGGCTGAGAAATGCACTCTCTTCCACTCAGTTGAGTTTGAGCACCACCCTAAGGCCATCCCCCCAGTTACTCCCCTCCCTTCACCTCATCTCTGTAGTCGCCTTAGGAACAGTGTATATAACTCCAGACCAAAATCATGGAGTCTCTACATTTTTTTTCACTCTTGCTCTTGAGCCCAAAGAGTTTGATTTATCTGCATGGCATACAGTATTCCTTTTCTGTAATCCATTTCTCTGTTCATGGCCTTCAATAAACTTAGCTACTTTCCCCCCACCAACGAATGTACACTGTGCAATTCACTGCTTGACATATAGAACTTGGGCTCTGTCAGGTCCACCACAGGATAATACTGGGGTTCCTTGTACCGCGTGCTCTTCCAGCCCTGAAATGAGGGCTGCAATACCAGCTGCAGGAGCAGTGGAATAGGTATAAAGGTCAGAGTCCTGTGCTAGCACTGAGCAATGATGAGATGCTCTGGAGGGTGTGGCATGTGCTGGGCCTGGACAGGGTTCCGGGTTGCTATTCTCAGTGCATGTGTGAGCCTGGGGCTGCACAAGCTAGTCCCAAGCACCCTGGGCCTTATCATGAGGACTGAGGGGAGAGTTTGTTTTGGTGGGCAGTGTAGTTGCTTTACTAGCAGCAGCTCCTGAAGTGGGAGGGGGCAGGCTCAGCAACCCTGCAACTTTGATTGCTTTGGGTTAAAAACATTTTATAATCCCATGAAATATTATGAGGTGCAAACTGTATCTCTTACAAGGGAAATATATCAGGCACAGAAGCTTAAATATCACATTGTTTTTCTTACATGAGAAACCTAGAGTAAAGACAATAGCAAAATAAAAGATATCATAGATAAGAAATGGGCAGGTAGGTCATTCTCAATGGGGAAGGAGGCTGGGCTGGGGGGAAAGGCATTGGGCTTGGGTATGAAAATCAGGCCTCAAAATAAAGACAAATTGAAGCTGGGTGTGGTGGCGCACTCCTGTAATCCCAGCACTGGAGAGGCTGAGGCAGGAGGATCACTGTGAGTTTGAGAGCAGCCTGGGCTACATAGTGAATTCCAGGTCAGTCCCAACTATATAGTGAGACCCTGTCTCAAAAAA
>NW_022900931.1:68939338-68943205 GCF_012274545.1 Fukomys damarensis
AAAAAAAAAAGACAAAATGACCAGACCTACATACTTCCTCCAAGAACAAACACTGGGCCTAATGAAGTCTAGATAGACATCAGCCACTCTGGTGGGTGACCAGAGACCTCTGGACCTACCCCTTCCCAGGAGAATCTTTGTTCTTTCCATCCATACTTGTTACATGACTTATTTCTCAATTGAACCATTACCTATACTTGTAACCTTATTGGATGTTCATGGCTGTGCCCCATATTGTATCCATGAGGGTTGCACCCTGTAAAACTCCTCTGTGAAGTGGGGACCCCTCTTGCCCCTCAGGAGCTTTCCTATCAATGAATGTCTTCCTACTCATAACCTCCATTGTTCCTAGGATTCACTGATTTTTAGAGAGTAAGAACTCAATGTATCATTCAGTTAACAGGTTGGGAGAAATATTTCATATTTCATCTCCAGTATTATTTGCTGTAACAGCATAATCTATCTCCTTTTGCTATAATAAATCATGTCTGTAGGGTTGGGGATTTAGCTCAGTGTTTCTGCCGCTTGCCTGGCAAGTACAAGGTGTTGAGTTCTATCCCTGGTACAAAAAAAAAAATTATGTCCATGAATGTAAAAAAAAAGAATATTCAACCTAAACATTGCAAAAAGGAGCCAGGCTTGGAGGTGCACTCCTGTAATCCCAGCACTTGGGAGGCTGAGGCCGGAGGATTGCTGTGAGTTCGAGGCCAGCCTGGGCTACACAGTGAGTTCCAGGTCAGTCTCAACTACATAGTGAGACCCTGTCTCAAATAACAAAAAACAAACAAATAAAAAACAAAACAAACAAATAAAAAACAAAAAATATTGCAAAGAAATATTTTGTCAGTAGTATATTTTATAGTTTTATTTTAAAAATTTTATGATTTAATATGCTAAAATTGAGGAAATTAGCAGGCAAGGGTATGAGCAGTACATATAAGAAAAGTAATTTCATGATTTTTTTCATTTTGATTCTATTGCTTTCTTGTTTTTGGGAGGCAAGATCTTGACTTCAAAAGTAACAAAATACTTGAAAAGCTAATTTACATCTTTCAGTATTTTTTGTTTTGGTACCAGGGATCAAACTTGGGACTTTGTGCTTATGAGTCAGGCGACAGAACCACTGAGCTAAATCCCGGGCCCCTGGGAATGTTCTTAATACCCATATCAAAGTGATAGCCCTTTGGCAGTCTGAATTCCTTTGTCTATTCAGCATCTTCTACCCACAGAGGTGATACAGGATCTTTGGAATCAACATATACATCTTTTAATAATGACAGCAGTTTGTCATTTTTCCCAGAAATTCTCTCTTAATTTCTGGATGGTTGCTCATCTGCTCTCCCAGGACGCTCTGGATGGACGGGTGCCTCAGGGTCCCAGCTAGCTTCATCTTGCTGATTTCCCATTCTGCTCTGATCTCTAAGTTGAAATTCCTGATTACCTGAGTCACTGCAGTCCCCATACTCTCTATAACATGAGGCACTCAGGCTCTGGAAACAGGTGGGTGACCTCTGGGCACACTGGCAAGTATGGCTAGTATTCTTAGTATAAGACCTGTCAAGGGAGGATGGAGGGAGTAGTTGTCTGTGCAATGCATCCCCTAGAAAAAGGGCAACTTTCTGTTATGGCTTGTGTTTAGATGTCCCCCCAAAGCCTCGTATTGTCTGGGGTTGTAGACCACACCATGCCACTGCTCTGCTGGAACACACAGCTACTTGGTTCCTACAAGGATCTTAAACTCTTGGCATAAGTAAGGAATTAAAGAGGCAGTGTTTAAAAATAAAGGAAGAGGGGTGGGGATTTAGCTCAGTGGTTCTGGCGCCTGCCTCACGAGTGGCAAGGACCTGAGTTCTATCCGCAGTACAAAAAACAAAACAAAACAAAACAAAACAAAAAAACAAAAAAACAAAAACAAAAAACAAAAAAAGAAGAAGCCGAGTGTGGTGGTGCAAGCCTGTAATTCCAGCACTGAGGAGGCCAAGGCAGAAGGATTGCTGTGAGTTTGAGGCCAGACTAGGCTACATAGTGAGTTCAAAGCTGGCCTGAACTGCACAGCAAGACTGTGTCTCAAAATAAAATAAAATAAAAGTAAAGGAAGACAATTTCTTTGTAAAAGGAAGAAAGAAGAGAAGATAGGCAGGTACTCTGGAAGAGTTGGAGACATCATAAAGTGAATATCCATGAGTTTTTGTCATCAGCTCCTTTTTATTTAGGACTAGTACTTTCTCTCATCCCCCAGATTGGCACTGAGAAGTTGTCCCTATCTGATCGGCTTTCTGGCATTCTTTGTTCCTAACCTAGGCACTTCTGTTTCTGGCCTGCCCTTTGTGATGGATAAATGTGGGGAAGGGGTACCTAATAGAAAGGTAGATTAGAGTTAGACAGAAGTAGAGGGGACATGTGTGTGTGGTGAAGTGGTATAGTGATGCTAAAGTGAGACTATACATATAATCATCTACAATTGTTTGTCTCTTAAACCTCATGTTTACTATACTGCCTTGTTCTACTAATAAAAACAGGACTTTCCAGACTCCCTGCACTTTTTTGTCTACTAGAAGCAGAAAGTCCCTGGTCCTTCTCTACCAAATTATCTTTGTGTCTTTTTTTTTTTTTGTACTAGGGATTGAACTCAGGAGCTTGCACTTGTGAGGCAGGCCTGGTGCCATTGAGCTAAATCCCTGGCACTGTGTCTTTTCTTTTCAGTCCGCACCCACCCACCACGCTGATCCCCCTGCATCAGGGATGAACTCATAGGCTGGCTCCTATAGGTCTCTGTTATTCTAAATTTTTAAAGTTTAAAAAATAAAAAAAAATTAAAAAAAATTTTTGTACCAGGGATCAAACTCAGGATGTTGCAGTTGTGAGGCAGGTGGTGGAACTACTGAACCAAATCCCCAGCCCAAGTAATAGTATCCATCCATGTTTTCTTCTTATTATAGTGCATTGAGAGTAAGCTTTTTTTTTTTTTTGGCACCAGGGATCAAACTCTGGTCCTTGTGTTTGTGAGGCAGGTGGCCGAACCACTGGGCTAAATCCCCAGCCCTCTGTTATTCTATTTTGTTTAGAATTGGAGGTTGGACCCTTGAAATTAAAAGTGAGTTTGAGTATAAGTTTTTAGACAGAACTAGACTTTTTTTTTCTTTTTATTGAGTTTATTGGTACAATCTAGGTATACAATACAATTACATTCATCATTGGGATTCTGTACCTTTACATAATAGACCTTGATTCTCATTTTTCCCCCTTGTCCCTGCCCTCTCTTCACCCCCTCCTCCCCTCCCCATTTCCAAACACTTTATTTCCATTTTTTCAGTTTCTCATATTTTTTCCTCTCCCTTATTATCTTTCCCCCACCCTTCCCACTTTCCCTACACCTTTAGCCCTTTACTTCCTATTTCACATTATTAATTATCTCATTAGTATCCTGTGTACTATTATAGTTTTTCACACCAAAGAAACTATTCAGTATTTCATTTAAAGAAATCTCTGTATGAACATTAAAAATAGGGAATCCTAAAATAAAACTAAAAAGGAAAGTTAAATTGAAAAGGCAATGATGTTAGATTAAAATAATCCTTAATTCTGGAGATGAAAATGGTCCCTGAACATATTTAAATTACTTCTCGCTCTTATAGTCTTATCTTATTCTTTTTTCCATTATTTAGAGAATACTTTTTAGTTTCTGTAATCAAACCCACATAGATATGACCTTACATATTTAGTATGATGTGTTACCCCTGTACACATGGAAAAAAAATAAAAAATAAAAATAAAAATAAATTAACATTTCTAGACCAATATGGTTGTCCATTTCTGTACAATGCTAACTCAACACAGTAAATTGAGATGACTTTTTCCAAAGTTGGC
>NW_022900931.1:68943224-68970235 GCF_012274545.1 Fukomys damarensis
TAAAAAGACTAGTAATAGCAGTATGTTATGCATCGATAGCAGCAACAGCTTTTCCAGGTTCTGCAGTCATCTGAACAAAATTATAGACATTCAGCACATTCCATAAAAAAAAAAACAACCAAAGAAAAGAATAATATTCAGACAACAGCAAAGTTCTGTTGCTGTTGTGGTACCTGGCACCATTTTTTCTATTAGCCTCTTAATCATCATCTGGAAGAGAACATTCTAAAGTAATATCATTAAATGTAGCTCTGATAAAGCACGGTCCCTACTATGTATCATAAAGCAGATACTAGATATTTTATATTCATAGAGGTATGATACAGTACCTTCCTACATCAATAATACTAGAATCAGTTTTGGTTTGAAATTTACTTTGTCTGCAAATAAGATTGCTACCCCTGTTTTTTTCTGGACTCCTATCACATGGAGAATTGTTTTCTATCTTTTCACTTTCAGTCTATGGGCTTCTTTTTTGCACTAGGTGTGTTTCTTGTATACAACATATTGTTGGATTTTGCTTCTTATTCCGTTTTGTCAGTCTATTTCTCTTGATTGGTGAGTTGAGGCCATTGACATTGCTGGTTATAACTGATATGTACTGACATTATTGACATGTTATTGGCCTTTTGGTTCTCACCATGTGTCGAATGGGTATGTACTACATGTTTCACTGCATGCCAGCCGTACGAGTGGAGGTTCCTGGGCCGCAATGGGCTGGGTTGGCTGAGCAGTCCTCAGAGGACTGCTCCATAGGTGGCAGAGTGATGACATGCGGGCTGCATTGCTAACCAGGCCATAAGCAGTGCGCTGTCATCAAGCTAGGCAGGGCAGATTCAGCCTGGGCCTAAAGATGCACTGAAGATCAGTAGGATCCTACTGCCGCACAGTAGGAGTGAGGGGTCTCTGCGCTCTTCCCAGGACCTCTGTTTCCCGTGGGAGTCCAAAGCGTGGACATGCAGCTCAAGGCATGGCTCTCCACTGCATTTTCTTTTGCTATTTGCTATCCATGGCAGCTCGGGCTGACTGCACGGCTAGGCCCGGCTCATTTCTCCACAGGTTGTAGTCTGAAGGGAACGCAGGCTGACTGACTGGTGAACCATTCCTTTGCAGAGGGTTGGCATCAGGCTGGGGTTGGTTGGAGCACACTGCAGCAGCAAAGCCACCTAAATTGTTTGCTGGGGGCAACCCTGCCTGGTCTGCTGCTCATCATTCGGCTCGCTGGCTTGGACCTATTGTGCTTCGTGAAGAATGACAGGAATGAGGGCTCTCTCTGCTGCTAAACAATTCTAGGCCCTTTGCTTGAGGCAGGTAGTGGGAATGCAGGCTGAGTTCTGGGCCACCCATTGCTCCACTGGGGCCCTTTTCCACACAGCATAGCCGATGGGATGAATGCATGGCCAAGCACTGCTCATTTTTCCACAGAGTACTCTCCCAAGCCACGTTGGCTCACTGACTCAATAACCACTCCTTTTCCGATGGCTGTATGCATGCTGTGGAGAGAAGGAGCCCTCTGCATAAATAACTGTTCCTCCAGAGTCTCCTTGAGGGAGCCCGGGATGAGAGGGAACTCACTTCGTGCTAGTCGGCAGCTCAAAGGTGAGCTGCAAGAACAACCAGGTGGCTCTTACAATGCGTCCAACGGGTATGTACTACATGTTTCCCCGCACGCCAGCTGTATGAGTGCAGGTCTCTTAGTTGCGGTCTGTACCTCAAAGGTCCAGGGCTTGAACTCCAGGGGCCTGGCGCTCTCACACTGTGACGAGGAGCTCCTCACATTTCTCCTGCCTTCAATTTATTCACAAGCTGACGTGTCTCCAATTCTAATTAGAATCCTATGCTTCCCCTGTTTGATTGTGGGTGGAGGACAGGCTGCATACATGGCTCAACCATTCACATAGTGGCCCTGGCTCATGGCTGTGGCTAGGTCAGGCTCACGGCATCTTATACAGCGACTCTCCAGGCCTCTGTATGATTGTTAGTCGGAGGGCGTGGGCCCTGAATGCCTAACCAGCCTGACATGTTCCACTGTACAAACGTCAGGTCTGTGGGAGCTCGTGGTGTGCCTGACCGGCCTTCTCAAGTCTGCTGCATTTCTTTAGGCTTCAGGACATTCTCACTGCATTGCCAAATATTCCACAACCATGTCCCTGGAGGAGCCAGCCGTGAGGGCTGGCTCCCTGTGCATCTAACTAGACCCCAAAGTTGGTGACATGCAGAAAGGTATGCGTGATGACTCTCCCAGCTCTTCCGGGGTCCTAGCCATTCCGAGGTAGGCAGCTTAGCTTGAATGCAGGGTCACTGCATCTTGCTTGGGCACTTGAACCTTCTGCTATTGGATGTCTCGGGCAAAGGCCTTCTTCAGTTCCTGGGCTCCACTCCTGTGTTCACTAGGGGAAGGCAGGGACAAGGGTGTGCTCCCTGTGCTTCCCAAGGGTCCTCAGGGGAGCCCTGCCTAGAAGCTGCGCCAAGGGCGGGCTTGCTGCGTGCTTACTACTCCTCGCCAGACCTCTGTAGGACCTTTCCAGGAGGAGAGCAATTTTTCCATGCCTTCCGATTCCTTATCCCATCCACCAGGTGGCGCGCAGGACCAGGGCGAGCGCTGGGTTGGCTGAGCGGTCCTCAGAGGACTGCTCCATAGGTAACAGAGTGATGACATGTGGGCTGCATTGCTAACCAGGCCTTAAGCCGTGCGCTGTAGTCAAGCTAGGCAGGGCAGATTCAGCCTGGGCCTAAAGATGCACTGATGATCAGGTGAATGCTGCACAGTAGGAGTGAGGGGTCTCTGCGCTCTTCCTAGGACCTCTGTTTCCCGTGGGAGTCCAAAGCGTGGACATGCAGCTCAAGGCATGGCTCTGCACTGCATTTTGTTTTGCTATTTATTATCCATGGCAGCTTGGCCTGACTGTACGGCTAGACCCTGCTCATTTCTACACAGGTTGTTGTCTGAAGGGAACGCAGGCTGACTGACTGGTGAACCTTTCCTTTGCAGAGGGTTGGCATCAGGCTGGGGTTCGTTTGAGCACACGGCAACATCGGTGGAACCTGAATGGTCTGCAGGAGGCAACCCTGGATGATCTGAGGCTCATGATGCGGCTGGCTGGCGGGAGCCTGTTGTGCTTCCCCCACAGTGGTATGAGTGAGGGCTCCCTGTGCTGCTCAACCATGCTAGGCCTTTGACGGGAGGCAGGTAGTGGGAATGGAGGCTGAGAGCTCGGCAGCCCATTGTTCCATCAGGGGCCTCTTGCATGCTGCTGCCCAGCTGGAATCAATGCATGGCCATGCCCTGCTCATTTTTCAACCAGTTCCTCCCTGAAGCCAGATTTTCTCACTGACTCGATAACCGTTCCTTTTCAGAAGGCGTTATGCATGCTGTGGAGAGCAGGGGCACTCTGCCTGAATAATTGTGAATGAGAGAGTCTCCCTGATGTTGCCTGGGTTGACAGTGAACTCACTCGGTGCCAGTCGGCAGGTCAATGTCGCAATGCAAGGAGGACGACGCCAGCTGGTTCTCACAAGGTGTCGATCAGGGACTAAATGTTTCACCGCAACCAGCCATGTGAGTGCAGGTCACTAAGCTGCAACCTGTATCTCAACTGTCCAGTGTTTGACGTTCTGGGCCCTGGCAGTCTCATGATGTGTCGAGCAGCTCCTCAAGTGGCTCCTGCCTGCAATTCGTTACCCATGTGACATGGCGGCAAATTTAGGTAGAAGCCAGTGCTTCACCGGTTTCATTCTGGCAGTAGGGCAGGCTCATTGTAGGGCTCAGTAATTGCCAAAATGTCCCTGGCTCATGGCTCTGTCAAGAGTGGGATCAGGACCTACTGCCTCATGATTCCCCAGACCTCTGTATGATTGTTTGTGTGAGTGTACGCTCCCTGAATTTGGAACCAGACTGAAAGGTTCCCATGTATGAAAGTCGGGTCTGTGTGGGCTCGTGGTGTGTCTGATTGGCCTTCGCAAGCCCGACACTTTTCTGCCAGCGTGAGGACAGTCTCACTGCATTGTAAAATATGCCATAGCAGTATTCCTGGAGGAGCCAGCCATGAGGGCTGTCTCACTGTGCCGCTAACTAGTCCCCGAAGATTGTGTCATGCAGAAAGGTATGAGTGAGGACCCTCCGAGCTCTTACTGGGTCCTAGTCATTCGGCAGAAGGCAGCTAAGATGGAATGCAGGCTCACTGCGTCTTGACTGGCTGCTCAAGACTTCTGCTATTAGATGTCTAGAGGAAGGGCCTGCTTCTTCAGGTCCTATGCCCTGCTCCTTTGTTCATTAGGGAGAGGCAGGTACCAGGGTGCGCTCACTGTGTGGCCAAATGGTCCTCATGGGAGCCCTGCCTAGAAGCTGCTCCGATGGCACAGTCTTGCTGCCTGCTTAGCCCTCTTCACCAGACCACTGTATGACTTTTCCTTGCGGCAAGCATTTGGCCATGCCTAGTGATCCCTAAACCATCCACCTGGTCACGAGCAGGACCAGGGCAAGAGCCCTGTTGGCTGACCAGTCCTCAGAGGGCTGCTCCATAGCTGGCAGAGTGATGGCAAGTGCACTGCATTGCTCATCACACCTTGAGCAGTCCATCGTGCTCAAGCTAGGCAGGGTAGGTTCAGCCTGGGCAGAAGGGTGCACTGAAGATCACGCCAATGCCCCTCAGTCAGAGTGAGGGCTCCCTGTGCTCTTAACAGGTCCTCGGTGGTCTGTGCCAGTCAAAGGAGTGGGAATGCAGGCTCACTGCATGCCTCTCCCCTCTATTGTGCTTTGCTATTTGCTATCTTTGGTAAGTCATGCGGGCTGCATGGCTAGGCCCTGTTCATTTCTCCACCAGTTGTTGTCTGAAGGGACTGCAGGCCGACTGACTCATGAACCATTCCTTTGCAGAATGTTGGCATCAGGCTGGGGTTGGTTTGAACACATGGCAATATCAGTGGAATTGAACAGTCCGCAGGAGGCAACCCTGGATGATCTGAGGCTTATGATGCGGCTGGCTGGTGGGAGCCTGTTGTGCATCCTCCACAGTGGTATGAGCGAGGGCTCCCTTTGCTGCTCAACCATGGTAGGCCTTTGACGGGAGGCAGGTAGTGGGAATGGAGGCTGAGAGCTCGGCAGCCCATTGTTCCATCAGGGGCCTCTTGCGTGCTGCTGCCCAGCTGGAATCAATGCATGGCCATGCCCTGTTCATTTTCAACCAGTTCCTCCCCGAAGCCAGGTTTTCTCACTGACTCGATAACCGTTTCTTTTCAGAAGGCGTTATGCATGCTGTGGAGAACAGGGGAGCTCTGCGTGAATAATTCTCCAGACAGAGTCTCCCTGTTGTTGCCCGGTCTGACAGTGAACTCACTCCGTGCCAGTCAGCAGGTCAATGTCGCACTGCAAGGAGGATGACGCCAGCTGGTTCTCACAAAGTGTCGAACAGGGACTAAATGTTTCACCGCAACCAGTCTTGTGAGTGCACGTCACTAGGGTGCAAACTGTGCCTTAACTGTCCAATGATTGACGTCCAGGGCCCTGGCAGTTTCGTCCTGTGTCAAGGAGCTCCTCAAGTAGTTCCTGCCTGCAATTCATTACCCATGTGACATGGCGGCAAATCTAGGAAGAATCCAGTGCTTCACTGGTTTCATTGTGGGAGGAGTGCAGGCTCATTGCAGGGCTCAGCAATTGCCAAAGTGGCCCTGGCTCATGGCTGTGGCATGAACGGGATCACAGCCTACTGCAGCATGATTCCCCAGACCTCTGTGTGATTGTTTGTGTCAGTGTATGCTCCCTGAATGTGGAACCAGTCTGAAAGGTTCTCATGTATGAAAGTCGGGTCTGTGTGGGCTCGTGGTGTGTCTGATTGGCCTTCGCAAGCCCGATGCTTTTCTGCCTGCGTGAGGACAGTCTCACTGCATTGTAAAATATGCCATAGCAATATTCCTGGAGGAGCCAGCCATGAGGGCTGTCTCACTGTGCTGCTAACTAGTCCCCGAAGATTGCGTCATGCGGAAAGATATGAGTGAGGACCCTCTTAGCTCTTACAGGGTCCTAGTCATTCGATAGGAGGCAGCTCAGATGGAATGCAGACGCAGTGCATCTTGAATGTCTGCTCAAGACTTCTGCTATTAGACGTCTAGGGGAAGGGCCTGCTTCTTCAGGTCCTATGCCCTGCTCCTTTCTTCCCTAGGGATAGGCAGGGACCAGGGTGTGCTCACTGCATGGCCAAATGGTCCTCATGGGAGCCCTGCCTAGAAGCTGCTCCAATGGCACAGTCTTGCTGCCTGCTTAGCTCTCTTCACCAGACCACTGTATGACTTTTCCTTGCGGCAAGCATTTGGCCATGCCTAGTGATCCCTAAACCATCCACCTGGTCATGAGCAGGACCAGGGCAAGAGCCCTGTTGGCTGACCAGTCCTCAGAGGGCTGCTCCATAGCTGGCAGAGTGATGGCAAGTGCAATGCATTGCTCATCACACTTTGAGCAGTCCATCGTGGTCAAGCTAGGCAGGGCAGGTTCAGCCTGGGCTGAAGGGTGCACTGAAGATCAGGCCAATGCCCCTCAGTCAGAGTGAGGGCTCCCTGTGCTCTTAACAGGTCCTCGGTGGTCTGTGCCAGTCAAAGGAGTGGGAATGCAGGCTCACTGCATACCTCTCCCCTCTATTGTGCTTTGCTCTTTGCTATCTTTGGCAAGTCTTGCGGCCTGCATGCCTGGGCCCTCCTCATTTCTTCAATGGTTGTTGTGTGAGGGGACCGCAGGCCGACTGACTCATGAACCATTCTTTTGCAGATGGTTGACATCAGGCTGGGGTTTGTTTGAGCACACATCATAATTGGTTTAACCTCAATTGTCCACAGGAGGCAACACTGGATGATCTCAGTCTCCTGATGCGAGTGGCTGGCGGGAGCCTGTTGTGCTTCCCCCACAGTGGTATGAGCGAGGGCTCCCTGTGCTGCTCAACCATGGTAGGCCTTTGGCAGGAGGCAGGTAGTAGGAATGGAGGCTGAGAGCTCCTTAGCCCATTGCTCAATCAGGGGCCTCTTGCATGGTGTGTCCCAGCTGGAATCAATGCATGGCCATGCCCTGTTCATTTTCAACCGGTTTCTCCCCAAAGCCAGGTTTTCTCACTGACTCGATAACCATTCCTTTTCAGAAGGCAATATGCATGCTGTGGAGAGCAGGGGCGCTCTGCCTGAATAATTCTCCAGACAGAGTCTCCCTATTGTTGCCTGGTCTGACAGTGAACTCACTCGGTGCCATTCGGAAGGTCTAGGTCACATTGCAAGGAGGACGATGCTAGCTGGTTCTCACAAGGAGTCCAAGAGGGACTAAATATTTCATCGCAGGCCACTGGTGTGAGTGCATTTCCCAAGGTTGCAAACAGTGTTTCAACTGTCCAGCGCTTAATGTTCAGGGCCCTCGCAGGCTCATGCTGTGATGAGGAGCTCCTGAAATTGTTCCTGCCTCTATTTCATTACCAGTCTGACATGGCGGCAATTCTAGGTAGAACCCAGTGTTTCAATGGTTTGATTAAGGAGGCGGGCAAGCACAATGCAGGGTTCAGCAATTCTCTTAGTGGCCCTGGCTCATGGCTGTGGCAAGATCGATCTAACTCCCTACTGCAGCATGACTCCAGGCACCTCTGTATGATTGTGTCAGTGCACACTCCTTGAATGTTGAACCAATCTGAAAGGTTCCCGTTTATGAAAGTCAGGTCTCCGTGGGGTCCTGTTGTGTCTGACTGGCATTCGCAAGCCCGGTGCTTTTCTGCTGGCATGAGGATAGTCTCACTGCATTGCAAAATATGCCATAACCATACCCGTTGAGGAGCCAGTCGTGAGGGCTGTCTCTCTGTGCCATTAACTAGACCCCAAAGTTTGCGTCACACAGCAATGTATGAATGATGACTCTCCAAGCTGTTATGGGGTCATAGTCATTCGGCAAGAGGCAGCTTAGATGGAATGCAGGTTCACTGTGTCTTGATTGGCTGCTCAAGACTTCTACTATTATATGTTAGGGGAAGGGCCTGATTCTTGAGGTCCTATGCCATGCTCCTTTGTTCACTAGGGGCAGGCTGGGACCAGGGTGTGCTCACTGCGTGGTCAAATGGTCCTGAGTGGAGCCCTTTGTAGAAGCTGCACCAATGGCCCAGACTTGCTGCGTGCTTACCCCTATTTGCCAGACCTCTGTATGACTTTTTCTTGAGGCAAGCATTTGGCCATGCCTAGCGATCCGTAAACCATCCACCCGGTGGTGCACAGGAACAAGGCAAGAGCCCTGTTGGCTGACCAGTCCTCAGAGGGCTGCTCCATAGCTGGCAGAGTGATGGCATGTGCACTACATTTCTCATCATATCTTGAGCTATCCATTGTGGTCAAGCAGGGCAGGGCACATTCAGCCTGGGCCGAAGGGTGCACTGAAGATCAGGCCAATGCCTCCCAGTCGGAGTGAGGGCTCCCTGTGATCTAAACAGGTCCTCGGCGGTCTGTGCCAGTCAAAGGAGTTTGAATGCAGGCTCACTGCATGGCTCTCCCATGTGTCCTGCTTTGCTATTTGCTATCTTGGGCAATTCAGGCGGGCTGCATGGCTAGGCCCTGCTCATTTCTCCACCAGTTGTTGTCTGGGGGACCTCAGGCCGACTGACTCATGAACCATTTCTTTGCAGATGGTTGGCATCATGCTGAGGTTCATTTGAGCACATGGCATCATCGATGGAATGTCAACAGTCCGCTGGAGGTATCCCTGGATTATCTGAGGCTCATGATGCGGCTGGCTGGTGGCAGCCTGTTGTGCTTCCTGCACAGTGGTATGATCGAGGGCTCCCTGTGCTGCTCAACCGTGCTAGGCCATTTTTGGGAGGCAGGTAGTGGGAATGCAGGCTCAGTGCTTGGCAGCCCATTGCTCAATCCGTGGGCTCTTGCATGCTGTGTCCATGATGGAATCAATGCATGGCCATACCCTGCTCAGTTTTCAACAGTGTTGTCCCCCAAGCGAAGTTTTCTCCCTGACTCGATAACCGTTCCTTTTCAGATGGTGTTATGAATGCTGGGGAGAGCAGGGGCCCTCTGCCTGAATAATTGTGATGACAGGAGTCTCCCTGATGTTGCCTGGTTGGACAGTGAACTCATGCCGTGCCAGTCAGCAGGTCAATGTGGCACTGCAAGGAGGACGATGCCAGCTGATTCTCACAAGGAGTGGGAGAGGGACTAAATGTTTCACCGCAGCCCACCCATGTGAGTTCAGTTCTCTAGGTTGCAAACTCTGCCACACCTGTCCAGGGATTGATGTCCAGGGAACTGGCATGCTGATGCTGTGACAAGGAGCTCATCAAGTTGCTCCTGCCTGCAGTTCTTTACCAGTGTGACATGGCGGCAATTCTAGATAGAACTCAGTGCTTCACCGCTTTGATCCCGGGAGGGAGGGCAGGCTCAATGCAGGGCTCAGCAATTCCCATAGTGGCCCTGGCTCATAGCTGTGGCAAGGTTGATCTAACTGCCTACTGCAGCATGACTCCACAGACCTCTGTATGATTGTTTGTGTGAGTGCATGCTCCCTAAATGTGGAACCAGTCTGAATTGTTCCCGTGTACGAATGTCGGGTCCACGTGGGCTCGTGGTGTGTCTGACTGGCCTTCGCAATCTGATACTTTTTTGCCTGCATGAGGACAGTGTCACTGCATTCCAAAATATGCCATAACATATCCCTGGAGGAGCCATCTGTGAGGGCTGTCTCACTCTGTTGCTATCTAGTCCCTGAATTTTGTGTCATGCAGAATGGTATGAGTGATGACTCTCCGAGCTTTAATGGGGTCCAAGTCATTCTTCAGGAGGCAGCTAAGATGGAATGCATACTCACTACATCTTGAGTGGATGTCCAAGACTTCTGCTATTAGATGTCTAAGGGAAGGGTATGCTTCTTCAGGTCCTATGCCCTGCTCCTTTGTTCATTAGGGGCAGGCTGGGATCAGGATGTGCTCACTGCATGGCCAAATGGTCCTCATGGAGCCCTGGCCAGAGGCTGCACTGATGGCACAGACTTGCTGCGCACTTAGCCATCCTCACCAGACCTCTGTATAACTTTTCCTTGAGGCAAGCATTTGGCCATGCCTAGTGATCCCTAAACCATCCACCTGGTCGTGAGCAGGACCAGGGCAAGAGCCCTGTTGGCCGACCAGTCCTCAGAGGGCTGCTCCATAGCTGGCAGAGTGATGGCTAATGCACTGCATTGCTCATCACACCTTGAGCAGTCCGTCATGCTCAAGCTAGGCAGGGCAGGTTTAGCCTGGGCCAAAGGGTCCACTAAACATCAGGCCAATACCACGTAGTAGCAGTGAGGGCTCCCTGTGCTTTTAACAGGTCCTCCGTGGTCTGTGCCAGTCAAAGGAGTGGGAATGCAGGCTCACAGCATGGCTCTCCTCTGTATTGTGCTTTGCTATTTGCTATCTTTGGCAAGTCAGGTGGGTTGCCTGGCTAGGCCCTGCTCATTTCTCCACCGGTTATTTTCTGAAGGGACGGCAGGCCGACTGACTCATGAACCATTGCTTTGCAGATGGTTGGCATCAGGCTGGGGTTCGTTTGAGCACATGGCATCATCAGTGGAATCTCAACGGTCTGCTGGAGGCAACCCTGGATGATCTGAGGCTCATGATGCGGCTGGCTGGCGGGAGCCTGTTGTGCTTCCCCCACAGTGGTATAAGCGACGGCTCTCTGTGCTGCTCAACCATGCTAGGCCTTTGGCGGGAATCAGGTAGTGGGAATGCAGGCTGAGAACTTGGCAGCCCATTGCTCATTCGGGGGACTCTTGCTTTGTGTGTACCAGGTGGAATCAATGCATGGCCATGCCCTGCTCATTTTTCAACAGGGTCCTCCCCCAAGTGCGGTTTTCTCCCTGACTTGATAACTGTTTCTTTTCATATGGCATTATGCATGCCGTGGAGAGCAAGGGCCCTCTGCCTCAATCATTGTCCTGACAGGGTCTCCCTGATGTCGCCTGGGCCGATTGTGAACTCACTTCATGCTAGTGAGCAGCTCAATGTCACCCTGCAAGAAGGACGACGCCAGCTGGTTCTCACATGGTGTCAAAGAGGGACTAAATATTTCACCGCAGGCCAGCCGTGTGAATGCAGGTCCCTAGCTTGCAAACAGTGCCTCAACTGTCCTGAGTTTGATGTCCAGGGACCTGGCAGGCTCATGCTGTGATGAGGAGCTCCTCAAATTGCTCCTGCCCACAATTTGTTACCAGTCTGACATGGTGGAAATTTTAGGTAGAACCCAGTGCTTCACTGATTTGATTCCGGGAGGAGGGCAGTTTTAATGCAGGGCTCAGAAAATCCCTTAGTGGCCCTGGCTCATGGCTGTGGCAAGCTCAGGCTCAGTGAGTACTGCAGCATGACTCCCCAGACCTCTGCATGATTTTTTGTGTGAGTGCATGCTCCCTGAAAGTGGAACCAGTCTGAAAGGTTCATGTGTACAAAAGTCGCGTCTGCGTGGGCTCGTGGTGTGTCTACTGGCCTTTGCAAGCCTGATGCTTTTCTGCCGGCGTGAGGACAGTCTCACTGCATTGCAACATATGCCATAACCATATCCCTGGAGGAGCCAGCCATGAGGGCTCTCTCACTGTCCCACTAACTAGTCCCTATGGTTTGCGTCACGCAGAATGGCATGAGTGATGACTCTCCGAACATGTACGGGGTCCTAGTCATTCAGCAGGAGGCAGCTAAATTGGGATGCAGGCTTACTCAGTCTTGATTGGCTGCTCAAGACTTCTTCTATTACATATCAAGGGGAACGGCCTGCTTCTTCAGTCCTATGCCCGGCTCCTTTGTTCAATAGTGGCAGGCTGGGACCAGGATGTGCTCACTGCATGGCCAATGGTCCTCATGGAAGCCCTGCCTAGAAGCTGCACCGATGGCACAGACTTGCTGCACACTTACCCCTCCTCAGCAGACCTATGTATAACTTTTACTTGAGGCAAGGATTTGGCCATGCCTGGCGATCCCTAAACCATCCACCAGGTGGCACACAGGACCATGGCAAGAGCCCTGTTGGCCACCCAGTATTCACAGGGCTGCTCCATAGCTGGCAGATTGATGGCACATGCACTGCATTGCTCATCACACCTTGAACCATCCGTGGTGGTAAAGGTATGCTGGGCAGGTTCAGCCTGGGCCTAAGGGTGCACTGAAGATCAGGCCAATGCTGCGCAGCCAGAGTGAGGGCTCCCTGTGCTCTTCACAGGTCCTCGGTGGTCTGTGCCAGTCAAAGCAGTGGGAATGCAGGCTCACTGCATGGCTCTCCCCTGTATCCTGCTTTCTATTTGCTATCTTTGGCAAGTCGGGTGGCCTGCGTGGGTAGGCCCTGCTCATTTCTCCACCGGTTGTTGTCTGAAGGTACCGCAGGCCGACTGACTCATGAACCATTCCTTTGTAGATGGTTGGCATCAGGCTGGGGTTGCTTTGAGCACACGGCAACATCAGTGGAACCTCAATAGTCCACAGCAGGCAACCCTGGATGATCTGAGGCTCATGATGCGGCTGGCTGGTGGGAGCCTGTTGTGCTTCTCCACAGTGGTATGAGCGAGGGCTCCCTGTGCTGCTCAACCATGCTAGGCCTTTGGCCAGAGGTAGGTATTGGGAATGCAGGCGGAGAGCTCGGCAGCCCATTGCTCAACTGGGGGCCTTTTGCATGCTGCATCCCAGCTGAAATCAATGCATGGCCATGCCCTGCTCATTTTTCACCAGGGTCCTCCCCCGAGTCAGATTTTCTCACTAACTCAATAACCGTTCCTTTTCAGATGGTGTTATGCATTCTGTGGAGAGCTGGGCTCTCTCCCTGAATAATTGTCCTGATAGAGTCTCCCTGATTTCGCCCGGGCTGACAGTGAACTCACTTCGTGCTTGTCAGCAGCTCAACGTCGCACTGCAAGGAGGACGATGCCAGCTGTTTCTCACAAGGTGACGAAGAGGGACTAAATGTCTCACAGCAGGCCACCCGTGTTAATGCAGGTCACTAGGTTGCAAACAGTGCCTCAACTGTCCAGTGCTTGATGACCAGGCCCCTGGCAGGCTCATGTTGTGACAAGGAGCTCCTCAAGTTGCTCCTGCCTGCAACTCTTTGCCAGTCTGACATGGCGGCAATTCTAGATTGAACCCAGTGCTTCACCTTTTTGATTCTGGGACGATGGCAGGCTCAATGCAGTGCTCAGCAATTCCCATAGTGGCCCTGGCTCATGGCTGTGGCATGGTCAGGCTCACTGCCTACTGCAGCATGACTCCCCAGACCTCTGTATGATTGTTTGTGTCAGTGTACGCTCCCTGAATGTGGAAACAGTCTGAAAGTTTCCCGTGTATGAAAGTCACATCTCCATGGGCTCGTGGTGTGTCTGATTGGCCTTCACAAGCCCGATGCTTTTGTGCCAGCATGAGGACAGTCTCACTGCATTGCAAAATATTCCAGAATCATATCCTTGGTTGAGACAGCTGTGAGGGCTGGCTCACTGTGCAGGCAACTATTCCCCAAAGTTTGTGACATGCAAAAAGGTATGAGTGCTGACTCTCCCCACTGTTAAGGGGTCCAAGTCATCCTGCAGCAGGCAGCGAAGATGGAATGCAGGCTCACTGTGCCTTGATTGGCCACTTGAAACTTCTGCCAGTGGACATCTAGGGGAAAGGCCTTATTCTTCATCCCCTGGGCACTGCGTCTTTGTTCACAAGTGGCCAGCAGGGACCAGGCTGTGCTTACTGTGTGGCCAAATGGTGCTACTGGGAGCCCTGCCTACAAGCTGCACCAAGGGCAGACCTGCTGCACACTTTCCACTACTTGACAGACCTCTGTATGGTTGATTTTTCCTTGAGGCAAGCTTTTTCCATGCCTACTGATTATTAAACCATCCACACGGTGGCATGGATGAGCATGGCAAGAACACTGTGGGATGACCTGTCCTCAGAGAACTGCTCCATAGTTGTCAGTGTGAGGATATGTGGACTGCATTGCTTTGTGCTCCATAAGCACTCCGCTGGAGTCAAGCTGATCATGGCAGTTTCAGCATGGGCCTCGGGATGTGCTGACGATTAGGTGAATGCTGCACATATGGAGTGAGGGCTCTTTGTGCTATTCAAAGTGCCTCAGTTGTCTGTGGGTTTCAAATCGGTTCTAATGTAGGCTCACTGCATGGCTCTCCACTGTATTTGGGTGTGCTATTTGCTATCTTTGGCAACTTGGGCTGACTGTTTGGCTCGACCCTGCTCCTTTCTCCTCACAATGTTGTTTGAAGTGACAGCAGGGTGACTGACTCATGAAGCATTTCTTGTCCGATGGTTGACATCTGCTTGGGGTTAGTGTGAACACACTGCAGGCCCAAGGGAACCTATTCTGCCTGCTGGAGGCAAGCCTGGATGATCTGCTGCTCATCATTCTCCTGGCTGGCTGGAGTCAGTTGTGCTTCATGCAAAATGATAGGAGTGAGTGCTCTGTGTGGCTAAACCATGCTAGGCCTTTGGAGTGAGTCAGCTAGTGGGAACTCAGGCAGAGAGCTTGGCAATCCATTGTTCCATTGGGGGCCTTTTGCATGCTGCGTAACTGGTGGTATGAATGTATGGTCATGCCCTGCTCATTTTTCAATAGGGTTCTGTCCCAAGTGAAGTTATCTCACTGACTCAATAACCATTCCTTTTCAGGTGGCTGTATGCATGCTGTGGAGAGCAGGAGCACTCTGCATGAGTAACTGTTCCTGAATAGTCTTGTGGACGGTTCCTGGGATGAGAGTGAACTCACTTCGTGCTAGTCTGCAGCTCCAAGTTGCACTGCAAGGAGGATGACGCCAAGTGGTTCTCACAATGCGTCAAACAGGTACTAAATGTTTCACTGCGTGCCATCCTTATGAGTGCAGGTCTCTTAATTTCAAACTGTTCCTTAACTGTCCATTGCTTGGAGTCCAGGGGACTGTGAACCTCACACAGTGAGTAGGAGCTCCTCAACTTTCTCCTGTCTTCAATTTGTTATGAATCTGATGTGACTGCAATTCTAGGTAGAACCCAAAGTTTCACCTGTTTGATTCTGGGAGGATTGCAGGCTCAATGCATGGCTCACTGATTCACAGCATGGCCCTGGCTCATCGCTGTGGCAGGTTCAGGCTCACTGCATAGTGTACAGTGACACTTCAGATCTCTGTATGATTCTTTGTTTGACTACATGTTCCCTGAATGCCTAACCAGTCTGAAATGTTGCACTCAACAAAAGTCAGGTCTGCGTGAGCTCATTGTGGGTCTGAATTGCCTTCTCAAACCTTCTGCTTTTCTGCCAGCTTGAGGACAGTCCCACTTAATTGCAAAATATTCCAGAACCATATCCCTGGTGGAGACAACAGTGAGAGCTGGCTCACTGTGCAGCTACCTAGTCCCCAAAGTTTGTTACATGTAGAAAGGTAGTATTGACAATTTTCCTATCTGTTTAAGGGGTTGTAGTCTTTCTCTGGGAGGCAGCTAAGATTGAATGCAGGTTCACTGTGTCTTTATTGCCCATTTGAACTTTCTGCCATTTGATGTGTAGGGGAATGGCCTACTTATTCAGTTCCTAGGCCCTGCTCCTTTGTTCATGAGGGGCTGGCAGATAGAAGGGTGTGCTCAGTGTGTGGCCAAATGGTCCTCATGGGAGACCTGCCTATAAACTGTACCAAGGGCAGACTTGCTGCATGCTTACCACTACTCGCCATACCACTGTATGACTGTTCCATGTGGTAATCATTTTTCCATGCCTACTGATCCTTAAACCATCCACCAGGTTGTGTGCAGGACCATGGCAAGAGCACTGATGCTGACAAGTCCTCAGAGGACTGCTACATAACTGGCAGTGTGATGACAAGTGCGTTGCTAACCTCTCCTTAAGCAATCTGCTGTATTCAAGCTAGGCAGGGTCAGTTTCAGCATGGGCCTAAAGATGCAGTGAAAATCACGGGAATGCAACACAATATGAATGAGGACTCTCTGTGCTATTAATAGGTCCTCAGTGGGCTGTGGGAGTCAAAACAATGGGAATACAGGCTCACTGCCTGACTCTCCATGGTATCTTGGTGTGCTATATGCTATCTGTGGCAATTCGGGCTGACTGCATGGCAAGACCCTGTTCCTTTCTCCACAGGTTGTAGTCTGAAAGGATGGAAGGCTGACTGACTCATGTGCCATTCCTTTTCAGATGGTTGGCATCAGGCTGGCATTAGTGTGAGCACACTGTAGAACCAATGTAACCTAAACGGTCTGCTGGAGGTAACCCAGGATGATGATCTGCTGCTCCTCATTTGGTGGTCTGAATGGAACATGTTTTGCTTCATGCAGAATGATAAGAGTGAGGACTCTCTGTGCTGCTAAACCATGCTAGGCCTTTTGTGGGAGGCAGGTAGTGAGAATGCAGGCTGAGAGCAGGCAATCTATTGTTCCATTGGGGGCCTTTTGCATGCTGAATTGCTCGTGGTATCAATCCATGGCCATGCCCTGCTCATTTTTCAACAGGGATCTCTACCAAGTGAGATGACTTACTAACCCTTCCTTTTCAGGTGGCTGTATGCATGCTGTGGAGAGCAGGAGCACTCTGCATGAATAATTGTTCCTAAATAGCCTGCTTGATGTAGACTGGGTTGAGAGTGAACTCACTTCATTCTATTGTAGTCCTCAAAGTTGCACGGAAAGGAGGACAATGCCAGGTGTTTCACACTATGCATCTAACAGGTACTAAATGTTTCACCGCATGCAGGCCATATGAGTGCAGGTCTTAGTTGCAAACTTTAACTCAACTGTCCAGTGCTTGAAGTCCTGGCACCTGGAAGTCTCACACTGTGACTAAGAGCTCCCAAAGTTTCTTCTGCCTTCAATTTGTTATGAGCCTGACATGTCTGCAATTCTAGGTAGAACCCAATGTTTCGCCTGTTTGATTTAGGGATGAGGGCATGCTGAATGCATGGCTCACCAATTCACATAGTGGCCCTGGCTGATGGCTTCAGCAAGTTCAGGCTTACTGCATATTGCACAATGACTCTCAAACCTCTGTAGGATTGTTTGTTTGATTGTATGTTCACTGAATGCCTAACCAGTCTGAAATGTTCGACTGTATGAAAGTCAGGTCTGCATGAGCTCTGTGTCTGACTGGCCTTCTCAAGCCTGCTGCTTGTGTGCCAGCTTGAGGATATTTTCATTGTAATACAAAATATTTTCCAACCATATCCCTGGATGAGCCTGCAGTGAGTTCTGGTTCTCTGTGCTAGTAAGTAACTAGTCTCAAAATATTGTTACATGCAAAAAGGTAGAAGTGACAGCTCTCCCAACTGTGAAGGGGTCCTACTCATTTTCTGGAGGCAGCTAAAATTTAATGCAGGCTCACTGCATGTTTATTGTCTGCTTGAACCTTCTTGTAGTTGATGTCTGGGGTAAGGGACTTAATCAGTTCCTATGCCCTGCTTCTTTGTTCATGAGAAGCAGACAGGCAACTGGGTGTGCTCTCAGTGTGACCAAGTGGTCTTCATGTGAATCTGGCCTCCAAGCTGCACTGAGGACAGCATTGCTGAATGCACTTACCGCTACTCACCCGACCTGTGTATGACTTTTTGGTGAGGCAAGGATATTTACATGCCTACTCATTCTTAATTCATCCACTGGGTGGAGCCCAGGATCAGAGCAAGAGCAATATTGTCTGACCAGTCCTCAGTGTACTGCTGCATAGCTGGCAGTGTGATGACATGTGGACTGCATTGCTAACCACTCCATGAGCAACGCGCTGTAGTCAAGCTAGGTAGGGCAGTTTCAGCATGTGCCTAATGATTCACTAAAGATCAGGTGAATGCAGCAGAGTAGGAGTGAGAGCTCTCTGTGCTATTAAATGACCTAAGTGGTCTTTCGGAGTCAAAACAGTGGGCATGCAGGCTCACTGAATGGCTCTCCATTGTATTTTTGTTTGCTGGTTGCTATCATTGGCAACACAGGCTGACTGCATGGCTAGGCCCCGCTCATTTCTCCACAGGTTGTAGTCTGAAGCGATGGCAGGCTGACTGACTCATGAACCATTCCTTTTCAGAGGATTGTCCTCAGGCTGGGTGAGTTTACGCACACTGCAGGACAGTCTGCTGGAGGCCACCTTGGATGATCTGCTGCTCATCTTTCTGCTGGCTAGATGGAGCAAGTTGTGCTTCATGCGGGGTGGTATGAGTGAGGGCTCTTTGTGCTGCTAAACCATGCTAGCCATTTTGCGGGAGGCAGGTAGTGGAAATGCATACTTATAGTGTGGTGATCCCTTGCTCAATGGCGGCCTTTTTCAGGCTGCGTCGCTGGTGGTATCAATGCATGGCTATGCCATGCTCATTTTTCAATAGGTGTCTGTTCCTAGTGATGGTTTTCTTATTGACTCAATAACCATTCCTTTTCAGATGGCTTTATGCATGTTGTGGAGAGCATGAGAAGTCTGCATGAATAATTGTTCTAAACAGCCTCCTGGATGTAACCTGGGATGAGAGTGAACTCACTTCTTAGTAGTCTGCAGCTCAAAGTTGCAGTGGAAGGAGGCCGCCAACAGGTGGTTCTCTCAATGCGTCTAAAAGGTACTAAATGTTTCACTCCATGCCAGCTGTATGAGTGCAGGTCTCTTAGTTGCAAACTGATGATCAACCCCCGAATGCTTCAAGTCCAGTTGTCTGGCAGTCACATTGTGTGGCTATCTGTTCCTCAAGTTTCTCCTGCCTTCAATATGTTATGAGTCTGACATGTCTGCAATTCTTGGTAGAACCCAATGACCACCTGTTCCATCCTGGGATGAGGGCAGGCTCAATGCATAGCTCACCAGTTCACATAGTTGCCCTGGCTCTTGGCTACAGATGTTCAGGCTCACTGCATATTTTGCAATGACTCTCAGACCTCTGTATGATTGTTTGTTTGAGTGTGTGTTCACTGAATGCCTCACCGGTCTTAAATATTCCACTGTACTGAAGCCAGGTCTGTATGAGCTCATTGTGTCTGACTGGCCTTCTCAAACCTTCTGCTTGTCTGCCAGTGAGGACAGTCTCAATGCATTGTGAAATATTCTAAAATTCTATTCCTGGCTGAGACAGTAGTGAGGACTTGCTTCCTGTGTTGCTAACTAGTCCAAAAAGTGTCCTACATGTGGAAGGATATGACTGAGGGCTCTAATCACTGTTAAGTGGTTCTATTCATTCTGTTGGTGGCAGCTAAGAATGAATGCAGGCTCACTGCTTGTTTATTGGCTGCTTGAACTTTCTGCTATTTGATTTATAAGGGAAGGGCATTCTTACTGATTGGCTATGCCCTGCTCATTTGTGCACTGGTTGCAGGCAGGGACAAAGGTGGGTTCACGGTGTGGCCATATGATCTTCACGGGACCCCTGTGTAAAACTGTAGTGAGTTCAGCATTGTTGCATGGCTTTAAAGTATTCTGTACACTCTAGCATGCCTTTTCGATTGAGGCAAGGATGTTTGCATACATACCCAGTATGAAACCTTTCACTGGTTTCAGTCCAGATCCAGGGCAAGCACACTGCTTGTCTCACCAATCCTCAGAGCATCAGTGTATAGCTAACAGGGTGAGGAGGTGCTCATTGCATTGCTAACCATTCCATAACTGGTGCACTGGATGTAAGCAAGGCAGGACGGGCTCATTATGTGCCTAACCAGTGATCATATATCTGCTGAATGCTGGACAATAGTAGTGAGAGCTCTCTGTCCTCTTACCAGGTTCTCACTGGTCTGTGGGAGGTAATACAATGGGAATGAAGGCTCACTGTGTGCCTATCCATTGTACATTTGTCTGCTGGTAGCTATCTGCAGCAAATTAGGCTCACTGCATAGCTATGCCCTACTCATTTCTCCACAGGTTGTAGTCTTAGGTGAGGGCAGGTTGACTTACTCATTAACCATTTCTTTTCAGATGGCTGTATACAGGCTGATGTGAGCAGGAGCACACTGCCGGTCTAAAATAAATTACTATCATATTTTTAAATAGACCCATGCAATAGTTACTCCTAAATTTGCATATCTGTAGATAAGATTGAGGTTGTAATCAGGTTGGAAATTTGTATCTTGAAATAGATTGCTTGCCTAGTTAAAATGAATTTGAAATTTTTTGTTTGTTTGTTTGTTTTTGGTACCAGGGATCAAGCTCAGCTCATTGCTCTTGCAAGGCAGGCTACCGAACTGCTGAGCTAAATCCCCGGCCCCTGAATGTGAAATGTTAATGCTGTTATTCTTTGCCTTAATTTATTATAGTTCTTAGGAAATTTAACACATTTTATTGTGCTAAAATTTAGATATAGTTGGTCAGAAATTTACATCTTCTCTAATCTGAAAAATAATCCAGTTTAGAAAGAAAATTACCCAGAAAGAAAAACACAAAAGCAAAATATCTGCATCTTAGCCAATTTTATTTTAATGAATCTTTTTAAGGAAAGACCTGGAGGATCAGTGTGTGCTTTCACATATTGGTTTATCATAATAAATCACCCCTTATTAGTTACAGGTAACTAAGACATTATTAGGGAGATTTAAAATAGCACAAGCATTTCCTTTTTTTTCCTCATTGAGTTTATTGGCACTTTTAAGGTATATAGTACAATTACATGGATCATTGGGATGTTGAAACTTTCCATGATAGGTCTTAGTTCGCATATTTTCCCCATAGCCCCATCCTCCCTTCACCCCCTCCACTCTTCCCCATTTACAAAAAGTTTGTTTCTATTATTTTGTTTTTTCATATTTTCTTTCCCTTATTTCCTTTCCCCTACCCTTCACTCTCCCTCCAAACCTTCAGCCCCTTTCTTCCTATTTCACATTGTCAGTTATACCATTTGGGCCTTATTTACACTTTTAGTTTCTCACACGAGAGAAACTATTCAGTGTCATTTCACTTGAGTATGGCCTTAATCTTCATCCGTTTTTCTGTGAATGACTCTAGCTTCTCATTCTTTATGGCTGAGTAGTATTCCATTGTATAGAAAAGCCACATCTTCTTTGTTCATTCTCCTACTGATGGGCAACTGGACTGTTTCCATGTTTCAGCTATAACAAAATATGCCGCTATTGACAAGGGTGCACATGTATCAGTATGGCATGATTCTTTTAATTCTTTTGGAAAGATACCCAGAAGAGGGCTAGCTGGGTCAAATGGAAGCTCTTATCCTAGTTTTCTGAGGTATGTCCATATTGATTTCCATAGTGGCTGCACCAGTCTGTACTCCCACCAACAATGGAGAGGGGTTCCTTTCTCCCCATAAACCTGCCAACATTTGTTATTGGTTCATTGCTTGATATCAGCCACTCTTTTTGGGGTGAGGTGGAATCTCAATGTTGTTTTCATCTTTGTCTTTCAAATGACCAGTAATGTGAAACATTTTTTTCATAGATTTATTTGATACTTTTACTTCTTTGTCTGAGAGATGTCTGTTCATTTAAGATGCTCATTTTTGAATTGGGTCTTTATATTTGGAAAGCCTCATTTTTGCGAGTTCTTTGTATTTTCTAGATACTATTCCTTTGTCTGAGAAGCAGCTGTTAAATTGTTTTTCCCATTGTAGGTTGTCTCTTAGTTCTGTTGGTAGTTTCTTTTGCAGGGCAGAAACTTTTTAATGAGATGAGATCCCAGTGGTTGAATCTTTGTGCTAGTCCCCATGCTACTGAGTACTTGTTCATAAAGTCTTTTCCTATGCTGATGACTTTAGGAATTCTGCTTAACTTACATTCCAGCAAATTTAGTGTTTCTTTTTTAATATTTAGATCTTTAATCCACTTGGATTTTAGTTTAGTGCTTGGTGAAAGATGGAGATCTAGTTTTAATTTTTGGCAGGTTGAAAGCCAGTTTTTCCAACACCATTTATTAAGAGGCTATCTTTTCTCCAGTGAGGATGTTTGGCTCCTTTGTAAAAAATGAGCTAGTGCAGTACATCTGGAGGTTTTTCTGAATCTTCCAATCTATTCCATTGATCCTCAGGTCTTTTTCTTTGCCAGTATCATGCTATTTTTATCACAGTTGCTTTGTAGTATAGTTTCAAGTTGGGAATTGTTTTGAGCAGTTTATAACAGAGCTTTTTAAACACAACATCAGTTTTTTTTAAAAAAAAATAATATGAAGTTATTTTTGTGAACAAATGGATCATGAATCTTGAATTCTATATTGGCTCACAAAGAACCCTAATCCCAAATGGCTTATATAATTTTAGACATTGCTGAATGAAACCCTGTTGCTCATCCTAGAATGAAAGTAGTTATAAGAAGCAAAAAATATGCTTGGGACCTAGCTTCATGGTGCAAGTGCAAAAGCAAATAAAAGCATATCAAAGCAGACCAAAACAAAGGAATATTCTAAACCAAATGAAACCAGAACAAATGTATGGAACGATTATTTAACCTTTGAATCTTTCTTACACCAATCTCTTTTCACACCAGAATGACCTGTCATAGATCTGAATGGCCCCACATAGTAAAGATCCTTGCCTCACCCAATTGGCAATGCTGAGTGACCCAAAGAGAGGTCCAATGAGTGGATACAGTAGATACTTGGAGTACACTTCAAGGGGGAAACCATATAGAGCCCATCAAATCCAAATGAGATGAAACGTGGAACTTGTACTAGATTAGAGATCCTGAAACTTTTTTTTAACTGACCAAAGCATTTATGGGTAGCTGATACAGCACATGGGAAAAGAAAGGAGAATATTCAGAGAACAAAGGTTTCCCTGGCAGGTCCTGGAATGTTCCTGGAGTTCCAACAGCAGGCCAAGCTATCCATGAGCAAGCAGTCTTTTTCCCTAGTGATTGCTAGAATACACTAAAATCCCTTCCTGGTCACCCAAAGTGTTACCAGCCACTTTGGCTCATTGGCTCAGATGTGTCTCCTTGTCACCGACCAAAACAAAGAAGGGCAAATATTTGGGTAGAAAGGATTTAAAGCTAGCATCAAGGCATTAGAGGAGCCAATTTTACTCACATCACCAACTCCCTGTTTTGAGATGGGCAATGGTATTTTCCAGTAAGAAGGGACAATGGCCTCTAATAGCAATCCACTTTGCTTCCTCTAACATGAATGTAATATCCTTGGATTAGCCTCTATTATTGATGTCTCCACTTCAGCCTCTAATACTAATATATACAGAATAGCATCAAAGCTAATACATTTACTCTGTGGCTCCTCGTAGTATTCCAATATCCCCATTATAGCACTGTATTGGCAACATAATATCACACTTCAGAGTCCTATTACTAATAAAACATTAACATAGTGGCTTCTTCATATGAGTCAGTTGTCCACATACTGGCCCCTAATGCGATGATCGTATCCTCACGATGGCCTTTTAGTAAGTATATACTATTTATTTTGTGGCCTGTAATATCCACAATGTTGACTTCTCAGACTAATATAAAATCTATATAGCAGCATTTTTTTTCTTGAGACAGCATCTCATGATGTCGTCTAGATGCCCTAGAACTCAAGTCCTCTTCCCTAAGTCTCTCGAGTGTCTGGATTACAGATGTGATCCACCACGTTGGATCTAAATGGCATCTTAGTATAATATCCACACTGCAGCCTTTAGTGGTAATTTAATGTCCATACTGTGGCCTGTAATGCTAATTTTATATCCACACAGCAACCAATGTAATAGTACAATTATATTTCCTTTGGTCTTAAATACTAACAATATCCATGACATGACCTCCTGTACTCATGTGCAGTAATACTCAGACATTACCCGCAGATACTGATATACGATCCATGGAGTGGTCTCTATTGTACTATCTACACTGTGACCACTTCATAATGTTATGATAATACTCAGAGTCACATTTGACATTTCAAATGTAATATCCACGCAGTGGACTCTGAATATTATAATTTCATGATAGTGGACATTACAGCTTGTGTCTCAATTATTCCTCAAAACTTCATAGGTGGGGCTTTTCATACCTGGCTGGATCTAGGGTTTGTGATACTGGGGTTAAGGGTGTGTAGTATTAAATTAGTGCACTGACTGGAATTAGCATGGATCTGGATGTGGCCAAATGGATTTCCTGAAGACAGAAGCCCCACCCTGGGTGTAGGAGTCATCATCCAAAATACAGGGTAGTCTGGGAGGGCTACAAAGGAAGGGAGGCTTGCTGCTTGCTGCCTTCTTGCCATGCCTTTTGCGTTTCTCCCCTGTGATGGCCCTCTGCTAAGGTGCCCTCCATTATAACCAGCCAACTATGGACTGAAACCACTACAAACTGTGAGCTGACATAAGCCTTACCTGTTTAAACTTTGGGTGCCGGGTATATTGTCTCAGCAATGACAATAGTAACTGAGTGGCATTTAAACCTAACAAAATATGCACACATTGGTGTTTAACATTCTTCTTCTTCATGGTCCTCCTCATTCTGATATAACTTTCACACAGTAGGACAATGGTTTTACAGCTCTGGCTGGACTCATTTTGGTAGTGTTAGTGTGACACTTAAGGATCAAGTGGCACCTTGATTGGCTTTGAGATCCACCTAGGGGATTGGTGGAGTACATTTCTTTTTGTATCTCTATGGGTCATGAAGGCATCACTTTCATGTCACTATCTTATCCCTCACCCAAACATCTTTGGCCCTCTTCCCATGCTGTTCTTTTTTGCTACTGTGAAGTAACCAACTTTACTCTGTCACACACTTCCTCCATGATGTTGCTTTCCTGGGGCCAAGCAACCATATACTGAATCCTCCACAAATATGAGACAAATTGAACCTCCCCTTCTTTAAGCTGTGGTGTCAGGAATTGTTTCTTCACAGTGAGAAAGATCACTAATACACTTAGCTGCTACAGTGATGCTTGGTGTTTCTTTGCTAGAATAATATCGATAGTAGAAAAATATTTCATTTCCCAATAATTTCAAACATATTGGACACCTGCAATCATATTAGTATGCTGTGATTTATTTACTCACCTCCTCCAGTAGTTATTACTTTTCCTACTTTGCAAGTCTGCATGAAAAATGGCTGTGTATTTTACCCAAATTTGGACACTGCTAGGCAACCACCAAATAACCTGCATGTAAGGAAATTAAAGTGATTTGACAAGAATGTCCAATCCATTGTCCAGTCTCAATTTCACCACTTATCTCAAGTATGAGTATTCTTTTTTCCATTTGGATCCTGTGTTGTTTTCTGAAATTTGTTGTGGTAATGTTTTCCATTCCCATGATCTAGACAGAGATAAAAAACATATTCCTTTTTGCTTGAATACATATTTTCTGTTCTTCTGAGTATCTACTTAGGTATGGAAGTGTTGAGTAGTATAGTAAGTCTGTATTCTACTTTTTGAGGCCATGCCAAAGCATTTCACTCAGAGCCTGCACAGTGTGCAAGGTTTCCAGTTTCTCAGCATCCTTACCAATGCTTGTTACCTTAAGTTATATGGATGGTAGGTACAGTAGTAGGAGTGAAGGAGAACCTCGCTGTGGTTATGGTTTACATTTGCTTAATGTCTGAGATGTTAAGCATGTTCGTGTTTTCATGTGGAAGGGGTGGAGGTATTTGTTCCACACTCTGACTCTCTGGAGTTTGGCTCAGTCATAAGTTCTTGCATCTTCCATTCACTGAGACGATGGCCCACAGGACCATTCAGTTAAGAGAGGCAACATCACATCCAGCTGTTGAGTTCTCTCATTCCTAAGTTTGTAACTGCTGGACCTGCTCGCAGCAGTCCTTGCCATTCCCCAAGCTACAAGTCATCAGCAGCCCCACATTAGGTACTTCTTCCTTTGCTGAGATAGAATGCCCAATACCTGAAGTTAAAGGAGGGAAGGTTTATTTCAGGTCAAAGTTTGGAGAGGGCTCAGTCTATGGTTGTCTGACTCCAAGACAGGGAGACGTGGTAGAGGGCCATCACAGAGGTGAAGCAGCTCAGGCAGAAGGCAGCAAGCAGCACCAGCAACAGGTGTTTCTCCCTTTTATCCCTCCCAGGATACCTGTCCTTTTGGTGGTCAGGGTGGGCCTTCCCATTATCCACACCCAAAACTATGCTAAACCACTCAGTGGACTAGTTTAGTAATCACGTATCCTTAAGCCCAATATCACACCATTGACCCCAGCATTGCACACTCTGGATCGAGCCACCTCCAAAAAGCCCCACCTATGGCCATATGAGGCTTTAGGGGAACATCTAGAAACAAGCCATAACAAGCCCCTTGCCTTCACCACCTGCTGCATGTGAACACCACATATTTTTAATCCAGTTGGAAGGAGGTCATCCACATAGGGAGAAAAATGCCCACTGACACCACTTTGACCTTGTCTCTATTCACTGCATTTTCCTCCTGACCTGGACATCTATTTTTGGGGGCCAAGGTCAACTAGATGAGAATACACTGTTCTCCATGGCCCAGAGTCACCTCTACTTGAACTATTATATCTGTGAGATACATGATCTTTTCACAGTTCCTACTTCCTTTCTGGGTTTGCTGATTCCTGTTGAAATCATCCCAAGCCTCTTATCCTGGGATTTTTCAGGTAAACCCTCAGTTTCACTGGCTGTGTGCATTCCCAAATTTTCTTTCTTTCCCCTTCACAACTCAAGGAAGCTCCAGGTTTTGCAGACCACAGTTTCCTCCTAAGCCCTATGCACCTTTGTGTTTTTTCTTGTCCCCATTTTAAGAGACTCCCCTGCCTCTTGAGAAAGTGGCATGAACCTTTCTGTCCATGACTTCTAAATCCCATTCCCCCTGCATTCATTTTATATTATGCTTTTCCATGTCACCCTACTGGGACGTGAGCTCTTCTGGGCAGGGTCTTCTTCACTTCATCCTGTTGTGCCTACCGGTTGGGAGAGAGGAGGAGGTAAGGAGCAGAAACCAAGAAATATAATGAGAGTGCCATAAGGATAATAAGATAGGTTACTGGACATGATCCTATGATTTATTGGAGGGGAATGGAAATGAGAATCGAGGATTGGGGATTTAGCTCAGTGGTTCGGTGGCCTGCCTTGCAAGCACAACGACCCAAATTCAATCCCTGGTACCAAAAAAAAAAAAAAAAAAAAAAAAAAAA
>NW_022900931.1:68973779-68974913 GCF_012274545.1 Fukomys damarensis
AAAAAAAAAGAAATTGAGGAAAAAAGTAGCGAACTTGTAATAAATGTTGCAGAGGATATGGAGAAATAGGAAAACTCATATATTGCTGGTGGAAAATGGTAGATGGTATGTCCACTCTAGGAAACCTTATGGCAGTTCCTGAAACTTTAAGAAAAATATTCTTCTAGGAAAATATAAAAAATTTAAAAATAGATTCTCAATAATGGAAATGCTAATTAGACAAATTTGATTACTACACATTGCATACATGTATCTTATTAAGTATTATTGTGGATCAAATACTTTCAAAAACATTCTTCACAATTAATGGTACCTAAAGTAAGAAAAGCACACACACACACACACACACACACACACACAGAGTTACTGAAGAGTGAATATTAAAAATGTGGGATGGAAAGTAAAATTATACAGCCTTTAAAAAAAGGCAATTTTGATAAATGTTAAAACATGGATACACCTTGTTAACATAAGACAAAGTCACCAAAAAATAGTACTAAATTCCCTTTGCATGAGGTACTGACAGTCATCAGGTTCATTGGTACAGAAGGGAAATGGTGGGTGTCATGGGCAGAAGGAAGGGATGGGGTGTTGGGTTTAATGGAGATTCCCTCAAAAACTTAAAAGATAAAAATTGGTCACATAATTACAGTGAATTTTCCCATGAAAGTGAGAGAAGAAATACTCCAATAAAATTTTTTATGGTGAGCCATTATGGTGAGCCTTGACACAGGCCTAGCCATGATTGAACTTTGAGTCACCTTGCTGGCACGGATGTGCTCTCGCCCATAGCCACGGGGAGTTCAGCTGGTAGCAGATGTAACCCATAAATGGTGGTTATTGTTTCCCTCTGGAATGTGTGGGCGGTACCCTCGCTCCCGTGCAGCCCTTGCTCCCTCGCTCCCATGCAGCTGGAGAGTATAAAAGGAAGAGGTTCTGTAATAAAGCAAGCAACCAAGCAAGAAACATGAGAAGAAAAGTGCCTCTCGTCTGTCTGTCCTCGTCCTTTCAGGTTTAGGACCTGCTGGCAGGATCCTGACGTCGCGGCTCGCGACAATTTTTCATTTATACTCTTAGCCAAAAAATTGTAAAAACACCAATAAAGTGTGATCAGATGATATCCAGGCAGAACTA
>NW_022900932.1:0-42011 GCF_012274545.1 Fukomys damarensis
CTGATACTCACTAGTAAAGCCGCTCATCAATACGCAGGTGCAGAAACTGCGAGGCTGTCACTCACCGGGATCCTCATCCTAACCCTCACCCTCCGCCTGACCCCGGGGGGGAGGTACTGACCTCCCTACGCCAATCCGAATGCTGAAGGTCACATGAACAGGGGCCCCTCGCTTCCGGAAATGTACACGACGCGACGCAGGGAGTGGAATGGGGAGCCTGTCCCGTCCCCTTCATCGAGCTCTCACCCTACTCGCCGGCCCGGCACTACCCACTAGAGCAGCAGTGCGACGCGCAGGTCCTTGGGAATGCCCAGTGCATCCCACCTTCATGAAAGGCGCTGCCCTCTCCTTCCCTCGCACAGGCAAACTACCCGGTAGGCGAATTCCTTCTGGATCACGCTCACCAACCCTAACCCTAACCCTAAGCCACCACCTGATTCCTAAGCTCCCAGAAGGCCGTCCTTGAAATCCGGCCCTGTGGCAGAGCCTAAGGCGCAATCTCATGCCGCTACTAACTAGGCAAGCCACACGCCAATAGCCAGGAAGAGCAACTGCCTGCCTATCGCTCACCGGAATCCTATCCCCAGCGCTAACAGGAACCATGACCCGAGAGGAGGGACTTCTACCCCGACGTCGTTCCTCAGCCTGGACGTCCAACTAACCCCTACACCCACCGTCCAGCGCTCAGGACACTAATCAGGGAGGAGAATGGGGGGCCTATTCCGTTCCCGAAATCGAGCGCTGACCCTTCTCGCAGGCCCGTCGCTGCCCACTCTAGGGATGTCCCCTTGGGCAGGTCCCAGGAAACACACATTCGACCCCACCTTCAAGAAAGGCACTGCCCTCACCTTCTCTCGAACAAGCAAACTACCTGGAAGGTGAATTCCGTCCGGGTCATGCTCACCAATCCTAACCCTAACCCTAGCCCACAGCCTGATGCCTTGGTTGCCGTGGGGGGGCACTTGAAATCCTCCGCTGTGCTTAAGCCTCAGGTGCCATCTCATGCTGACACTAACTAGGAAACCCACAGCCCGCCACCCAGGCGACATCCCAAAGATATCCTTCTCCGGAATCCTCCGCCTAACCCTAACCCTCTCCCTGAGCCTCGAGGAGGGAGTTACATTCCTACATCATTCCTAAAACTCAGGGGCCAATGAACACGAAGCCTTACCCTCCATCACACACTGCACTACACGGGGAGTCCAACCGGGAATCCGATCCAGCCCCTAAATGTGGCTCTAACGCTAGGCGATGGCCCCTCTCTCCCGATTCTGTCAAGGCGGCAAGGCGCCCCTCCGAGGGAAAGCCACGGCACATCCGAGCTTCACAAAAGTCACTGCCCTCACCTTACCTCTCACGCCCAAATTCTCTGCTGTGTGAATTCCTTCCGTGTCTTGCTCCCCTGTTCTAACCCTAACACTAATCCACCACCTGATTCCTACCTGCCCAGAGGGCGGTCCTCGACCTCCTCCACTGTGGCTGAGCCTAACGTGAAATCTCATGCTGATACTCACTAGGAAAGCCGCACACCGATACCCAGGTGCAGAAAGTGCGAGGCTGTCACTCACCGGAATCCTCATCCTAACCCTCACCCTCAGCCTGACCCCGGGGGGAGGGACTTACCTTCCTACGTCATTAGGAGCACTAAAGGTCACATGAACAGGGGCCCCCCGCCCACTGAAATGTAGACGACGAGACGCGGGGTGTGGAATGGGGAGCCTCTCCCGTCCCCATCATCGAGCTCTCACCCTACTCGCTGGCCCTGCACTACCCACTGGCACTGCGGTGTGATGCGTGGGTCCTTGGAAATACCCAGTGCCTCCCAACTTCGTGAAAGGTGCTGCCCTCACCTTCCCGCTGACACGCAAACTACCCGGTAGGCGACTTCCTTCCGGATCACGCTCACCAACCCTAACTCTAACCCTAAGCCACCACCTGACTCCTTTGCTCCCAGAAGGCGTTCCTTTAAATCCGGCACTGTGGCTGAGCCTAAGGCGCCATCTCACGCCTCTACTAACTAGGGAACCCACACACCAGTAGCCAGGGCGGGAAACTGCCATCCTATCACTCACTGAAATCCTATCCCCAGCGCTAACAGGATCCCTGACCCGAGAGGAGGAACTTCTACTTCCACATCATTCCTCACCCTGCACGTCCAACTAACACCGACACCCACCGTCCAACGCTCAGGACACTACTCGTGGAGGAAAATGGGGGACCTATTCCATTCCCAAAATCGAGCGCTAACCCTCCTCGCTGGCCAGTCACTACGCATTATAGCGAGGCCTCCCTGGGCAGGTCCCAGGAAACACACATTCGACCCCACCTTCAAGAAAGGCACTGCCCTCACCTTCCCTCGCACAGGCAAACTACCTAGAAGGTGAATTCCGTCTGGGTCATGCTCACCAATCCTAACCCTAACCCTAACTCACAGTCTGATTCCTAGGTTGCCCTGGGGCGGCATTTGAAATCCTCCCCTGTGTTTAAGCCTCAGGTGCCATCTCATGCTGACACTACCTTGGAAACCCACAGCCCGATACCCATGTAGAGAAATTTCCAAGCTATCCTTCTCCGGAATCCTTTCGCCTAACCCTAACCCTATCCCTTACTGTCAAGGTGGGACTTACATTCCTACATAACTCCTAAAATTCAGGATCCAATGAACACGAAGCCTTACCCTCCATCACACACTACATTACACAGGGAGTTAAATGGGGAATCCGTTCCATCCCCTAAATGTATCTCTAACTCTATGCCACGGCCAATCACTGCCTATTCTGTCAAGGTGTCAATGGTCCGGTCCGAGGGAAAACCACTGTGCATCCTAGCTTCACAATCGTCACTCCCCTCACCTTACCTCTCACGCCTAAATTGTCTGCTGTGTGAATTCCTTCCATTTCATGCTCACCTGTCCTAACCCTAACCCTAACCCACAACCTGATTCTTACCTTCCCAGAGGGAGGTCCTCGAAATCCTCCACTGTGGCAGAGCCTAAGGCGAAATCTCATGGTGATACTAACTAGGAAAGCCACACCCCAATACCCAGGTACAGAAATTCCGAGGCTGTCACTCACTGGAATCCTCGTCCTAACCCTCACTCTCAGCCTAAACCCGGAGGACGCACTTACCTTCCTTCGTCATACCGAATCCTGAAAGTCAAATGAAGAAGCGAGCCCGCCCCCTTAAATGTAGACGACACGACACAGGTAGTCGAATGGCGAGCCTGTCCCGTCCCCTTCATTGAGCTCTAACCCTACTCACTGTCCAGGCACTACCCATTATAACCGCGGTGCAATGTTCAGGTTCTTGAAAATACACAGTTCTTCCCACCTTCATGAAAGCCACTGGCACACCTTCCCACTGGCACACAAAATACCCCGTAGTTGAATTCCTTCTAGATCATGATCAACAACCCTAACCCTAACCCTAACCCTAAGCTACCACCTTATTCCTAAGTTCCCAGAAGGCGGTCCTTGAAATCCGGCACTGTGCCTAAGCCTAAGGCGAAATCTCCTGTTGCTACTAACTAGAAAACCCACATCCCAATAGCCATGAACAGAAATTGCCAGCCTATCACTCACCGGAATCCTATCTCCAACACTAATAGGAACCCTGACCCGAGAGGAGGAACTTATACTCCTACATCATTCCTCACAGTGAACGTCCAATTAACACCAACACTCACCGTCCAACACTCATGACACTACTCACGGAGGAAAATTGGTGGCCTATTCCTTCCCCCGAATCGAGCGCTAACCCTCCTCGCTGGCCAGTCGCTACCCATTATATCGAGGCCACCATGAGCACGTCCCGTGAAACACACATTCGATCCCTCCTTCGAAAATATTGCTGGCCTCACCTTCCCTCGAACATGCAAACTACCTGGAAGGTGAATTTCGTCCGTGTCATGTTCACCAATCCTAACCCTAACCCTAACCCACAACCAGATTCCTAGGTTCTCAAAGCCCGGTACATGAAATCCTTCCCTGTGGTGAAGTTTCACGTGAAAGCTCATGCTGTTTCTAACTTGGAAACGCACAGTGCAATACCCAGGTAGCAAAATTTCAAGGCTATCTTTCTCCGGAATTCTCTCGCTAACTCTAACCCTATCCCTGACCCACCAGGAGGTATTTATATTCCTACATCATTCCTAAAACGGAAGGTCCAATGAACACGAACCCTTAAGCTCCAACGCACATTATTCTACACAGGGAGTCAAATGGGGTGACCATTCCATCCCCTAAATCCAGCGCTAACACTACACAATGGCCAATCATTACCTATTCGATCAAGGCATCAATGCTCAGTTCCGGGGAAAACCACAGTACATCCTACCTTCACAAAAGTCACTGCCCTCACCTTACCTCTCAGGCCCAAATTGTCTGCTGTTTGAATTCCTTCCATATCATGCTCAGCAGTCCTAACCCTAACCCTAACCCCAAACCTGATTCCTAAGTTCCCAGAGGAAGTTCCTCAAAATCCCCCACTGTGGCTAATCTTAAGGTCAAATCTCATGGTGATTCTAACTAGGAAACTGGCACCCCCATACCCAGGTACAGAAATTCCAAGGCTATCACTCACTGGAATCCGAATCCTAACCCTAATCCTAACCCTAAGCCTGACTCCGGAGGAGGGACTTACATTCCTACCTCTTTCCCAACACTGAACTTCAATTGAACAGGAGCCCTCCCCGTTAAACGTAAACAACACGATACAGGGAGTGAAATGTGGAGCCTATTCATTCGGGTTCATCTACCTCTATCCACACTCCCTGGCCAGGCCCTACCCATTATATCAAGGGTGCAATGCTCAGGTCCTTTGAAACACACAGGACATCCCACCTTCATGAAAGAGGCTGCCCTCACCTTTTCACTCACATGCAAAACAGCTGATAGGTGAATTCCTTCTGGATCAAACTCAACAACATGAACCCTGACCCTAAGCCACCACATGATTCCTACATTCCCATAAGGCGGTACGAGAAATCCAGCACTGTAGCTACATCATTCCTAACACAAAACGTCAAATTAACACAAAAACTCACCATCCAAAACACACGCCACTACTCAGGGAGGACAGTATGGAGCCTATTCCGTCCCTAAATCTAGCTCTGAACTTCGTCGCTGGCCAGTCACAACCCATTATATCTAGGCCTCAATGTTCAGATCCTGGGAAAAACATTATATCCCACCTTCAAAAAAGGCACTACCCTCACCTTCCCTTGCACATGCAAACTATCTGGAAGGTGAATTGCCTCCGTATCATCCTCACCAAACCTAACCCTAAGCCTAACGCACAACCTCATTCCTAGGTTCTCATAGGGCGGTACATGAAATCCTTCCCTGTTGTGAAGCTTCAGGTGAAAGCTCATGCTCATACTAACTAGGAAACCCACAGCGCAATACACACGTAGAATAATTTCAAGGCTATCCTTCTCCGGAATACTCTCTCGAACTCCAACCCTTTCCCTGACCATCGAGGAGGGACTTACATTCCTACATCATTCCTAAAACGGAAGGTCCAATGAACATGAACCCTTAAGCAAAAACGCACATGACACTACACAGGGAGTCAAATGGGGTGACCATTCCATCCCCCAAATCTAGCTCTCACACTAGGCGGTGGCCAATCTTTACCTATTCGATCAAGGCGTCAATGCTCAGTTCCGTGGAAAACCGCAGGACATCCTACCTTCACAAAAGTCACTGCCATCACCTTACCTCTCAGGACCAAATTATCTGTTGTGTGAATTCCTTCCATATCATGCTTAGCAGTCCTAACACTAATCCTAACCCCCAACCTGATTCCTAAGTTCCCAGAGGGAGTTTCTCAAAATCCTCACTGTGGCTAAGCCTGAGGTCAAATCTCATGCTGATTCTAACTAGGAAATCTGCACCCCCATACCCATGTACAGAAATTCCAAGGCTATTCCTCACTGGAATCCTAATCCTAACCCTAATCCTAAGCCTGACCATGGAGGTGGGACTTACATTCCTACCACTTTCCCAACACTGAACGTCAAGTGAACAGGAGCCCTCCACCTTAAATGTAAACGACATGATACAGGGAATGAAATCGGGAACCTATTCATTCCCGTTCATCTACCTCTAACCAGACTCCCTGGCCAGGCACTACCCATTATATCAAGGGTGCAATATTCAGGTCCTTGGTAACACACAGTACATCCCACTTTCAGGAAAGATGCTGCCCTCACTTTTCCACTCACATGCAAAATAGCTGGTAGGTGAATTCCTTCTGGATCACGCTCAACAACGCTAACCCTAACCCTAAGCCACCACCTGATTCCTAAGTTCCCATAAGGCGGTACCAGAAATCCAGCACTGTGGCTAAGCCTAAGGCGAAATCTCATGCTGCTACTAACTAGGAAACCCACACCCCGATACCCAGCGAGGGAAAATCCCAGCCTATCACTCACCGGACACCTACTCCTAACACTAACATGAACCCTGACCTGAGAGGAGGTACTTATATTCCTACATCATTCCTAACACAAAACGTCAAATTAACACAAAAACTCACCTTCCAAAACACACGCCACTACTCAGGGAGAAAAGTATGGAGCATATTCCTTCCCTAAATCTTGCTCTATACCTCCTCCCTGGCCAGTCACCCCCCATTATATCTAGGCCTCAATGTTCAGGTCCTGGGAAACACACATTATATCCCACCTTCAGAAAACGCACTGCCCTCACCTTCCCTAGCACATGCAAATTATCTGCAAGGGAAATTGCGTCCGTATCATCCTCACCAATCCTAACCCTAACCCTAACCAACAACCTGATTCCTAGGTTCTCATAGGGTGGTACATAAAATCCTTCCCTGTGGTGAAGCTTCAGATGAAAGCTCATGCTGATACTAACGAGGAAACGCACAGCGCAATATGCAGGTAGCAACATTTCAAGGCTATCCTTCTCTGGAGTCCTCTCACTAACCCTAACTTTATCCCTGACCCTCCAGGAGGGACTTATATTCCTACATCACTCCTAAAACGGAAGGTCCAATGAACACGAACCCTTAAACTCAAACACGCATTACACTACACAGGGAATCAAATGGGGTGACCATTCTATCCCCTAAATCTAGCGCTAACACTACTCGATGGCCAGTCATTACCTATTTGATCAAGGCGTCAATGCTCAATTCTGGGGAAAACCACAGTACATCCTACCTTCACAAAAGTCACTGCCCTCACCTTTCCTCTCAGGCCCAAATTGTATGTTGTGTGAATTCCTTCCATATCATGCTCAGCAGTCCTAACCCTAAACCTATCCCCTAAACTGATTCTTAACTTCCCAGAGGGAGGTCCTCAAAATCCTCCACTGTGGCTGAGCCTAAGGTCAAATCTCATGCTGATTCTAACTAGGAAACCCGTACCCCCATACTCAGGTACAGAAAATCCAAGGCTATCCTTCTCCGCAATCCTAACCCTAACCCTAATCCTATTCCTGACCCTCAAGGATTGACTTATATTCCTACATCATTCTAACATGGAAGGTCAAAGGAACACCAGCCCTTCCTCTCAAACACACACTACTCTCCCCAGGGAGCCAAATGAAGAGACCATTCCATCCCCTCGATCTCACTCTAACACAACTCAATGGCCAGTTACTACCTATTATATTGAGGTGGCAATGCTCAGGTCCATAGAAAACCACAGTTCATCCTTCCTTCAAAAAAGCCACTGCCCTCACCTCATCTCTCACGTTCAAATTGTATGGCATGTGAATTCCTTCCGTATCATGCTCACCAGTCCTAACCCTAACCCTAACTCACAACCTGATTCCTAAGTTCCCATAGGGCCGTACTTGAAATCCTCCACTGTGGCTAAACCTAAGGTAAAATCTCATGCTGATACTAACTAGGAAAACCACAGCCCAATAACCAGGTAGAGAAATTCCAATGCTCTCCTTCTACGAAATCCTAACATTAACCCTGTCCCTATACCTGACCCTCGAGGATTGACTTATATTCCTACATCATTCCTAACATTGAAGGTCAAAGGAACTCAACCCTTACTCTCAAACACACTACACTACACAGGGAGCTAAATGGGGAGACCATTCCATCCCCGCAGTCTCACTCTAACACAACTCGATGGCCAGTTACTACCTATTATATCGAGGCGGCAATGCTCAGGTCCACAGAAAACCACATTTCCTCCTACCTTCAAAGAAGCCACTCCCCTCACCTTATCTCTCTCATTCAAATTATCTGGCATGTGAATTCCTTCTGAATCATGTTCACCAGTCCTAATCCTTACCCTAACCCACAACCTGATTCCTAAATTCCCATGGGGCGGTACTTGAAATCCTCCACTGTGCTTAAGCCTGAGATGAAATCTCATGGTGATACTAATTGGGAAAAGTACAGCCCAATACCCAGATTGAGAAATTCCAAAGCTATCCTTCTCCGGAATTCTAACACCAACCCCACCACTGCCCCTGACCCTGTTGAAGGGACTTATATTCCTACATTCTTCGTAATACTGAAGGTCAAAGGAACACCAACCCTTACCATGAAACACACACTACCCTACACAGGGCAGAAAATGGGGAGCCTATTCCATCCCCTAAATCTAGCTTGAACCCTACTTGCTGGCCAGTCACTTCCCATTATAGCTATGCCTCCACGATGAGGTCCTTGGAAACACACACTATATCACACCTTCCAAAAAGTCAATGCCCTCACATTCCCTCTCACATTCAAATTGTCTGGTAGGTGAATTCCTTCTGTATCATGCTCACCAGTCCTAACACTAAACCTAATGCACAATCTGATTACCAAGTTCCCATAGGGTGGTACGGTGAATCCTAGAATGTGGCTAAGGCTAAGGTGAAATATCATGCTGATCCTAACTCGGAAATTCACACACCAATACCCAGGTACAAAAATGCCAAGGCTATCACTCACTGGAAACCTCATCCTAAATCTACCCCTAACCCATACATAACCCTTGAGGAGGTACTTATATTGCTACATCATTCCTAACACTGCACCTCAAATAACACCAATAATAAGCCACAAATACACACTACACGACACAGGGAGGACAATGTGTTTCCTATTCCACCCGGTAAATCTAGATTGAACCCTACTCGCTGGCCAATCGGTACCCATTATATCTACACTGCCATGTTCAGGTCCTTGGAAAATCACATTATATCCCAACTTCTAAAAAGGTACTGCCCTCACCTTCCCTACCACATGCAAACTATATGGAATGTGAAATCCCACCGTATCATGATCACCAATCCTAACCCTAAGCCTGACCCACAACATGATTCCTATGTTCCCATAGGACGGTATTTGAAATCCTCCACTGTGGCTAAACCTAAGGTGAAATCTCATGCTGATACTAACTCGGAAAACCACAGCCCATTACCCAGGTAGAGAAATTCCAAGGCTATCCTTCTCTGCAATCCTAACACTAACTCTAACCCTATCCCTGACCCTCGAGGAGGGACTTATATTCCTACATCATTCCTAACACTGAAGGTCAAAGGTAAACCAACCTACCTTCAAACACACACTACACTACACAAGGCACCAATTGGGGAGGCCATTTTACCCCTGAATCTAGCTCTAACAAAAATCGATGGCCAGTCACTATCTAGTAAATCGAGGCGGCAATGTTCAGGTCCATGGAAAACCACATTTCATCTTACCTTGAAAAAAGTCACTGCCCTCAGGATCCCTCTCACATGCAAATTGTCTGGTTGGTGAATTCCTTCCATATCATGCTCAGCACTCCTAACCCTGACCCGAACCCACAACCTGATTGCTAATTTCCCATAGGGCGGGACTTGAAATCCTCCACTGTGGCTAAGCCTGAGGTGAAATCTCATGCTGATCCTACCTAGGAAACTCACACCCCAATACCCACGTAGAGAAATTCCAAGGTGATCCCTCACTGAGATCCTCATCCTAACCCTTACCCTAACCCTGAGGAGGGACTTATATTCGTACATCATTCCTAACACTGAAAGTCAAACGAACACCAACACTCACGCACAAACACACACGACACTACACAGTAGGGAAAAAGGAGAGCCTATTCCATCCCCTAAATCTAGCTCGAACCCTACTGGCTGGCCAGTTGCTACCCATTATAGCTATGCCTCCATGATGAGGTCCTTGAAAACACACACTATATCCCACCTTCCAAAAGGGCACTGCCCTCACCTTCCCTCTCACATTCGAATTATCTGGTAGGTGAATTCCTCCTGTATCATGCTCACCAGTCCTAACCCGAACCCGAACCCACAACCTGATTACTAAATTCCCATAGGGCGGTACTTGAAATCCTCCACTGTGGCTAAGCCTAAGGTGAAATCTCATGCTGATACTAACTCGGAAACTCACACCCCAATACCCAGGTAGAGAAATGCTAGGGCTAACACTCACTGGAATCCTCATCCCACCTCTCACCCTAACCCTAACCCTCGAGGAGGGACTTATGTTCCTACATCATTCCTAACTGCAAGTCAAACTAACAAGAACACTAACCCGCAAACACACACTACACTACACAGGGAGGAAAATGGGTTGCCTATTCCATCCGGTCAATCTGAATCAAATGCTGTTCGATGGCCAATCAGTACCCATTATAACTACGCCTCCATGTTCATGTTCTTGGAAACATACATTATATCCCACCTTCCACAAAGGCACTGCCCTCACCTTCCCTCTCACATGCAAAGTATCTGGAATGTGAATTGCCGCCGTATCATGCTCACCAATCCTAACCCTAACCCTAACCCACAACCTGATTCCTATGTTCGCACAGGACGGTACTTGAAATCCTCCACTGTGGCTAAACCTAAGGTGAAATCTCATGGTGATACTAACAAGGAAAACCACAGCCCAATACACAGGTAGAGAAATTCCAAGGCTATTCTTCTCCGCAAACCTAACACTAACCCTAACCCTATCCCTGACCTCGAGAAGGGACTTATATTCCTACATCATTCCTAACTCTAAAGGTCAAAGGAACACCAACCCTTACTCTCAAACACACACTACACTACACAGGGAGCCAAATGGGGAGACCATTCCATCCCCTCAACCTCACTCTAACACAATTCAATGGCCAGTTAATACCTATTATATCGAGGAGGCAATGTTCAGGTCCATAGAAAAGCACAGTTCATCCTACCTTCAAAAAAGCCACTGCCCTCCCCTTATCTCTCACATACAAATTGTCTGGTAGGTGAATTCCTTCCCTGTCATGCTTACCAGTCCTAACCCTAACCGTAACCCACACCCTGATTCCTAAGTTTCCATAGGGCGGAACTTGAAATCCTCCACTGTGCTTAAGTCTAAGGTGAAATCTCATGGTGATACTAACTAGGAAATCTGCAGCCCACTATCCAAGTAGAGAAATTCCAAGGCTATCCTTCTCCGGAATCCTAACACCAATCCTAACACTGTCCCTGACCCTGTAGAAGGAACTTATATCCCTACATCATTACTAATACTGAAGGTCAAAGGAACACCAACCCTTACCATGAAACACACACTACACTACACAGGGATGAAAATGGGAGCCTATTCCATCCCCTAAATCTAGCTCGAACCCTACTCGCTAACCAGTTGCTACACATTATATCTATACCTCCTTGATGAGGTCCTTGGAAACACTCATTATATCCCACCTTCCAAAAAGTCACTGCCCTCACCTGCCCTCCCACCTTCAAATTGTCTGATAGGTGAATTCCTTCCGTATCATGCTCACCAGTCCTAAAACTAACCCTAACCCACAACCGGATTAGTAAGTTTCCATAGAGTGGTGCTTGAAATCCTCCACTGTGGCTAAGCTTAAGGTGAAATCTCATGCTGATACTAACTCGGAAACTCCCACCCCAATACCCAGATAGAGAAATGCCAAGGCTATCACTCACTGGAATCCTCATCAAAACTCTAAGCCTAACCCTAACCCTAACGCTCGAGAAGGGACTTTTATTCCTACATCATTCCTAATACTGCACCTCAAACTAAAACCAACACTAACCCACAAACACACACTACACTACAGAGGGAGGAAAATGGGTTGCCTATTCCATCCGGTAAATCTAGATCAAACCCTACTCGCTGGCCAGTCACTACCCATTATAGCTACGCCTCCATGATGAAGTCCTTGGAAACACACATTATATCTCACCTTGCAATAAGGCACTTCCCTCACCTTCCCTCTCACATTCAAATTGTCTGGTAGGTGAATTCCTAAGGTGTCATGCTCACCATTCCTAACCCTAACTCTAACTCACAACGTGATTCCTAAGTTCCCATGGGGCAGTACTTCAAATTTCCACTGTTGTTAAGCCTAAGGTGAAATCTCATGTTGATACTAACTAGTAAACTCTCACCCTGTTACCCGAATAGAGAAATTTCAAGGCTATCACTCACTGGAATCCTCATCCTAACTCTAACCCTAAACCTGACCCTTGAGGAGTGACTTATATTCCTACATCATTCCTAACACTGAACGTCAAACTAACACCAACACTCACTCGCAAACCCACACTGCACTACACAGGGCGGAAAATGGGGAGCCAATCCAATCCACTAACTCTAGCTCGAACCCTGTGTGCTGAGCAGTAACTACCCAATAAATCTATGGTGCAATGTTCAGGTCCTTTTAAACACACAGTACATCCCACCTTCATAAAAAGCACTGCCCTCACCTTCCCTCTCCCATGCAAACTATCTGGTACGTGAATTCCTTCTGGATCATGCTCACCAATCCTAAACCTCTTCCTAAGGCACAGCCTGATTACTAAGTTCCCATAAGGCGGTCCTTGAAATCCAGCACTGTGCCTAAGCCTAAGGCGAAATCTCATGCTGCTACTACCTAGGAAGCCCAAACATCAATACCCAGGTAGATAAATTCCCAGCCTGTCACTACCCCTAACATTAAAGATAACCCTGACCCTGGAGAAGTGACTTATATTCCTACATCATTCCTAACAAGAAACGTCAAACTAACACCAACACTCACCCTCAAATACACACTGCACTACACAGGGAGCAAAATAGGTAGCCTATTCCATCCCCTAAATCTTGCTCAAACTCTACTCCTTGGCCAGTCTCTACCCATTGTATCTATGCCTCCATGTTTAGATCCATGGAAACACACATTATATCCCACCTTGCAAAAAGGCAGTGCCCTCACCTTCGCTCTCGCATACAAACTATCTGGAATGTGAATTCCCTCATCTAACCCCCCATCCTAAATGGTAAAGATGCTATATTGAAAAGTTTATTCACTGCAAACACATTTTGGGCTGCTTCTTGATATTAATTTAATTCACATGGTTTAAAGGTGATAGATTAATGACTACCACAAGTGGTCAGTTTGCAAGCTGTGCTTGATCTTATTGGGCTGCTGATTGTATCAATTGGGATAAAGGAATGTGATTGATTTAATGAGTTGTTTTCTCTGATATTATGAAAATGAGGATGTCTATGAGTCATTAGAAACTCAAAAGCTAAAACGCAACTATATCAGGAAGATTTAAGTAATACACAGAAATTAAAGAAGGACAACCCAACAACAAAAATAAAAATGAGAAAACACTTAAGCAAGACACAAAGACAGATTTCCAGTTCACCAATGGCAAACAGTAGGACAAATGAGGATGAAAAGTCTGATAGTGAACAACCAAGGACACCCTGGACCCATAGCACAGGAGGTAACAAAACAGATCAATCAGGCTCGAATACAATTCAAATCACAAATAATTTCCCAGTTAACCATAGAGATGATGAGCAAAATGGAAGTCATGATTTGAGACTCTAGAACAGAAACTGACAAAAAAAAATAGATGAGCTCAAGACCATGATAGAAGTCATGAAGACTCAGCATAAGAAAGAAATGGAAACAATGAATGCCCAACAGAGGAAAGAAATGGAATCCATAAAACAGATTCAAACAGATATCCAGGAGATTAAAAACTCTACTGAAAGTGTACGTAACAGAATAAAAGATTGCGAAGATAGAATTTCAGATATAGAAGATAGGATCGCAGTCAGTGACTGTGAAAAAAGAGGTCTCTCAAAAACACTAAGGGATCATGAGAAATCAATCCAACAACTTCTAGACGATGCAAAGAAAAATAACATAAGACTGATAGGAATTCATGAAAAAGCAGGAGAAAATGCAAATAACCTAAAAAAGCTGTTCACAGAATTAATGACAGAAAACTTCCCAAACAAAAGGGCAGAATTAGACATACAAAGAAGTGAGGCATAATGAACTCCATCTAGTCACAATCAAAAAAATCTACACCTAGACATATAATAATCAAGATCCCAGAAATCCAACAGAAAAACAAAATACTACAAGCAGTAAGAGAAAAGAAACAAATCACATGCAAAGGAAAGCCCATTAGAATCACAGCAGACTTTTCAACACAAACCCTTAGGTCAAGGAGAGCCTGGACTGAGATATTCCAAGTCCTAAAAGAAAATAACCTCCAACCTAGACTGATGTATCCTGCAAAACTCTCTTTCAAAATAGATGGGGAAATAAGATACTTCCACAAAAAAGAACACCTGAGAAATTTAATGAACACCAAACCCGCACTGCAAGGAATTCTAAACAATATCCTAGAAAAGGACAATGAAGGTCACAATACCATGAGGCCCAACAGAGCAAATCAAATAGGCAAGGCAAGAAACTAAAAGGAGATAGGAGAAAAAGTAAAAAGAGTCAACAAAAGCACAATAACATGACAATAATAAGTCAGAATATATCAGTTATAACCATCAATGCTAATGGCCTCGATTCACCAATGAAGAGAAATAGACTGGCAGAATGAGTTAAGAAGCAAAATCCAACAATATGTTGTATACAAGAAACACACCTAGTGCAAAAGGAAGCCCATAGACAGAAAGTGAAAGGATGGAAAACAATTCTCCATGCGTCAGGAGTCCAGAAAAAAGCAGGGGTAGCAATCTTATTCTCAGATAAAGTAAATTTCAAACCAAAACTCATTAAGAGAGACAAAGAAGGACACTACATCCTTGTAAAGGGAACAATTCAAGAGGAAGAGTTGACAATCATAAACATATATGCACCAAATATAAATGCCCCCAACTATATAAAACAAATATTAAGTAACATGAAAAACCAAATAAGCACTAATACAATTTTAGTGGGGGATTTAAATACCCCACTATCACAAATTGACAGATCATCTAGGCAGAAAATCAACAATGAAATAATAGAACTGAACCAAGCTTTGGAACACATGGACTTAATAGATGTTTACAGAGTATTCCACCCCACAAAATAAGAATATATATTCTTTTCAGCTGCACATGGATCATTTTCCAAGATAGACCACATATTGGCTCACAGAACAGGTCTGAATAAATGCAAAAGAATTGAAGTCACCCCCTGTATATTATCAGATCATAGTGCAATCAAGCCGGAGATCAATAGCACAAGAAACTGTAGGAACTTCACAAGCACATGGAAACTGAACAACACTCTCCTAAACAATAAATGGATTACAGAGGAAATTAAAGAAGAAATTAGACAGTTTTTACAAATAAATGAAAATGCCAATACAACATACAGGTATCTATGGGACACAATGAAAGCAGTTCTATGGGGAAAATTCATAACATTGAATGCCCACACTAGGAAAACAGAGCGGGCTCAAATAAACAACTTAATGATGAAACTTAGACTCCTAGAAAAACAAGAGCAAGAAAAACCCAAAGCTCGAACAAGAGAGGAAATTATAAAGATTCAAGCAGAAATCAATGAAGTGGAAACTAAGAAAACAATACAAAAAAATAAATGAAACAAAGAGCTGGTTTTTTGAAAGAATAAATAAAATCGACAAACCCTTAGCTAATCTTATCAAAAAAAGAAAAGAAAAGGCTCCGATCCATGCAATCATGAATGAAAAAGGCGAAGTCACAACAGATCCAACAGAAATCCAGAAGATCGTTAATACCTACTTTGAGAACCTGTACTCCAATAAAATGGAAAACACAGAAGAAATGGACAGATTTTTAGATACTTATGAATTACCAAAGTTGAACAAAGAAGATAAAAACATTTTAAACACCCCAATTACAGTCAGTGAAATTGAAAATGTAATTAAAATTTACCAACAAAGAAAAGCCCAGGCCCTGATGGATTCACTGATGAATTTTACAAGACATTTAGAGAAGAACTACTGCCATTACTCTTCAAACTTTTCAATGAAATTGAAAGGGAAGCTATACTTCCAAATTCATTCCTGGAAGCAAGTATCACTTTGATTTCCAAACCAGGGAAAGATGCAACTAAAAACGAGAACTGCAGACCAATCTCCTTAACGAATATAGACGCAAAAATCCTTAATAAGATACTAGTAAACAGAATACAGAGGATTATCAAGAAGATCATCCATCCTGACCAAGTTGGATTTATTCCAGAGATGCAAGGGTGGTTCAACATACAAAAGTCAATAAATGTAATACATTATATTAACAAAGTCAAGGACAAAAACATATGATCCTTTCAATAGATGCAGAAAAAGCATTTGATAAAATTGAACACCCATTCATGATAAAAACCCTGCAAAAAAATTGGAACAGATGGTCTATACCTCAACTTAATAAAGGCTATCTATGAAAAACCAACAGCCAACATCATATTAAATGGCCAAAAACTGAAAACCTTCATATTAAAATCAGGAACAAGACAAGGATGCCCATTATCACCACTCCTATTCAATATAGTTCTGGAAACATTAGCCACAGCAATTAGACAAGAGAAAGAAATTAAAGCAATAAAGATAGGAAAGGAAGAAGTTAAACTGTCATTATTTGCTGATGATATGATGCTCTACATTGAAGACCCAAAAACTCCACCAAAAGACTTCTAGACTTAATTGACAGATTCAGTAGAGTATCTGGATACAAGGTGAACACCCCAAAAATCAATAGCCTTCTTATACACAAATAACAGACTCACTGAGAGGGAAATAAAGGAAAAAATTCCTTTTACAATAGCATCCAAAAAAATGAAGTATCTAGGAATCAACCTAACAAAAGAAGCAAAAGATCTCTACACTGAAAACTACAGCACTCTGAAAAAAGAAATTGAAGAGGATATTAAAAAAATGGAAAGATATCCCCTGCTCCTGGGTAGAAAGAATCAACATAGTGAAAATGGCCATACTACCAAAACTCCTATATACATCCAATGCAGTGCCAATTGAAATTCCAATACTATATTTCACAGAACTAGAAAAAAGAATCCAAAAATTCATTTGGAACCATAAGAGACCTAGAATAGCAAAAGCCATTTTAGGCAACAGACACATGGCACCGGGTATAACAATTCCCAATTTGAAACTATACTACAAAGCCACTGTGATAAAAACAGCATGGTACTGGCAATGAAACAGGCCTGAGGATCAGTGGAACAGACTGGAAGACACAAAAACAAACCCAGATGTACTCAGCTACCTCATCTTTGATAAAGGAGCTGCCCATCCTCAGTGGAGGAAAGATAGCCTCTTTAATAAATGGTGTTAGAAAAACTGGATGTCAACCTGCCACAGATTAAAATTAGACCCTTATCTTTCGCCATGCACTGAATTAAAATCCAAATGGATTAAAGATCTAAATATTAAAACAGAAACATTAAACTTGCTGGAAGGTAAGTTAGGCAGAACTCTAGAAGACATTGGCATAGGAAAAGACTTTATGAACAATAATCCTCAGTAGCACGGGAACTAGCAGATAGAATCAACAACTGGGATCTCATCTTATTAAAAAGCTTCTGCACTGCAAAAGAAACCATCAGCAGAACTAAAAGACAACCTGCAATGTGGGAAAAAAATTTTACCAGCTGTTCCTCAGACAAAGGACTGTTATCAAGAATATATAAAGAATTCAAAACATTCAGCCCCCCCAAATATAAAGACCCTATTCAAAAAATGGGCATCCGAAATGAACAGACATTTCTCAGACAAAAAAGTAAAAGCAGCAAGTGAATATATGAAAAAATGTCCCACATCACGGATCATTCGAGAGATGCAGATGAAAACAACACTGAGATTCCACCTCACCCCACAAAGAATGGCTGCTATCAAGAAATCACACAATAACAAATGTTGGCGGGGTTGTGGGGAGAAAGGAACCCTTCTCCATTGTTGGTGGGAGTGCAGACTAGTGCAACCACTATGGAAATCAATATGGAGATACCTCAAAGAGCTTGGACTGGAGGTTCCATTTGACCCAGCCATCCCTCTGCTGGGTATCTTTCCAAGAGAACTAAAAGAATCATATCACAGAGAAGTATGTGCACCCATGTTTATAGCGGCACAGTTTGTAATAGCTAAATCTTGGAAACAGCCCATTTGCCCATCCGTTGGAAACTGGATAAAGAAGATGTGGTTTTTCTATAAAATGGAATATTATTCAGCCATAAAGAATGAGAAAATAGATTCATTCATAGGAAAATGGATACATATTGAAGATATACTCCTAAGTGAAATAAATAAGGCACATGTGTAAATACCGAATAGTTTCCCTGGTGTAAATAATCTGCAACAATGCATAAGATTCTAATAAGATTACTGACATTTAGAAATGGGAAGAAAGGAGCTAAAGGTGTAGGGAAGGTCGGATGGGTAGGGGAAGAGTAAAAAGGGAAAAGAAAAAAATGTGAGAGAATGAAAAGATGGAAATAAAGTGTTTGTAGATGGGGAGTGAGGAGGGGGTGAAGGGAAGGCAGGGACAAGGGGAAAAAATGAGAACCAAGACTTGTCATGTAGAGGTACAAATTCCCAACAATGAATGTAACTGTACTGTATCCCTGAAATGTACCAATAAACTCAATTAAAGCTGAAAAAAAAAAGATCCCTCAGTTCCAATACAGAGGTACTTGTTCTACACTCTCCCTTACCCTAAGACAAAAATCTAACACTGATCCTATCTATGAAACCCAGAAAACAATTCTCAGGGACTGAACTTTCAAGACTGTCAATGCCCCCAACTCTAAACGTAACCCTAGCACTACCACCAATCCTCACCCAGTTACTTGCACCCCTCAATCTGACCTAACACGAATCCAATAATTAACAATAATACCAAGCTGCAAACACATCCTACACTACAGAGGTTGAATAATAGCAACTCTATTCCTAAACCTGAACCTCAGTGACAGCCTACTCTCAACCCAAACACTATGCATTATATTTACACTGCAACTCTCTGGTATTTCAAATCCCAGAGTATACCTCACACCAAAAAAAAAAATGTCCTAACCTTCATTGCCACATGCAATTCATTAGGTACGTGAATTCCACCCATACACCTGTCACCAAATCTAAACCTAACCCTAACCATCAACATGATTCCCAAGTTCCAATACAGCAGTACTTGAAGTTCTATACTCTTCCTAATCCTAAGACAAAATCTAATGCTGATCCTATCTATGAAACCCAGATTCCAATTCCCAGGGAATAAAATTCCAAGACTACCAATGCTACCAACACTAACCCTAACCTTAAAGCTAACAAACATTCTCACCTAGTTACTTGCCGTCCTGAATCTGTCCTAAAACCGATCCTGTAATTAACACTAATATATATCAAACACATCCTGCACTACACAGCTTTTGTAATTTCAACTCTATTCCTAAACCTGAACCACAGACTAACCCTACCCTCTACCCAGACACTACAAAAAATTTCTACACTGCCATCCTCTGGTATATCGAATCCCACAGCATAAATCCCCCCCATAAAAAATGCCTGCACCAATATTCGTTCCCTCATGCAAATATTTAGGTACTTGAATTCCATCCATATCCCTGTCTCCAAACCTAACCCTAACCCTAACCGTCAACAAGAATCCCAAGTTCCAATACAGTGCTACTTGAAGTTCTACACTCTTCCTAACCCTAAGACAAAACCTAATGCTGAACCAATCTATAAAACCCAGACTCCAATTCCTAGGGACTGAATTTCCAAGACTGTCACTGCCCCCACTCTAAGCAAAACCCTAATGTTGCCACCATTCCTCACCCAGGTAATTGCACTCCTGAGTCTGTCCTAACACCGATCCTATAATCAACACTAATACCAAATATCAAACATGCCCTACACTACACAGGTTGTGTAATTTTAATTCTATTCCCAAAACTGAAGCTCTTGCTAACCCTACCCTCAAAGCAAGCTCTACTCATTCTATGCACATTGCAATTCTAAAGTACATCAACTCCCACAGTATAACTCACCTCCAAAAAAATGCATGCCCTCACCTTTGTTCCCTCGTGCAAATTTTGAGGTACTTGAATTCCATCGGTATCCCTGTCTCCAAACCTAACCCTAACCCTAACCGTCAACATGATTCCCAAGTTCCAAAACAGCAGTAATTAAGTCCTACACTCTTCCTAACTCTAAGACAAAATCTAATGTTGATCCTATCTATGAAACCCAGACTCCAATTCCCAGGGAATGAAATTCCAAGATTGTCAATGCCCCCAACCCTAACCCTAACCCTAACACCACCACCAATCCTGACCCAGTTACTAGCACCCCTAAATCTGTCCTAACACGAATCCAATAATTAACACTAATACCAAACATGAAGCATGACCTAAACAACACAGGTTGTGTAATGTCAACTCTATTCCTAAACCTGAACTTCAGTGTCACCCTACTCTCGACCCAAACACTATGCTTTAGATCTACACTGCAATCCTCTGGTATTTCAAATCCCACAGTATAAATCCCCCTCATAAAAATATATGTCCTAACTTTCGTTCCCACGTGCAATTTGTTAGGTACTTGAATTCCATTCTTATACCTGTAACCAAACCTAACCCTAACCCTAACTGTTAACATGATACCCAAGTTCCAATACAGTGACACTTGAAGTTCTACACTCTTCCAAACTCTAAGACAAAATCTAATGCTGATCCTATCTATGAAACACAGATTCAATTCCTAGGGACTTAAATTCTAAGACTGTCGGTGACCCCAACCCTAACACTAATCCTAAAGCTACCACCAATCCTCACACAGGTACTTGCACTCCTGAATCTGTCCTAACACCGATCCTGTAATTAACACTAATATCATACATCAAACTTGTCTTACACTACACAGCTTGTGTAATTTCGACTCTATTCCTAAACCTGAACCTCAGGCTAACGCTACCCTCAAACCAAACAATATCAATTGTATCTACAGAGCAATCCTCTGGTATATCGAATCCCACAGTATAAATCCCCCCCATAAAAATACATGCCCTAACCATCGTTCCCACATGCAAACATTTAGGTACTTGAATTCCATCCATATACCTGTCTCCAAACCTAACCTTAACCCTAACTGTCAACAAGATTCCCAAGTTCCAACACAGCGATACTTGAAGTTCTACACTCTTCCTTAACCTGAGACAAAATCTAATGCTGATCCTACCTATAAAACCCAAACTCCAATTCCCAGGGCCTGAACTTTCAAGACTGACAATGTCCCCAACTCTAACTTTAACCCTAACCCTATCACTACCACCAACCCTCACCCAATTACCCCTCAATCTGTCCTAACACAACTCTAATTAATTAACACTAATACCAAACTTCAAACACATCCTTCACTACACATGTTGTGTAATGTCAACTCTATTCCTAAACCTGAAACTCAGTCTCACCCTAACCTCTACCCAAACACTATGCATTATATCTACACTGCAATCTTCTGGTATTTCGAATCCCACAGTATACCTCACCCCCATAAAAACACATGCCCTAAACTTCGTTCCAAAGCGCAATTTGTTAGGTATTTAAATTCCATTCATATACCTGTCACCAAAGCTAATCCTAACCCTAACCATCAACATGATTCCCACGTTCCAATACAGCAGTACTTGAAGTTCTATACTCTTCCTTACCATAAGACAAAATCTAACGCTGATCTATCTATAAAACCCAGCCTCCAACTCCCAGGGACTGAATTTCCAAGACTGAAATGCCCCCAACTCTAAGCATAACCCTAACGCTGCCACCAATCCTCACCCAGGTACTTGCACTCCTGAATCTCTCCTAACACCGATCCTATAATTAACACTAATATTAATTATCAAACACATCCTACATAACACAGGTTGTGTAATTTCAACTCTATTCCTAATCCTGAACCTCAGGCGAACCCTACCCTCAACCCAAACACTACCCATTATATCTATTATAATGTTTAACATGAGCTCTCATAGTATTTATATTCTGAAGACAAGAACAGGTGTGTTGCTAACTGTACATATGACTAGACAATGGCAGGATTATCCTTCTATGCTACAACAGAAAGACTCCTGAAAAGATCCAAGAGGATGATTGAGCTGATTCTTGCATCTGTTCTCAGACTGAAAGCTATTACAGCCATGGCAGCGACTGCTGAAGTTGCTCTCCACCAAGCTATACAAACTACTGAGTTTGTCCAGGACTGTCTTAAAGATTCAGAAAAATTGTGGACACCACAATTGTGGACGTCAGATTGATAATGAACTTTCTATCCAACTTCCCAACCTGCAACAAGCTGTTGTAATGATGGGTAATCAAACTGTTAGTTTACAGTGCCAGATTCAACTGCGCTGTCATTGGAATGTATCCACCTTTGGTGCAACACCCATCCATTATAATGAGACTGTATTTCCTTGGGAAAAGGTTAAAAAACATCTCCTTAATTATGGAAATATATCTTATGAGACTTTGAATTACAAAAACAAATTAGGGAGACTTATCAAAAACAATTAGAGATAATTGGTGGGACTGATCTGGCACTAAGTGTAATTGATGGTATTCAGGATTTAAATCCTGTCTCTCATTTAAAGGCTATGATAGGGTTCCCCTGCCTGCACCACCACCAGCTCCAACAAGGAAGGTGAGATTTGGGAAGGCCGCTCCAAGATCTGCTCTCCCTCCAGCCTGCTTGGGCCCAATCGGTGGGGCTGAATAGCCGTGTGATCCCCTGCATGCACTGCCACCAGCTCCAGCAAGGAAGGTAGCTGTGCGCGTACCCCTGAGACACCCCCTTAGACCACCTGATTGTTCCAGTCCTTGGACCTACTCTGCAGAGGCATAGGTGGTCATAAAGGGTATTTTTCTGAGCTCCCAACTTTGAACATCTTTAAAGAAAGGGGAGGGGAAACCTGTAATAGAACTGTGTGGAGTTCAACCTGCAGGAGGTCAGGGAACTCAATCTGGGCCTTGAGGCCCAAGGTCAGTCATGGGGGTCTACCATTGGCTAGCTGAGATAAGGGGACTTGGTTCTGCACATGGCTGTGCACACTGTATATTATGACAGCAGAGATACAGTCTATAAGAGGCCCTTCAAATTCATTTTTTTCTTTCTTTTCCTCATTCCACTCTGCAAATTCTTTTGCTGTCCTCTTTCTCCAACTCAGTCTCTTGCTCCAGCATATAATCCCTCATGTCCTTTTCTATTCCTGATACTGCCCTAACTCATATTTCTTCTTTTATCATTTTTTTCTTTTTTCTTTATGTTCTTTTCTTCTGTCATTTTACCTCACTCATGGGTCAATAGTTTCAAGGGAAAGTGAGCCCCTATTACTATTAAGAGGGTATATTCTTGTCCTTATTCTTGCACTCTATCCCTTTTGAATTCAATAGTTTCATAAAGATTTTATGGTCATTCTCTGTCCTCTGGCTTCACTTGAAACCTTCTCCAATTCTTTTACTTATCTACTCCTGTCATCCTAACTCTGTCTAAGCCCCCATCCTAAATGGTAAAGATGCTATATTGAAAAGTTTATTCACTGCAAATTTATTTTGTGCTGCTTCTTGATTTTAATTTAATTCACATGGTTTTAAGGTGATAGATTCATGACTACCACAAGTGGTCAATTCGCAAGTTGTGCTTGAACCTATTGTGTTGGTGATTCTATCAATTGAGATAAAGGATTGTGATTGGTTTAATGAGTTGTTTTCTCTGATATTATGAAAATGAGAATGTTTATGAGTCATTAGAGACTCAAAAGCTAAAGTGCTACTATATCCGGAAAATTTAAGTAATAACCTAGAAATTAAACCAAGGACAACCCAACAACAAAAATAAAAATGAGAAAACACTTAAGCAAGACACAAAGACAGACTTCCAGTTCACCAATGACAAACAGTAGGACAAATGAGGATGAAAAGTCTGACAGTGAACCACCAGGACACCCTGAGCTCATAGCACAGGAAGTAACAAAACAGATCAATCAGGCTCGAGAAAAATTCAAAACAGAAATAATTTCCCAGATAACCATAGAGATGATGAGCAAAATGAAAGCCATGATTCGAGATTCTACAACAGAAACTGACAAAAAAAAATAGATGAGCTCAGGACCATGATAGAAGCACGAAGACCCAGCATAAGAAAGAAATGAAAACAATCAATGCCCAACACAGGAAAGAAATGGAATCCATAAAACAGATTCAAACAGATATCCAGGAGATTAAAAACTCTATTGAAAGTGTTCAAAACAGAATAAAAGAATGCAAAGATAGAATCTCAGATATAGCAGATAGGATTGCAGTCAGTGACCCTGAAAAGAGAAGTCTCTCAAAAACAGTAAGTGATCATGAGAAATTAATCCAACAACTCCTAGATGACACAAAGAAGAATAATATAAGACTGATAGGAATCCATGAAGTAGCAGGAGAAAATACAAATGACTTTAAAAAGCTGTTCACAGAAATAATGACAGAAAACTTCCCAGAGGGGAAGAATTTGACATACAGATAAGTGAGGCACATGGGACTCCAACTAGCCATAATCAAAAAACATCTACACCTAGACATACAATAATCAACATCCCAGAAACCCAACAGAAGAACAAAATACAAGCAGTAAGAGAAAAGAAACGAATCACATGCAAAGGAAAGCCCATCAGAATCACAGCAGACTTTTCAACACAAACCCTTAGGTTAAGGAGAGCCTGGAGTGAGGTATTTCAAGTCCTAAAAGAAAACAACCTCCAACCAAGACTGATGTATCCTGCAAAACTCTCTTTCAAAATGAATGGGGAAATAAGATACTTCCATGACAAAGAATGCCTGAGAAGCTGCATGAACACCAAACCAGCACTACAAGAAATTCTAAACAATATCCTAGAAAAAGACAATGAAGGTCACAACACCATGAGGCCCAACAGAGCAAATCAAATAGGCAAGGCAAGAAACTAAAAGGAGAAGGAGAAAAAATTAAAAAGTCAACAAAAGGACAATAGCATGACAATAATAAGTCAGTACATATCAGTTATAACCATCAATGTTAATGGCCTCAATTCACCAATCAAGAGAAATAGACTGGCAGAATGGGTTAAGAAGCAAAATCCAACAATATGTTGTATGCAAGAAACACACCTAGTGCAAAAAGAAGCCCATAGGCTGAAAGTGAAAGAATGGAAAACAATTCTCCATGTGACAGGAGCCCAGAAAAAAAGCAGGGATCGCAATCTTATTCACAAAGTAAATTTCAAGCCAAAACTGATTAAAAGAGACAAAGTAGGCCACTACATCCTTGTAAAGGAAAAAATTCAAGAGGAAGAGATGACAATCATAAACATATATGCACCAAATATAAATGCCCCCAACTATATAAAACAAATATTAAGTAACATGAAAAACCAAATAAGCACTAATACAATTGTAGGAGGGGATCTAAATACCCCACTATCACAAATAGACAGGTCATCTAGGCAAAAAATCAACAACAAAATACTAAAACTGAACCAAGCTTTGGAACGCATGGACTCAATAGACATCTATAGAGTGTTCCACCCAACAAAATCAGAATATACATTCTTTTCACCTGCACACGGATCATTCTCCAAGATAGACCACATACTAGCACACAGAACAGGTCTGAATAAATGCAAAAGAATCAAAATTATCCCCTGTATATTATCGGATCGTAGTGTAATCAAGCTGGAGATCAATAGCATAAGAAACTGGAACTTCACAAACACATGGAAATTGAACAACACTCTCCTGAATAATCAATGGATTACAGAGGAAATTGAAGAAGAAATTAGATAGTTTTTATAAATAGATGAAATTGCCAATACAACACACAGGAATCTATGGGACACAATGAAAACAGTTCTAGAAAATTCATAGCACTGAATGTGCACACTAGGAAAGGAGAGCAAGCTCAAATAAACAACCAAATGATGAAACTTAGACTCCTAGAAAAACAAGAGCAAGAAAATCCCAAAGCTTGAACAAGAGAGGAAATTATAAAGATTAGAGCAGAAATCAATGCAATGGAAACTAAAAAATGATACAAAAAATATTGAATCAAAGAGTTGGTTTTTTGAAAGAATAAATAAAATCGATAAACGCTTAGCTAACCTTATCAAAAAAAGGAAAGAAAAGGCTCTGATCCATGCAATCATGAATGAAAAAGGCGAAGTCACAACAGATCCAACAGAAATCCAGAAGATCGTTAATACCTACTCTGAGAACCTGTATTCTAATAAAATGGAAAACACAGAAGAAATGGACAGATTTTTTAGATACTTATGAATTACCAAAGATGAACAAAGAAGATAAAAACATTTTAAACACCCCAATTACAATCAGTGAAATTGGAAATGTAATTAAAAATTTGCCAACAAAGAAAAGCCCAGGTCCTGATGGATTCACTGCTGAATTTTACAAGACATTTAGAGAAGAACTCCTGCCTTTACTCTTCAAACTTTTCAATGACATTGAAAGGGAAGCTATACTTCCAAATTCATTCCTGGAAGCAAGTATCACTTTGATTCCCAAACCAGGGAAAGACACAACTAAAAAGAGAACTACAGGCCAATTTCCTTAATGAATGTAGATGCAAAAATCCTTAATAAGGTACTAGCAAACAGAATACAGAGGATCATCAATATCAGACATCCTGACCAAGTCGGATTTCTTATAGGGATGCAAGGATGGTTCAATATATGTAAGTCAATAAATGTAATACACCATATTAACAAAGTCAAGGACAAAAACCATATGACACTCTTGATAGAAGCAGAAAAAGCATTTGACAAAATTCAACACCCATTCATGATAAAAAAAAACTTTGCAAAAAATTGGAATAGATGGTCTATATCTCAACTTAATAAAGGCTATCTATGAAAAACCAACAGCCAACATCATATTAAATGGCCAAAATCTGAAAACTTTCATGTTAAAATCAGGAACAAGGCAAGGATACCCACTATCACCACTCATCTTCGATATAGTTCTGGAAACATTAGCCACAGCAATTAGATAAGAGAAAGAAATTAAAGCAATAAAGATAGGAAAGGAAGAAGTTAAACTGTCATTATTTGCTGATGATATGATGCTCTACATTGAAGACTTCTAGACTTAATTGACACTTTTAGCAGAGTAGCCGGATACAAGGTCAACACCCAAAAATTAATAGCCTTCTTGTACACAAATAACAGACTCACTGAGAGATGAATTAGGGAAACAATTCCTTTCACAATAGCATCCAAAAAATGAAGTATCTAGGAATCAATCTAACAAAAGAAGCAAAAGACCTCTACATTGAAAAACTACATCACTCTGAAAATAGAGATTGAAGAGGGTATATGAAAATGGAAAGATATCCCCTGTTCCTGAGTAGGAAGAATCAACGTAGTGAAAATGGCCATACTACCAAAACTGCTATACAGATTCAATGCAACACCAATTGAAATTCCAACACTATATTTCACAGAACTAGAAAAAAGAATCCAAAAATTCATTTGGAACCATAAGAGACCTAGAAGAGCAAAAGGCATCCTAGGCAACAGAGACATGGCAGGGGGTATAACAATTCCCAATTTGAAACTATACTACAAAGCCACTGTGATAGAAACAGCATAGCACTGTCAAAGAAACAAGGATCAGTGTAACAGATTGGAAGACAAAAAACCAACTCCAGATGTACTCAGCTACCTCATCTTTGACAAAGGAGCTGACCATCCTCACTGGAGGAAAGATAGCCTCTTTAATAAATGGTGTTGGAAAAACTGGATCTCAGACTGCCAAAGATTAAAACTAGACCTTTTTCTTTCACCATGCACTAAATTAAAATCCAAGTGGATTAAAGATCTAAATATAAAAACAGAAACACTAAACTTCCTGGAATATAAGTTAGGCAGAACTCTTGAAGACATTGGCATAGGAAAAGACTTTATGAACAAATACTCAGTAGCATGGGAATTAGTAGAAAGAATCAACAAGTGGGATCTCATCTTATTAAAAAGCTTCTACACTGCAAAAGAAATCATCAACAGAACTAAAAGACAACCTAAAATGTGGGAAAAAATTTTTACCAACTGCTTCTCAGACAAAGGGCTCTTTTCTAGAATATATAAAGAACTCAAAACAATCAGCCCCCCCAAATATAAAGACCCAATTCAAAAATGGGCATCTGAAATGAACAGACATTTCTCATACAAAAAAGTAAAAGCAGCAAGTAAATATATGAAAGAATGGCTGCTATCAAGAAATCACACAATAACAAACGTTGGCGGGGTTGTGGGGAGAAAGGAACCCTTCTCCATTGTTGGTGGGAGTGCAGACTGGAGCAACCACTACGGAAATCAATATGGAATACCTCAAAGATTGGAACTAGAAGTTCCATTTGACCCAGCCATCCCTCTGCTGGGTATCTTTCCAAAAGAATTAAAAGAATCATATCACAGTGATATATGTGCACCTATGTTTATAGCAGCACAGTTTTTAATAGCTAAAACTTGGAAACAGCCCATTTGCCCATCAGTGGGAAACTGGATAAAGAAGATGCAGTTTCTCTATAGAATGGAATGCTACTCAGCCATAAAGAATGAGAAATTAGATTCATTCATAGGAAAATGGATAAATATTGAGGATATACTCCTAAATGAAATAAATAAGTCACACATGTGTAAATACTGAATAGTTTCTCTGGTGTGAATAAACTATAATAGTACATAAGATTCTAATAAGATAATTGACAATGTGAAATAGGAAAAAAAGAGCTAAAGGTGTAGGGAAAGTGGGAAGTGTAGGGGAAAGGTAATAAGGGAAAAGCAAAAAGTGTGAGAAATGAAAAGATGGAAATAAAGTGTTTGTAAATGGGGAGGGTAGGAGGAGGTGAAGGGAGGGCAGGGACAAGGGGAAAAAATTAAAAACAAGAACTGTCATGTAATGGTACAAGATCCCAATAATGAATGTAACTGTACTAAAATGTACCTAAAATGTACCAATAAACACAATGAGGAAAAAAATTAATAAAGGCTATGATAGGATCCTCTGTAGGGTTGTTATTAATATCCATATGTATTTGTACTGTTTTCTGTATTGTCTGGGGAAGACTCCGGCATCATCAAGGAGTGGCCACTAACCAAGCTGCTATATTTTCCTTGATGCTGCATAAAATGAAGCAAAAACAAAAGAAGGAAGTGTAGAGGAGAAGGTTACATTGGGAAACGGATTGGAATAGGAACTGCAGTTGTGGTTCTGCACATGGAGCCACAACTCAGAAGTTCAGGGCTGCAGTCTTGAGAACCATCCAATAACATTCTGGGAACAGTCTGTTTCAAGAAATTATATGAATAACTAGAACCAGGTGTTCAAAAAATATTTTCTAATGCTTTGCTACAGATAATCTGTAAGGAACTAACTGTTAATTCTCATGGAAGTATTGTGCATGTATCAAATAAATACTGAAGTTGGTGAGAGTTGGCTGCTGTTTGCCTATGAGAGCTTCAGCCCTCTACTCCTCTGAAAAACTACATTTTTGTTGTCTGGCTCTCCTTCACATCCCCAGTGACAACACCCGGTACTGAAATTCCAAGACTATCACTGATGCCAACCCTAAACCTAATCCTACAAGGAGCCCAAACCCACATACTTACATTCCTAAATCACACCTACCCCTGATCCTAAAATTAACGTGAATACTCACCATCAAAACCATACTACACGACATAGGAAGTGAAATTGCAACTCTATTCCTAACCCTAAGGCTATCGCCAACCCTACCCTCAACAAGACACTATGCATTATTTCTACACTGCAATGCTCAGGTACTTGGAAATTCACATAAAATCTTGCTAATAAACTTCATACCCACATGCAAATTATCAGAAACTTGAACTCCTTCAATATCCCAGACACCAAACCTAAACTTAACCCTAATCATCAACACGATTCCCAAGTTCCAATACAGGGATACTTGAAATCATATAGTATTCCTACTCTAAGGCCACATCTAATGCTGATACTAACTATGAAACCCATACTCCATTTTCCAGGTACTGAAATTCAAAGACTATCACTGGCCCCAACCTTAACCCTACAAGGAACCCTAATCCAGATACTTAACATTCCTAAATGACTCCTACAAATGATCCTAACATTAACACTAATCCTCACCATCAAACCCATACTATGTTATACAGGAAGTAAAATTTCGACTCTATTCCTAACCCTAATTCTAAAGATTACCCTACCCTCAAGCCATACACTACCCATTACATCTACACTGCAATGCTCAGGTACATGGAATCCCACAGTATACCTCACCCTCAAAAAATTATTGCTCTAACCTTCATTCTCACATACACATTATCAGGTACTTGAATTCTGTCCATACCACTGTCATCAAAACTAACTCTGTCAACATGACTCCCAAGTTCCAATTCAGTGCTACTTTAAATCCTACAGTATTCCTAACCCTAAGAACAAATCTAATGCTGATATTAACTATGAGACCCACACTCCAAAACCCAGGTACTGAAATTCCAAGGCTATCACTGACCCCAACCCTAACCCTAACCCTACAAGGAGCCTTAACACAGGTACTTACATTCCAAAATCACTCCTAACCCTACTCCTAAAATTAACACTAACACTCACCATCAAACCAATACTACACTACACAGGAAGTGGAATTTCAGCTTTATTCCCAAACATAAAGCTAACAATGACCCTACCCTCATCCCAAACTCTATGCATTATATCTGCACTGTAATGCTCAGGCATATGTAATCCCACAGTTTGCCTCAACCTCATAAAAGTCATTGCCCTAACTTTCTTTCTAACATACATATTATCAGGTAATTGAATTCTGTCCATATCCCTGTCACCAAACGTAAACCTAAGCAAACCGTGAATATGAATCCCAAGTTTTAACAAAGCACTACTTGACATCCTACAATATTCCTAACACTAAGGCCAGATCTAATGTTCATACTAACTAGGAAACCCATACTCCAATACCCAAGTACTAAAATTCCAAGGCCATCACTGAACCCAACCCTAACCCTACAAGGAGCCCTAACACAGGTACTTACATTCCTAAACCATTCCTAACACTAATCCCAAAATTAACACTAACACTAACTATCAAACATGTACTACACCACAGAGGAAGTGAAATTTTGACTCTATTCCTAACCCTAAATCTTATGCTAACCCCACCCTCAACCCAAACACTATACTTTATATCTACACTGAAAGGCTCAGGTACTTGGAATCCCACAGTATACCTCACCCTCATAAAAATCATTGCCCTAACCTTCATTGTCACATGAAAATTATGAGGTTCTTGAATTCTGTCCATATCCCTGTCACCATACCTAACCCTAACCATCAACATGATTCCCAAGATCCAATTCAGTGCTATTTGAAATCCTACATTATTCCTAACACTAAGACCAAATCTAATGTTGATACTAACTATGAAACCCACACTCCAATACCCAGAGACTGAAATCATTAGACTATCACTGATCACATCTTTAACCCTAACCCTTGCTATAACCTTCATTCTCACATGAAAATTATCAGGTACTTGAATTCCATCCATATCCCTATCAACAAAACTAACACTAACCATAACCGTCAACATGATTCCCAAGTACCAATACAGCAGTACTTCAAAACCTACACTATTCCTACCCCTAAGGCTAAATCTAATGCTGATCCTATATACTAAATCCACACTCCAATACCCAGGTAGTGAAATTTCAAGACTATCACTGACCTCAACCCTAACCATAACACTAACCCTACCATAAGACCTAGCCCAGGTTCTTACATTCCTAAATCATTTCTAAACCTAATCCTAAAATTAACACTAACACTAGCCCTCAAACCCATGATACACTACACAGGTAGTGAAATTTTCACTCTATTTCGAACCCTGAACTTAATGATAACCCTATGCTCAACCCAAACATTACACATTATATGTGAACTGCAACGCTCAGGTACTTGGAATCCCACAGTATACCCCGCTCTCATAAAACTCTTTGTCATAACCTTCACTCTCACCTGGATATTATCAAGTAAGTGAATTCCATCGATATCCCTATCAAAAAAACTTAACCCCAACCCTAACCATCAACATGATTCCCATTTTCCACTACAGCAGTATTCAAATCCTACCCTGTTGCTATCTTTAAGACCAAATCTAATGCTGATCCTAACTATGAAACACACACTCTAATACACAGGTACTGAAATTCGAAGACCAACATGAACCCCAACCCAGAGAGTAGCCCTAATCTTGCCAGGAGCCCAAGCCCAGGTATGTCCATTCCTAACCCTATACCCAAAATGAACGCTAACACCAACAATCAAACCTATATGACACTACACAGGTAATGAAATTTCGACACTATCCCTAACCTTGAACCTAACGCAAACCCTAACCTCAACCCAAACACTACACACTCTATCTACACTGCAATGCTCACTTACTTGGAATTCCACTGTTTACCTAACCCTCATAAAATTCCTTGCCCACACCTTAATTCTGACATGCTTAGGTGCTTGGAATCCCACAATATACTTAACCCTCATAAAAAAAAACATGCTCTAACCTTAGTTGCCTCATGCAAATTATTAGGTACTGGAATTCCATCCATATCCCTGTCAAAAAGCCTAACCCTAACCCTGACACTGTCAACATGATTCTGAAGTTCCAGTACAGCCAAACTTAAACTTCTACACTATTCCTAAGCCTGAGGCCAAATCTAATGCTGATCCTAACTATGAAACCCACACTCCAATACTCAGAGACTGAAATCCAAGACTATTACTGACCCCAACCCTAACCCTAACCCTAACACTACCACAAGACCTAACCCAGGTACTTTGCACTCCTAAATCTGTACTAACCCTAATCCTAAAATTAACACTAACACTAACCATCAAACCCATACACCACTACACAGGTAGTGAAATTTCAACTGTATTCCTAACCCTAAACTTAACTGTAAACCTAACCTCAACCCAAACATTATGCATTATATCTACACTGCAATGCTCAGGTACTTGGAATCCAACACTATTCCTCACCCTTATGAACAAAGTTCTCTAACATTCACATTTACATTGCAATGTTCAGGTACTTGAACTCCATCCATATTCCTAATGCCAAACCTAAACCTAACCCTAAGGAATTCCACAGTGTACCTCACCCTCATAAAAATCCTTAGTCTAACCTTCATTCTCACACTCAAATTATCAGGTACTTGAATTCCATCCATATCCTAACCCCAATCCTAACCCTAATCCTAAACGTAACCCTAAACATTATTCCCAGGGTCCAATACAGAGGTACTTGAAATATTACACTATTCCTAAACCTAACGCCAAATCTAATACTGACACTTAGCATGAAACCAACACTCCAATACACAGGAATTTAAATTCCAAGTCTATCACTTACCCCATTCCTAATCCTAACCCCAACCCAGACCCTAACCCTAACCCAAACCAATCTACCTACATTCCTAAAGTCATTCGTAACCCTAATCCTCAAACTAACACTAACAATAACCATCAACCTCACACTCCAGTACACAGGTAAAGTCTGAAACTATTCCTAATGCTAGGACAATGCCTAAACCTAATCAGAATCCTAACCCTACCAATCATAGCCAAAATGAAATGCTCAGATACTTGAAATCCAACATTCTACCTCACGCTCATAAAAATACTTACCCTAACCTTCATAGTCACTCTCCAATTAGCAGGTACTTGAACTCCATATATATCCCTGACCCAAACCTAACCCTAACACTACCCATCATAGCTATACTGCAATGCCCAGATACTTCGAACCCAACACTATACCTCGCCCTCATAAAAATCCTTGCCCTAACCTTCATACTCACACTCCACTTTTCAGGTACTTCAATTCGATCCAATTCCATATCCCCAAAGCTAACCAATAAGCCTAAAGCAAACGATAATTCCCATTGTCTAATACTAAGGTACTTGAAATCCTACACTATCCTAATCCAAATGCCAAACCTAATGCTAATACTAACGATGAAACCCACACTCCAATACAGTTACTTAAATTCAAAGGCTATCACTCTTGTCAACAGTAATACTTAACCTAACACTACCCCAACCCCAACTCAGGTACCTGTATTCCTACACCATTCCTATCCCTAATCCTAAAATTAAAGCTAAATTTAACATTCAAACCCACACTACAGTACAATGGTAGTGAAATTCTGACACTGTTCCTAATCAAAGATTTAAGCCTAAACCTAACCCTAACCCTACGCATCACAGCTAACGTGCAATGTTCAGTTACTTGGAATCCAACACTATACCTCACCCTCATAAAAATAATTTCTCTAAACTTTATTCTCATATTCCAATGATCAGGTAGTTGAATTTCATTCATATCCATATAATCAAACTTAACCCTAAATATTATTTCCAAGGTCCAATATACCAGTACTTGAAATCCTACTCTATTCCTAACCTACTCCAGCAATACCCCTAACCCTAAACCTGACCCTAGCCTAACAAAGGAACCAGCATTCCTACACAATTCCTAACACGAATCCTAAAACCAATGATAAGACTAACCATCAAACCCACACTCCAATATACAGGTGCTTAAATTCAAAGGCTATCATTTTTTCCCCACCCTAAACCTCACACTAACACTACCCCTAACTCATACCCAGGTACCTGCATTGCTACACCATTCCTATCCCTAATCCTAAAATTAAGGCTAACATTAATATTAAAACCCACACTACAGTACAAGAGTATTGAAATTTGACACTATTCCTAACCCTAGGCCTAAGCCTAACCCTAAAACTAATCCTAAATTTAACACTACACATCATAGCTACACTACAATGCTCAGGTACTTGGAATCCCACACTATACCTCATCTTCATAAAAATCCTTGCCCTAACCTTCATTCTCACACTGAAACTCTCAGGTACTTCAATAGCATCTATATCCCTGTCACCAAAACTAGCACTTACACTAACCATCAAACCCACACTCCAGTACACATGTAGTTAAATTCTGACACTATTCCTAACCCTAACCCTAACCCTATCTGTCATAGCTACCATGCAATGCTCAGGTACTTGAAATCCAACACTATACCTTACCCTCATACAAACCTTACCCTAACCTTCACATTCACACTCCAATTATCAGGTACTTTGATTCCATCCATATCCAAACCTAAGCATAACCCTAACCCTAACCATAATTCCCACACTCAAATACTTAGGTACATTAATGCAGACACTATCTGTAACCCTTACTCTATCACAAACCCTAACCTTAAGAATCATAATCTTACTCAAAAACTCAGGTACATGAATTTGAATCCTAAATCTAACCCTAAAACCAAACCTAATTTAGGCAGTCATACCCACAATCCCATACTCAGCTGTGTGTATTCTACACCATCACTAACCCTAACCCTAAATCTAATGCTAATGCTAACTCTCAAAACCACACTCCAATTCGTAGGTTCTTAAATTCCGACACTATTCCTAATCCCAACACTAACCCTAATCCTAACACTACCCATCATAGCCACTCTGAAATGCTCATGTACTTGAAATCCACCAGAATAACAACGCCTAACATTAACTCTAACCCTGACCATCATGCTCACGCTCAAATAATTGAGTACTTGAATTCCAACACTATCCTTAACTCTAACACTAACTATAATACCCACACTCCAACACTCAGGTACCTGAATTCCAACACTCTCTGTAACCCTAAAAATAACACAAACCAAAAACTAACATTCATACCCACACTCCAAGACTCAGGTTCATGAATTTGAACTGTAAACCCAACCTTATACCTAACCCTAACCCTAATCCTAACCCTTATACCCATGGTTCAATACACAGGTTCTTGAAATCCTACACTATTCTTAACCCTAACGCCAAATCTAATGCTGATACTAACCATCAAACCCACACTCCAATACATAGGTACTTAAATTCCAACACTATCACTTAGCCCAACCTTAACCTTAACTGTAACCCTAACCATAATGCTCCCCATCATAGCCACCTTGAAATGATTAGGCACTTGAAATACTTTACCTCATCCTAACATTAAGCCTAAAACTGAAACACATGCAAATATGGCACTGTAATAACTCATACATATTTTCATGTGTCACAAGGGTCAGTTGAGAAAAGCACTAAAGCTAGAAAGTAAAAGACAAATGTCCATGAGTTTATACTCAGGTGCACACCTGTAATCCCAGCACTTGGAAGGCTGAGGCAGGAGGATTGCTACGCATTTGAGGCCAACCTGGGATACATAGTGAGTTCAATGCCAGCCTCAACTACATAGCAAGCCAAGGAAGAAAGAAAGAAAATAAGTAATTATAATGGTTGTAGTGAATCTTCTGCTAGATAGAGAAGTGAAAACTGAAGATATGGGGCATGACAAATTTCTAGATCCCCAAAAAAGAAACTCAAAGAAGTAAAGAAATATAATCTGTGTGGATAATGAATTCACCAAAAGTTAAGACAAGAGAGAACTTGGGGCAAAATATTCAAGAATGGAGGAGACAAAAGTGAAATGGAGATGGTAGCTAAACCTGATCACAAAAAAAATCACTCAAAACTGAGGATGATCTGCAATAATACATAAAATCCTAATAAGATTACTGACATTTAGAAATGGGAAGAAAGGAGCTAAAGGTGTAGGGAAGGTGGGATGGGTAGGGGAAGGGTAATAAGGGAAAAGAAAAAAATGTGAGACAATGAAAAGACGAAAATAAAGTGTTTGTAGATGGGGAGGGGAGGAGGGGGTGAAGGGAGGGCAGGGGTAAGAGGAAAAATGAGAACCAAGACCTGTCATGTAGAGGTACAAGATCCCAACAGTGAATGTAACTGTACTATATCCCTAAAATGTACCAATAAACTCAATTAAAGCTGGAAAAAAAACTGAGGATGATTTCAGCAAGTCTACAACATCTCTGATGGATCAGTCTTGTTTTCTGTGTTTCACAGATGATAACACTGAGGATTTCTGAGGTTAAGCAGCCAGCTTCAGGTCACTCAATCAGGAAATTAAATTATTGTTTTAAATTTTTTTAACTAGTACATGTTTGTAGTACATAATGATTACATTCATTGTGAGGAGATGATACAGGTACACAATACATCTTAATTTTTTACTTCCCTTTCCCTTTCTCTCCCTACCCAACTCTTAGAGAATAGAATTCTAAACCAGTAAAAGCTTAAGTGTAAAGATGACAAGGAGAGAAAATTATGCAGCCTCTGACCTCCATGCCCTGCCACAGACATAGTACCCTAAGGGGCCTTCCTCTCCCCTTTCTCATACTGAGGTATTCCTCTCTGGATATTTTCAGAGGAAATATTAACTATAGGAGTGGGACATAGGTTCCCCAGAGCTCTGTCCCTTCTTGAAAATAACAAGGAAAGTTTATTCCTGTTTCCTCTGTAGTGAGAGGACTCACCAACATCCTCCCTCTTCTCTGCAACTACCATGGCCTTAAGGATCCTAAAGAATACTCTTGCTAGCACTGCCAGCACTACAAGACTCAGTCAAATCCTCACCTTGTCTCTCTACCCCGTGACAAGATTGCCCAAAAATGGAGATCACATCTCTTCATCTGAATTCTTTCCCAGTGTTTTATCTACTCCTCTAGTGACAAGCAAGATGGCACCAACCCTCTGTTGTCTTCCTGAGGTGCCTAGGTCTGATCACAGGTACCCATCTCAGAAGTCAATGCAGTCAGACTGACGGGTCTTTTGTTAGTCTCCTTGCTGTCATCTCAAACCCAGAATCCACATAAGGAGCAGCAGACCCATGTAGCATCTGAAAATTCAAAGTTTAAAAATATTAGGAAGAGAGATTAGATATGAAGGTAAGTTTATCATTATGTTCCTTTAGAAAAACAAAGTTTTGCAGCTGATGGGCATATTCTAATATACCAAGAAGGTTTGGAGAAACATCATACAATATACCTTACAACAGATTTGCTTTCTGTGTGCATACGGAGAATACTGATGCTATATGCACATGTGCTGCAGCTATATATTTGGGAATTTATTCATACATGTAATAAGGATGTTATCTGGGAAATTTTATTAGTGTGTGTTTTCATGCTGTGGCATGTTTAAAGAAAAATGGCTTAAGACTTGTCTTGTTGAAGTGGTGTGTGGCTATGTAATCACAACACGAAGAACTTTACTTTTGGTAACTCAACATTCTAGCGACTGAAGGCCCATAAGCCCAAATTCTACCTTTTATACTTTGTGTTCATTATGTCCACAATGCTGTAAAATTATCTAGAAATAATGATCAGGCTTTGTATTTCCTCTTATTCTCCAGTGTCTCTAGTATAATAGAGTTTGGTTTATTAAAAAAAAAAAAGAAAGACTAAGCATTAGTCCGATTTAAGCCAAAATTCTATTAATCATTTACAAATGATGTGACCTTGTTACTTCATTTCAGCTACTTTCCTATCCTACTCTATAAAGCTATTGCCTAGTTTTCAATTAAGTAAAGATTGGAATTAATATATGAAACAAATATGAATTTTTATAATAGTTTTATCACAAACTAGTAAAAGAACCTTTTTAGAACTTGTTTCCTGGGCTGGGGGTATAAGTCAGCAATAAACTGAGATCTCTGCATGCTTGAGGACACGTGTTCAATCCCCGGAACCACACGCACACGCACACACACAGCCTTGTTTCCTGATCTGTAAAAGATAAGGGACTATAGTTAATGTTCAATAAATACCTACTATGTACCAGGTACTTTCTAAGCCCTTTGTATACTTAGCTCACTTCACCTACTGCTGCTTTTATGTGAGGAAACTGGAGCACAGAGAGGTTAACATGCTCAGGGTTCCTCAGCTAGGAAACAGTGTAGCCAAGACTCAAATCCACGCAACTGGCTCTTAAACCCTTGTTCATATTCACTGTAGAAGTACTTGTTCTGCCAAATAAAGTTAAAATGAGAGAACCCCATAAGCAGGATGTTGGGGAAAAAGGAGTTTTTCCAGAAAAATAAAAAATAAGATGATTATGATTTTTAAATTAAAAGCATGAATATGCTGTTGAAATAAATTATCTATATAATGATATCTTTCAGAAAACATATTTTATGGAGCTTTTATTAGTAACTTCAACTGTGATGGTTTTTATATTTGACTCAATGTCAAATTAAAGTTCCTTCTGTTCCTTGTGTTCCCTCTTCATTTGTTTAAGAATATTTGACAATAAAGTCAGAGGATAGCACAGAAATCTTAGAAGTCACCTAATACAAACTCCTCAATTTACATGTGACAAAATTGAAACAGAGGGACATAAAGTGACTTCCCCACACTAAGAACTAGGATAAAGATGGCTATGCTAGCTAGAACCAAGGTATTCTACTTCTGGACTACCAACAAATGTTCTTTCTTCTACCCACTGACACTTGGTTTAAAAGCTAACATTCATGTATTGATCATCATGTTTAACAGGAGGAGGAGCAAGGATATTTTAAACATCCTCCATTTATAATGTTAAGTCATCAATGTAAAGGGCTGTGTTAAAAAGTAAACTGAGGCACAATAAAAATTTTAAAGAGTTTGGTTTTTTTCTCATTGAGTTTATTGGTACATTTTAGATATACAGTATGGTTATATTCATCATTGGGATCTTGTACCCTTACATGACAGGTCTTGGTTCTCATTTTTTCCCCTTATCCCTGTCCTCCCTTCACCCCCTCCTCCCTTCCCTATTTACAAATACTTTATTTCCATTTTCTCATTTTCTCATTTTTTTCCTTTTCCCTTATTACTTTTCCCCTGCCCTTCCCATTTCCCCTACACCTTTATCCCTTTTCTTCCTATTTCACATTGTCAATTATATCATTAGGATTTTATGTACCATTATAGTTTTTCACACCAGAGAAACTATTTGGTATTTATACCTGTCTTACTTACTTATTTCACTTAGGAGTATATCCTCAATATATATCCATTTTCCTATGAATGAGTCTAATCTCTCCTTCTTTATGGCTGAGTTAAAGAGTTTATTTGAACAAACAGCAATCCATGAATTGGGCAGCTCCAATCCAGAAGTGGTTCAATCGAGGACCAGAGGAGAATTAAGGCCTAATTGGCTTCCTCTGTGAGCACAAAGGAGAAAAGCTGCACTAGTGGGTGATTGCATATCAGGGAAAAGTTAAGACAGCTGAGGTTAAGTTGTTTACCAGTGAATATATTAATAGATATGGGAAACCAGATGGATCAGTGCCTGAGTGAATAAAAGTGAGGTGAGCCAAAGGCTCAGGGCTCCTCTGTCTACTGGAGGTAGAAGCCACCTGGCTGCTCACATGTTAAGCTGACTGTGTGTATCTCTTCCCCCACCTCCCCCATATTGGGCATCAAAGTCGAGACCTTGTGCTTGTAAGGCAGGAGCGGTGCCACTGAACTAAATCCCTGGCCCTGACTCTGTCTCTTTGACATTCATCCTGCTTTGCCCCCAGGTCAGGGAAGAACAAAGTATCAGGTCTAGGTCACACAACAAGGTCAGCAGGGAAAGGGTCAGCTACAGGTGGCCCCACGGAACAGGGACCTGAGACCTGAGTCACCCATAGTTCAGGAAAATCATGGAGAAAGAGTTATAGGACAACCACAGATATATGGCAAAGAAAACATCTGATTTGTTACAGTTACACAACTGCCATTTTTGGTCCATCTTACTGAAAATTCCCTAGTTATATAAACGTCTTGCCTGACTTAAATGAAGTCGCTTATGTTTGCAAATTCAGGAAGGTTAAAGTCACTTATGAAGCCTATCTGGCTTTGTCTGCTCGGGGATTCTTTTTTCCCATTTGAATCTAACAGTTATGGAAATAAAACAGGGAAGGTGGTAATTGTGGTGTGTAAGTATTAGACCAACCTTATGTATTGTCCTAATTTTAGGCATATATATATATATACACACACACACACACACACACACACACACACACACATACATACACCGGGGATTGAATTCAGAACTTTATGCTTGGGAGGCAGGCAGCAGCCCCACTGAGCTAAACTTCCGGAAACTACACACTCATGGAAACGGAAAAGAAGACTTACATCTGAAGGGTTGTCATGGGGGAGGAAGATTAGATTTTTTCTTTGGTCCCTGGTAATACAACCAGAACAAAGGAGGCAGGTGAAACAACACGGATTTGAAAATCAGACAGGTGTGAATACAAGCTATACACAGCCACTGACTAGCAACTTAATTAGTTTTATGAGCCTCCATCTCCCTCATGGGATCTTGTAACTAAACCAAGGAACACTGACTGGCATGTGGCTAGCCAAATAAACTAAGCGTTCAGATCTGTAGATGGAATTACAGTTAACAAACCGTGTGCTGTCATCTCTTACCCAGTCCAGGATTTTCCTCGGCCTGTGCCCATCTTTGTTAGTCATTCCAAACATTCCTGGAGTTTCTCTTCTTAGGTCCACCACAGCACCGGGGAGCGCTTCCTCCTGCTGGGCTTCTCCAACTGGCCCCCGCTTCAGCCCACCCTCATCGTCCTCGTCCTCCTCTGCTACCTCCTAACCCTGGCCGGCAACTCGGCTCCGCTGCTGCTGGCGGTGCGCAACCCGCGCCCGCACGCGCCCCTGTGCTTCTCCGTGAGCCCCGGGCCGCGGTGGACGTGGGCT
>NW_022900932.1:42254-75973 GCF_012274545.1 Fukomys damarensis
GCAGGGCCTCGGCTGAGCACCAAATGCTTGCCCCCCGGGGGGTTGTCTTGCTGCGGCCGGCAGCCGTCATCCTGGCCTCCTACGGCGCTGTGGGCCAAACGGTGTGGGGCATGAGGTCCCCAGGGGGCCGGAGGAAAGCGGTGGGCACGTGTGGCTCCCACCTGACAGCAGTTTGCTTGTTCTACGGTTCTGCCACGTACACCTACCTGCAACCCACACGCAGCTACAACCAGGGCCGAGGCAAATTCGTTTCTCTCTTTTACACCGTGCTCACGCCAGCCCTCAATCCTCTCACCTACAGTCTCAGAAATAAAGAAGTGAAGGGGCAGCGAGGAGGCTTCAGAGAAGTGTGGGGAGGCGGCAGGACCGGCAGCGAGTGGGCTCAAGGATGGAAATGCCTCGTTCGTTTTCGAATCTGCAAGATGTGTCCCAGCGAGTCCACGGTAAATGGGGAATTTCTCCCATCGGGTGAGGCTCAGACAGCTGAAGTGTGCTTTTATGTTTGTACCTGTTTGGGGAAGGGAAAGGGGGCCTTCAGGCTTTCTCCTAAGCTGAAGAAAGGAAGCATGATTCGGGGAACCTTCCTCGTCTTCAGGGGATACCATAAGCACCCCTTCACCCAATCTGATGGAAAACTGTGGAAGAGCTACAGTCTCTGCGATTGGGGATCCTTAATTTAACCAGGAAATCATAGGCCTACCCTGCAGGAGATGCCATCCAGGAAAAGGTCTCTCTCCTCAGGAAACCAGTCCAACTTCATGCAGACTGACAGAGGTGACCAGGGCCCACCAGAGAACCCTGAGCCCACAGTGTATGAGGAATACCCACAAATGTGGAGAACTGTGCTCAGTGAAGTTGGGAAACCTTCCTGAAGGTGATGGCTGTTGAACAGAGAAGGAACCGGAACTGGTGAGGAAGAAGGCAAGGCATGAGAGGGACAGTGAGGCAGAGAAATAATTCGAGGGAAAAACTCAAATTCTCAAGTGAAGAGCAGGGATCCAATTCAGAAGTAACCAGAGATGTTTCATCATTCAGAACTTCAGCAAAGGTTTAGGGGTCAACCCACAAGCCAACCCCTTGCCTCCCTCACCCAAAGTAAAAGTAAACCAGAAAAGACCTGCTAGACTCTCAGACAGCCTAGCAGAGACTGGTCCACAAACCACCACTTTCAGGAAGTTTGTTTCCTCCTGAAGTACATCTATCCCCATAGAGCTCCCACTGGAGACACAAAATCTCTAGATGTGCACAAAAGATATCTTCCCATGTCCACCCCCAGAAATAACAACTTGAATTGGGTGGATAGAGGATAAATGCTATTTAATTCCATACCAGGCAGCTTTAAGGAGAGGGGAAGTAGTTTCAATGAATTTTTAGATTAGTTATTAGAATGTGACCATTTTGGAGCTAAGAATTCATTTCTTTTAATTCTTTTGGAAAGATACGCAGCAGAGGGATGGCTGGGTCAAATGGAACCTCTAGTCCCAGCTCTTTGAGGTATCTCCGTATTGATTTCCATAGTGGGTGCACCAGCCTGCACTCCCACCAATGGAGAAGGGTTCCTTTCTCCCCACAACCCCGCCAACATTTGTTATTGTGTGATTTCTTGATAGCAGCCATTCTTTGTGGGGTGAGGTAGAATCTCAGTGTTGTAAAGGTACAAGATCCCAATAATGAATGTAACTGTACTGTATACCTAAAATGTACCAATAAACTCAATGAGGAAAAAAAATAAATGTTTCACTTTGAAAAATATTTACTAATGAAGTTATCAATATTAAATCTTTTCATTATTATGAATAAAATTAACTACTTGATGGATACAGCAATTACTGAGTTACTATTAAATAAATATTAATTAAAATATAGAAAAAGAATTCATTTCATAATCATTTCATTATTCCCTATACGTAGAAATTCAATTTTGTCCAACAATTGAGTGACATTGTAGATGAAGTACTGACCTTAATATAGAAACTCAAAAATTAGTAAAATATGAATCTCAACCTAAAACTATCTTATCCTGTAGGAAAGGAAATACCTTTTTATCAGAAGGTATAAAAGATTAAATGCCATGCCAGCTTTGAATCTCTGATAAAAATTGTATTTTCTATTCTCAGTAAAATAAACAATACTGCCAATCAGTCAACTGTCAGAATTAAAGAATCACAGAATTGAAACATATATTTCATCCTACCCACCCCACTCCCAACTGTTCATCTCATTCTCATTAGTTTTGAAAAATCATCAAAGGATGTGGTGATGAATCAGCCAAAAGGAAATGAGCTCTGTGCTTCTTTTTTTTTTAATTTAAATTGAATTTATTGGTACATTCTAGGTAGACAGTACAGTTACATTCATTACTGGGATCTTGTACTTTACATGACAGGTCTTGGTTCTCATTTTTCCCCCTTGTCCCACCCTCCCTTCACCCCCTTTTCCCTCCCCACCTACAAACACTTTAATTCCATTTTTACATTTTCTCACATTTTTTCCCTTTCTCTTATACTAAATAATTGCCTTCCCCTACCCTTCTCACTGTCCCTACACCTTTAGCCCTTTTCTTCCTATTTCACATCTAATTATCCCATTAGGATCTTGAGTACTATTTCAGTTTTTCATGCCAGAGAAACTATTCAGTATTTACACATGTGTGACTTATTTCACTTAAGAGTATATCCTGAATATGTGTCCATTTTCCTATGAATGATTCTAATTTCTCATTCTTTATGGCTGAGTAGTATTCCATTTTATAGAAAAACCACACCTTCATTATCCAGTTTCCAACTGATGGGCAGATGGGCTGTTTCCAAGTTTTAGTTATTACAAACTGTGCCGCTATAAACATGGGTGTGCATATATCACTGTGGTATGATTCTTTTAATTCTTTTGGAAAGATACCCACCAGAGGGATGGCTGGGTCAAATGGAACCTCTAATCCTAGTTCTTTGAGGTATCTCCATATTGACTTCCATAGTGGTTGCACCAGTCTGCACTCCCACCAACAATGGAGAAGGGTTCCTTTCTCCCCACAACCCCGCCAACATTTGTTATTGTGTGATTTCTTGATAGCAGCCATTCTTTGTGGGGTGAGGTGGAATCTCAGTGTTGTTTTCATCTGCATCTCTCAAATGACCAGTGATGTGGAACATTTTTTCATATATTTACTTGCTGCTTTTACTTCTTTATCTGAGAAATGTTCATTTCAGATGCCCATTTCTGAATTGGGTCTTTATATTTGGGGGGGCTGATTGTTTTGAGTTCTTTATATATTCTAGATAATAGTCCTTTGTCTGAGGAGCAGTTGGTAAAAATTTTTTCCCACATTGTAGGTTGTCTCTTAGTTCTGTTGATGGTTTCCTTTGCAGTGCAGAAGCTTTTTAATAAGATGAGATCCCACTTGTTGATTCTTTCTGCTAATTCCCGTGCTACTGAGGATTTGTTCACAAAGTCTTTTCCTATGCCAATGTCTTCAAGAGTTCTGCCTAACTTATCTTCCAGCAAGTTTAGTGTTTCTGTTTTTATATTTAGATCTTTAATCCACTTGGATTTTAATTTAGTGCATGGTGAGAGATAAGGGTCTAGTTTTAATCTTTGGCAGTTTGAGATCCAGTTTTTCCAACACCATTTATTAAAGAGGCTATCTTTCCTCCAGTGGGGATGGTCAGCTCCTTTGTCAAAGATGAGGTAGCGGAGTACATCTGGAGTTGTTTTTGTGTCTTCCAGTCTGTTCCACTGATCCTCAGGTCTGTTTCTTTGCCAGTATTGTGCGGTTTTTATCACAGTGGATTTGTAGTGTAGTTTCAAATTGGGAATTGTTATACCCACTTAAAAAAACTAAAAGGAGAAGGTAAAAAGTCAACAAAAGGACAATAACATGACAATAATAAGTCAATACATATCAGTTATAACCATCAATGTCAATGGCCTCCACTCACCAATCAAGAGAAATAGACTGGCAGAATGGATTAAGAAGCAAAATCCAACAATATGTTGTATACAAGAAACACAGCTAGTGCAAGAAGAAGCCCATAGACTGAAAGTGAAAGGATGCAAAACAATTATTATGTGACAGGAGCCCAGAAAAAAGCAGCGGTAGCAATCTTATTCACAAACAAAGTAAATTTCAAACCAAAACTGGTTAAAAGAGACAAAGAAGGCCACTACATCCTTGTAAAGGGAACAATTCAAGAGGAAGAGATGACAATCATAAACATATGTGCACCAAATACTAATGCCCCCAACTGTATAAAAGAAATATTAAGAAACATGAAAAACCAAATAAGCACTAATACAATTGTAGTGGGGGATCTAAATACCCCATTTTCACAAATAGATCATCTAGGCCAAAAGTTAAAACGAAATACCAGAATTGAACCAAGCTTTTGAAAGCATGGACTTAGTAGATGTTTATAGAGTGTATAACTTTTAATGAGTGAGTTTAAAATTATTTAATTTTCTCAGAAATATAGCACCATTTGGAAAAAACTAGTGTTATGAAGAATGTAAATGCACTGCTTTTATTTTTATTTTATGTAATTTAAATTGACTTTCCCACTATCTTTAAGTTGAAACTGTTAAACTGAATAAAAAGTTAAGCTGAAAATTGATAACTTCGCTACATAATAAGGAGCATATACATGTTTACAAAGAGCTTAAAGATTTGCATGTGCAGTGTGCATTTATATGAAACTTCTAATTGCAGAAAACCCATGCCAGCTCACAGTTTAGGTGTACACATTTACCCAATTGAGCATTTTTAGAATAACTACTGCACTGATTGACAACACATCATTTTGCTCTTTTTTTTCAACCCCTTTTTTTTCTCCCCACCCCACCCCATCTTATGAAAAGATTCTTGGATTGAAAAAAGCCCCATGCTGAAAGGACTGGACAGCCTTGATTGACATGGGGAAGGGGGTTAGTAGACTATGTGTATCGGCAGCAAAGGCCACAGCCCAATGTGTGGTTTTAATGACCAGCACACAGGGCAAAAGCATTTTGCACCATGTTTGTTTTCCTGTCTTGCACTTACCAATAAGGTCCATAGGAGTAGCATGGAAAATGTTTGCTGCTTTCCCCTTTTTAAAAAAAATTGCTCTTGTTTAAAATTCGATCGCCTTAACTACTGTAAACATAGCCTATTTTTGTGCATAAAATACTGAATGGAAAACTCCACTGTGTGTTGCTGGACTGTTTTAGAAATATTTGGTCAAATGTGAGTTAATTTGGCTATAATGGCATTTAAAAACAACAAAAAGAAAGCTGTGGAAATGACCCTAGAGCATTATCTTTAGTTACTTGAAAAGTTTCTACTTTTTTAAAATACAGTTTATGTTAAAATAATTTTTAGTAATTTAGAGAAGACAATCAATGTCTGTGAGAAAAATGGACTTTCTTTTTCTGGTCACTGTGAGTGATTGAGTCTTCCTTTTCTTAGTTTCCCATTCTTCCTTTGTTCTAAAACTTAGACTGACATCTAGCTTTAACAATCATAGTATGTATCCATTTTCCTATGAATACATACATATTGAGGATATACTCCTAAGTGAAATAAATAAGTCACACATGTGTAAATACCAAAACAAAAAAAAAGAATGAGAAACTAGAGTCATTTCATAGGAAAATGGATGGATATTGAGGCCATACTCTTAAGTGAAATAAATAAGACACACGTGTAAATACTGAATAGTTTCTCTGGTAGGAAACACTAAAAGTGTAAATTGTATAACTGTATACAAATTGTATAACTGATAATGTGAAACAGGAAGAAAAGGGCTAAAGGTGTAAGGGAAGTGAGAAGAGTAGGGAAAATGAAATAAGGGACAAGAAAAGATATGAGAAAAAAACCGGGCATGGTGGCACACCTGTAATCCCAGAACTCGGGAGGCTGAGGCAGGAGGATCGCTGTGAGTTCGAGAACAGCCTGGGATACACAGTGAGTTCCAGGTCAGTCTCAACTACAGCGTGAGACCCTGTCTTTAAAAAAAAAGTGAGCAAGGGAAAAATGGAAACAAAGTTTTTGTAAATAGGGGAGGATGGAAGGGGTGAAAGGAGGGTAGGGGTATGAAATGAGAACCAAGATCTGTCATGTAAGAGAACAAGATCCCGATGATGAATATAACTTTACTGTTTACTTAAAAGTACCAATAAACTCAATAAGATTACATTTTTTAAAAAAATAAGAAAAAGGGTGAGAGAACAAGTTATTTTAATCCACTCTGGACAATGAATAGAAAAATGTGCCTTGATTTAGTATAATTGTCTTATTGTTTTATTTGTTTTTGGCCTATTAGTCTGACTGTTAGGTCTAAATGTTAGTCTACATGTATGACATTAACTATATAAGGACTGACAAATTAAATAAATGAATGTGATGCTGTCAGTAAATGAGGGTAGAGGGAAAGAAAAAGAAAAAAGAATTGAGATGTGTGTGTACATGTACAAATTCTTCTGAAGAAATGTAATCATTAAGTCCTGTAAACATACACTAATAAAATTTCAATGTGTAAATTTAAAAATATGTTGATGAGATTAAAGTTTGAGCTTACAAGATGTCCCAGTCACTTCCTGCTTATTTCTAGTAGAGGACTTTAATTCCCTTTCAAATGTAGATCTTCATCCACCACTTAGATAGGGTTAGGGTTAGGGTTGCCCTGACTGGAAAATCAAGAGAAAGGACAAGGAAGAACTTACAATGCTACAATGCTACCTAGCCATTATATGGGGTGAAGAGACAACTACTTGAATGTCACACACCATCATTTCTACCACATTTTGCTTATTAAATATCATCTTAGGGCCAGGGATTTAGCTCAATGGCACCATACCTGTCTCGTAAGAGCAAGGCTCTGAGTTTGATCCCCAGTATCACCAAAAAAATAAGGGTCAACATCAGGTGTGGTGGTGCACACCTGTAATGCCAGCACTAGTGAGGATGAGGAAGGAGGATTGCCATGAGTTCAAGGCCAACCTGGGAAACATAGTGAGCTTGAGGCCAGCATGAACTACATAGCAAAACCTTGTCAAAAAAAAAAAAGAGTCATCAAGTACAGTTCACATTCAAAGGGAAGAGAAGTGAGCTTTGTCTTTTGAAGAAAGGAAATTAAAACTTGGGGAACATACTTTAAAACTACAGACCCAATTATCCTCTAATAGATGGACAGGTGAACAAATTCTGAGAGATTTAAACAACAGAATATTTCTCAGGAATAAAATAGGAATGAACTTTCAATGCACAAAACAATGTAGATATCTCTCAAAAATGTTATACAGAATATAAAAAGCTAAAGACAAAAGAGTGTTTATGTATAACATGGATATTTATGTGGAGTTCCTGAACAAGCAAAACAATCTGCAATTATAGAAATCAAATCACTGGGTATCTAGAACATAAGCAGGGCACAGAGTCATTGTAAATTAGCCTGAAGAACTTTGGGGATAATGTAAATATTCTACATCTCTAGGATCAGGTTTGCCTAGTTATATACATCTGTCAAAACTCAGTGGACTTGTACATTTTATTATATAAATTATACCTCTATTATCTAAGAGCAAAAAGGAAATAAACCAAAGTTTATTCAGTGAGCATAAAAGAGGTGTGAATGGGAAAAATGGAAGTATGGGACCCTTAGGAGTTGGGATGAGGAAGCAATGGTGCCCTTACATTCCCCAATGACACAGAGCAGCAAAGGGTGACCTTCTCACTTACCTCAGGGAGCATTATATTGGCATGTTTGCCTTGAACCCTCCCATCCCTTCGCACTCATCATTACAGAGTGGCTAATTACCTGTGGACTATGGGGCTCCTAGGCTGAGCAGAATTGATGAGCTGATTCTCCCCACAGGATTTGACTCCTGGGGTTCCTCCCTCAAGCATCTCACTCCCTTTCTACTTCTAGTACTGCTAACCTCCTGGATTGAAGAAAAGAGCTGCATACTATATCAGGGAGAGTGATGGGGCAAAGTGGTTAGCACACCTGTGTGCACCTCCCCACTCCAGTGCTCACCAGCTATGCTTTCCTCTGTGATATTTCCCCTCTTGCACCTTCATTCCATTATCTTAAATGGAATCTAATTATAGTGCCTATATTTTGAAGTTGCTGTGAGGAGCGATAAGATTACCATGCCCATGGAATTAAGACGTGGCAATCACTTATCTTGCCTTACATCTAACCTCTAATCAAGTTTAAAGGTATGATATTACTCTGTAGTTTGCTTTAACTTGTCACTGTGAAAAATCAAAAGGAAGCGCCCACAGGTCAGAAGCTACTTGTCATGGGTAAGTTCAGGCAGTAAGCCAATAAGGACTTTTTTACAAGTAAGATACCATTTTATTCTTCTCCCACATCCATCAATTTACACATGTCCAGCTTGTTCTACTCTAAATTGGGAAGGTTACAGGAACACTGTGGATGTATTTTATTATTCCAAAAAATCCATAGATGTGTTTTATATACTCTTCTGTTTGGTCTTTTTTTTTCCTTTGGTACCGGAGATAGAACTCAGGACCTTGGGCTTGCGAGGCAGGTGACTGTACCACTGAGCTAAATCCCCAGCCCTGGACAACTAACTTTTTAAAAGAAAACAAAGCTTATCCTCAAGGAGGAAAGGTAATGATAAAGGAAGGAAAACAGAAGAAGAAAAAAAGAGGGAGTTGGGGCAAAAAGGGATATAATAAGTAGTTTGGAATGCGAGATGGATACCTGTGATGGGAGGTGGCTGCGCCATTCATGAACTCCCAGGGCAGTTGTTGACAAGACCATCGACTTTCTTGCCACCTCATCCCCTAAAGAGCATTCCTAAGATTGTGCTCAGAGAAACCTCATTTCCTTCCTCTTCATTGCCAGGGTGGCAACCATCCCACCCACCTTTGAGATCTCTGTCTGTGTTCCAACAGGTCTTGCACAGCCAAAAAGTCTCCTGTAAGATGGGACACCTGGCTTTCCTAACTCATCCACCCAGATTTCCTCCAAACATCCTTCTCTCACCCTCATGTTATCTTGTTTATTTTCCTTCAATTCCATGGGCATTAAAAGTTCACAAGTGTTCCCCAGCATTCCCAGCATGCAGAAGGACATGTTCCTGCAGCTTCTCAGCTTCTCCAAATGGGGCTTGACCCTGTCAGCATTTGTTTTAAGGATGGCTCTCCCCATGACTAAAGAAAGGCTACTATTGAGACCAAGGTCAGATGCAAATGATTTGGATCGGATCTTCACATGAAAGAAGATTTTTCTATTTAGGACATTATTGGAAAAAGCAAGACCTAAGGAAATGATAATATCAATGTTGATATTTAGTAATTTCTGGTTTTACTAAATGAAATTCCATTTTCTTAGAAATGTGAAAAAACTTTGTATATGCCACCCATTCTCCAATAGCTCAGAATAAATATAATTGCACATACAAAGAAAAAATTAGGCTAACAAAAAGTGGTATATAAGGAGGTTCTTTAAATTATTCTTGCATGATTTCTGTACCTTTGTAATTTATATAAAACGTTTTACATTTCAAATAGTGGACAGAATTGAGACAGTATTCAAATTTTTAAATTTATACTTAAACATTTCAATATCAACTCAGCTTGTTATAAATATAAAAGTATTGTTTTTTTAATTTCTAAACCTGAGAAGAAGATAATTGGCAATATTTTTGTGTTATTTTACCACACATTGCATATGTTAAATTGAGATTAGGGGTTTTCCATGTTTTAGGGTGTTTTGTTTTGTTTTGTTTTGTTTTTGGTCTTTTGAGACAGGGTCTCACTTTGTAGTTCTACCTGGTCTTAAACTTAAACTGTAGCCCAAGCTGGCCTCAAACTGATAGCAATCCTCCTGCTCCCGCCTACCAAGTGCTGGGATTTCAGGCATGCACCACCATCAAGCCAATAAATCATGTTTTTAAGGGACTAAAGGACACAGTCAACTAGTCTCTCTGTGGGTTGGGTCACTTCACATAGAAGAGAAATCTCTTTCTTTATACAAATGCTCCATCATCCAATCCATAGTTCATACACCACCTCATTTACAAACAAGGGTAAAGTAAATAAGACATGAGTGATTATATAAAATTTATGCCTCAGAACAGAAAACTCTGTACAGAAAATTTTAATAGGAAAATTCTATATAAGGATTTATTTGCTAATCCTTTCTAAGTGGACATAATAAGATATCAGAACTGCAAAGTATTCAGAAAAAAATTATGTTTATTAAATTATTGTTGAATTAAGATTGGTTAATTAACTCATATTTCCTACCAGCTGTTTTTGCCCTAAAACCAGAAGTCAAAGGCACCAAAATGAGGCTCCATTCATTACCTACCACTGATTCCTGGTTTCCTCGCTATCACTAGAAATCATTTGACCAGGAGACAAAGGGAAAGGGAAGGATCTATGGGTAAGCAAAGGCAGAGAAGAAGCATCCACCTAACATGTCCTGACAGGCACCTTGGGTGAACTTTTAGAAGACACTTCGAAACACAGGTTTGACAGCCTCAACTCTCCACTTCTGGACAAGAACAAACCATGTTCAACCAAAGCTCTCCAGCAGGCTTCCTCCTTCTGGGCTTCTCTGAACACCCAGGGCTAGAAAAGATTCTCTTTGTGATTGTCTTCATTTCCTACCTCCTAACTCTGGCGGGCAACACACTCATCATCCTGCTGTCCGTGCAGGACCCCAGGCTCCACTCCCCAATGTACTTTTTCCTCTCCAACCTCTCATTCTTAGACCTCTGCTTCACTACAAGCTGTGTCCCCCAGATGCTGCTCAACCTCTGGGGCACCAAGAAGACCATCAGCTTCCTTGGCTGCTCTGTCCAGCTCTTCATCTTTCTGTCCCTGGGGTCCACTGAGTGCATCCTCCTAACAGTGATGGCTTTTGACCGCTACGTGGCTGTCTGTCAACCCCTCCACTACGCCACCATCATCCACCCCCGCCTGTGTCAGCAGCTGGCAGCTGTGGCCTGGGTTATGGGTCTCATCCAGTCTATAGTCCAGACACCGCCCACCCTCCGCCTGCCCTTCTGTCCCCACAGGCAGATAGATGACTTTTTATGTGAAGTCCCATCCCTAATTCGACTCTCCTGTGGGGACACCACATACAATGAGATTCAGTTAGCTGTGTCCAGTGTCATCATTGTGGTTATTCCTCTCAGCCTCATTCTCATCTCTTATGGTGCCATTGTCCGGGCAGTGCTGAGGATTAACTCTGCTGAAACATGGAAAAAGGCTTTAAGGACTTGTTCCTCCCATCTTACTGTGGTCACCCTCTTCTACAGCTCAGTCATTGCAGTGTACCTCCAGCCTAAAAATCCCTATGCCCAACAGAGGGGCAAGTTCTTTGGTCTCTTCTATGCCGTGGGCACTCCTTCCCTTAACCCTCTCATATACACCCTGAGGAACAAGGAGGTAAAGAGGGCATTGAGGACGTTGCTGGGGAGGGATGGGGAGTTCAGGCAGAATTGAGAGTAAGCCGCTTGTACTTGCTTTTTTTTTCCAGTTCCTAAACTCCTTTATTCAACTGTTTATCATGTATTGACAAATACATCAAAAATAAAAGACTCACTTTGTTTCTGCAATCCTGATGTTTTCCACTGCAGTCTTCTACAACTTTTACAGAGTTCATGGTCCCTAATATTTCCTCACCCTCCATTTTTCCTGGGGTGGAGGGTGGCTACCATAGTAAACTTCTAATTGATAACTGAAGTTTCTAGAAAAATGTACTGTTTGCTATTACTTAATAGTGACTTGATTTGGGCACCCTGGGTAGATGGCCTTCATTTTCTTGTGATGCATAGTACATTCTCTGCTATGAAAATTCCTAGGAGTTTGAGGAAACAGCACTTTCCCATATTTTGGAAGACAAGATACAATCAACTATTGAAGAGTCCAATCCCAGCTATACTCATCATAAGTATAGAAAGTGTCTGTGCACTCAGTTAGCTTCTGATATGCATCTCAGTCAAAGCTAAGCCCAGACTGTGCTGTGTGGATTTCCAAATTTTTTATCTACCTTGTCAGTGATGCCATAGACACTATGACTAGCAGTGTAGGTCCTCAGTGAGAAAACATCACACCCTGGACACTTGCTGTTTCAATTTCCACCTCTTTCTGAAGACATGGTAAAGTCTGAGGCTAAGTAGTGATCCTCTTCTAGAAAAATATAAGGCTAGCATAATCTCAAAGAATTCTGACCCTTCCGCATACAAAATGGTGATGTTTGGTTTGGGAGAAATTGGCCTCTGTAAGGGCAGAAGGAGTCAGAATACTGACACTGATGCACCCCTATGCCGAAGCTGCATTCTCCTCCCGGTCTCTGGGGAAATCTCTGGGGTCACTGTCTGAGAACTCAGTGAGGTATAACTGAATGCTCAAAGGAAAGAACACTGGAAAAACTGGACAAAAATCCACCCCACAGATCAGCTGATTGATTCTATAGACTAGAAGTTGTGTCTAAAGAGAACAAGGCCATTGACAATGCCCTGGGCTTTTCAAAGTGAGTTCAGCAGCATCTGAGGTATTTGGGTTGGTTATGCACCTAGAACACCAGCACCAGCTCCCAAGGGACTTAGGTGCTGGCCTTGTCTACCTTCTTTGGTGTCTAATCAAGGTCCACCCGGTATGCCAGGGACTAGTGCTATTGCCCCAGAGTAACTGTATTGGGCTGCAGTGTTCAGCAGCAGCAATGCCAGGGCCTCATTCTTCCTCCATCACCCATCACTGCTCCAGGCAGCCACCACAAGGGTCTAGATCAGCACTGCTTCAGTCTCCATTCAACACCATTATCCCAGAGGAATCCCAGCCACACACCCACCATACCCCAGCTTTGTGCCTGCACCTGCAGTGGTCTTGGGTCCCCTGCATCCTCATCCTGACTCAGGCGCCAACAGCCAAGACCAATGATAGCAGCCACCACTCTGGCAACGCATGACTCTGTACTTTCTAAGTTAAGAATTTCTTCATGATGTATAAAGGGTTGAGTTCTCCAGGCCACATACCTGAGTCACTGCAGTGGGTCAGCGTGACTTTATGATGTCAGAGAGGGAGAAAGATGGAAAACAGGAAAGAAGGAGGGGAAAAAGAAAGGGAAGGGGAGGGTGGGAAGTTAGGTATCTCCATAAAATATTTTAAATTCAAACATTATTGTGCCTGCCAATTCTCAATATTTCCTCTTTTCCTTCATGTTTTTGTTGTCTTTGCTTCCGTAGATTATTACCTAACTCTATCACTCCCATTTCTGATTATATCATCTATTTTCAATTGTCATGTCAATGTAGGGAATCCACTCCATCATGGTGTTCTGGAGACCAAGTGCATATCTACATGGCCCACAAGTAACATCAGCCAAAGCTAATTTGAGACTTGGAAGGATGCTTCTGAAAATAAGCACTAATACAATAATGCTGTGGGACCTCAAACCCCACTGTCTGTCACAAATAGATCAACTAGACAAAAAATAACAAAACACTAGAATTCAATCGAACTCTTGAACAAATGGATTTAACAGATGTTTGCAGAGTGTTCCACCCCCACAAAATCAGGATACACCTTTACTTCAGCTGCACACAGGTCATTCTCCAAAACAGACCACATACTCTCTCAGAGAGCATGTTTAATTAAGTGCAAAGGAATTGAAGTTATCCTCTGTATATTATCAGACCATAGTGCAGTTAAATTGAAATCAATAGCAAAAGAAACCAGAGGAATTTCATAAACACAGAGAAATTGAACAACACACTTCTGAATAAACAATGGGTCACAGGGAAAATTAAGGAAGAAATCAGACAGTTTCTACAATTAGATACCAATGTCAATAAAAGATATCGGAATCTATGGGACACAATGAAATCAGTCATGTAAGGGAAATTCGTAGCAGTGAATACTCACATTACAAAAACAGAGCAAGTTCAATTAAACAACCTGATGCTGAACTTTAAAATTCTAGAAAAAGGACAGCAAGACAAACCCAAAGCTCAAGGGAGGAAATTATAAAGATCAGAGCAGAAATCAATGCAATGGAGGCTAAAAGAATGATACAAAAAAATCAATAAAGCAAAGAGTTGGTTCTTCAAAAGAACAAACAAAATTGACAAACCCTTAGACAAAATTATCAAAAAAAGAAAAGAAAATGCTCAATCCATGTAATTAGGAATAAAAAGGGTAAAATTGCAATGGACCCAGCAGAAATCCAGAGGATCATCAGTACTTACTTCAAGAACCCATACTCCAATAAGATGGAAAACACAGAAGAAATGGGCATATTCCTAGATATGTGTGAATAACCAAAGTTAAACAAAGAAGATCTAAAAATTCTAAACAACACAATATCAATCAATGAAATTAATAATGTAATTAAAAACTCACCAACTAAAAAAATCTCGGGCCCTGTTGCCTTCACTGCTGAATTTTACAAGACATTTAGAGAGCAACTATTCCCACTACTGTTTGAACTCTTCAGTGAAATTGAAAGGAAAACAATAATCCCAAATTCATTCCTGGAAGCAAGCATCACCTTGATCCCCAAAACAGAGAAAGACCCAACCAAAAAAAGAGAACTATATGCCAATCGCCCTAATGAACATAGATGCAAAAATCCTTAATAAGATCCTGGCAAATAAAATGCAAAATATCATACACCCTGACCAAGTAGGATTCATTCCAGGAATGCAGGGATGGTTCAATATACACAAATCAATAAACGTAATACACTATATTAATAGAGCCAAGGGCAATAATCATATGATCATCTCAATAGATTCAGAAAAGGCATGAATCTAACGTGCATTCATGATAAAAACTCTGCAGAGAAATTGTAATAGATGGTCTCTACTCAACCTGATAAAAGCCATCTATGAAACACCAATACCAATATCATACTAAATGATCAAAAACTGAAATCCTTCACACTAAAATCAGGAACAGGATAAGGATGTCCACTATTACCACTCCTGTTCAATATAGTTTTGGAAACATTAGCCACAGCAATTAGATGAGAGAATGAAATAAAAGGAATAAAGATAGGAAATTAAGAACTCATGTTGTCTTTATTCACAGATGACATGATACTCTATATAGAAGACCCCAAAAACTCCACCAAAAGTCTTCTAGACTTATAACCAAATTTATTAAAGTAGCTAAAAGGTCAATACACAAAAGAACCTCCCTGTACAATAGCTTCCCTGTCAATAGCTTCCCTGTACACAAACAACAGACTCACTGAGACAGAAACAGGGCAAACAATTCCTTTCACAATAGCATCCAAAAAATGAAATACCTAGGAATAAACCTAATGAAGGAAAACAAAGACCTCTACTCTGAAAACTATAGCACACTGAAAAAAGAGATCAAATAAGATATCAGAAAATTTAAAGACATCCCTTGCTCCTGGGTAGGAAGAACCAACATTGTGAAAATGGCCGTACTTCCAAAGCTACCATATATATTCAATGCAATCTCAATTGAAATTCCAAAAGCATACTTCACAGACCTAGAGAAAACAATCCAAAAATTCATTTGGAACCAGAAGACACCTAGAATAACAAGTATAATTCTAGGCAACAAAGACAAGGTAAGAGGTATCACAGTCCCCAATTTGAAACTAGGCTACAAAGCTATTGTGATAAAAACAGCATGGTACCAGCAAAGAAACAGACCTAAAGACCAATGGAACAGATGAGAAGATACAGAAACAACTACAGACATACTCAGCCACTTTATCTTCAAAAAGGAGGCAAACACCCTCACTGGAGGAAGTATAGTCTCTTTAATAAATGGTGCTGGAAAAACTGGGTTTCAACTTGCCAAAGATTAAAACTAGACCTATATCTCTCATTGTGCACTAAACTAAAATCAAAATGGATTAAAGATCTAAATATTGGGCCGGGGATTTAGCTCAGTGTTTCCACCACCTGCTTCACAAGCACAAGAACCCGAGTTCAATCCCCAGTACCCTCCAAAAAAAGATCTAAATATTAAAACAGAAACACTAAGGGCTGGGGATTTAGCTCAGTGGTTCGGTGGCCTGCCTTGCAAGCGCAAGGACCCAAGTTCAATCCCCAGTACAAAAACAAACAAAAACAAAATAAAACAGAAACACTAAACCGGCTGGAAAACAGGTTAGATAGAACTCTTGAAGACACTGGCACAGGAAAAGATTTTATGAACAAAATCTCAGTTGCACAAGAACTACCACAAACAATCAACAAGTGGGATCTCTTCTTATTAAAAAGCTTCTACACAGCAAGAGAAACCACCAACAATGTGAAGAGAAAACCCACAATGTGAGAAAAATTTTTCATCATCTGTTCCTCAAAGGTCTACTATCTCGAATATATAAAGAACTTTAAAAATTAGACTTCTCAAATTTAAAGACCCAATTCAAAAATGGGCATGTGAATCCAGGCATGGTGGTCCATGCCTGTAATCCCCAGCACTCAGGAGACTGAGGCAGGAGGATTGCTGTGAGTTTGAGACCAGCCTGGACTATATAGTGAGTTCCAGGTCAGTCTCAACTACATAGTGAGACCCTGTCTCAAAAAAAAAGAGAGAAATGAGCATGAGAAATGGACATTTCTCAGAGAATTAGAAACAGCAAAAAATATGAAAAACTGTGCAACATTACTGATCATTTGAGAGAAAGCAATGCTGAGATTCCACCTCACTGCAGAAAGAATGGCTACTATCATTAAATCAACCAACAACAAATTCTGGCTGGTATATGAGGAAAATGTAATCCTGTTCCAATGCTAGTGGGAGTGTAGACTGGTGCAACCACTGTGGAAATTGATATGGAGATACCGCAAAGAACTAGGATTGGAAGTCCCATTTGACCCAGCTATTCCCCGGCTGGGTATCCTCCCAAAAGAATTAAAGGAATCATGCCACAGCAGTATATGTGCACCCATGTTCATAGCAGCAGAGTTTGTAATGGGAAACAGCCCAATTGCCCATCAACTGAAGACTAGATTAAAAAAAAAAGATGTGATTTTTTAATAAAATGGAGTACTACTCAGCCATAAATAATGAGAAATTAGAGACATTTACAGATAAATGGATGCACATTGAGGTGATATTCTTAAGTGAAATAAATAGGACACATGTGTAAATATCTAATAGTTTCTCTGTTGTGAGAAACTGAAAGTGTAAATAAGGACTAAAAGACAATGTGAAATAGAAAGAAAGGGGGCAAATGGGAAGGGGAAGAGTGAGGGGTAGGGGAAAGGGAAAAAAGAAATAGAATATGATAAAATGAACAAAAATGGAAACAAAGTCTTTGTAAATCGGGAGGGGTAGAGGGATTGAAGTGAGAGCAGGAGAGTGGGGAAAAAATAAGAACCAAGATAGATTACATAAAGGTGCAAATTTCCACTGATGAATGTCAAATGTCATTATACTGTATACCTAAAATGTACCAATAAAATTTTTTCATAGAGAAATAGTCTTTTCCTAAGGGTTCTGAGTACTGGCAAGAAAGCTGCTCACCATAAGCAATTTGTGAGCATCAACCTAGGAATTAAACTTTTTTAAAAATAGAAAATAAGAAGACTTGGACTGGGAATTTAGCTCAGTGGTTTTGCCGCCTGCCTCACAAGCACAAGGACCTCAGTTCAATCCCCAATACCAAAAGAAAAGAAAAAAAGAAGACACTTAAGATGCAACACCCACCCAGAATTTCAGCTCACCAAAGGCAAACACGGGAGGCAATGAATGAAACAATCCAAAAGCCACCCACCCAGAATCTCTAAAATAGTAACAGAGGAAGTAACAAAACAGAAATAATTTGTCACATAACTACAGAGATGATGACCTGAATGAAAAATATGCTTAGTGGCTCTAGAGCAGATACAGATTTTTTAAAAAATAGAGGAGCTCAGGAAAATGATGGAAACCATGAACACCTAGCAAAGGAAATAAATGGAATCCATGAAACAGATTCAAACAGATATCCAGGACATTTAAAAACTCCATTGAAGGCTGGGGATTTAGCTCAGTAGTTCTGCTGCCTGCGTCACAGGTGCAAGGACCCGAATTCAATCCCCAGTACCAAAAAAAATACATTCAAAGCATATACAGCAGAATGAGCCAATATGAGGACAGGAGATAAGGCTTGCAGCTGCAATCACAAAAAGAAAGTTTTCTTAAAAATAGCAAGGGACCATGAGAAATCATTCCAGCAGCTGCTACATGATGCAAAGTAGAATAACATAAGATTGATTGGAGTCAATGAAAAAGCATGATAGAACAAATGACATAAAAAAACATGTTTACAGAAGTAATGGCAGAAAAATTCCCAAACAGGGAAAAAGAATTTGACATAGAGATGAGTGAGGTATATAAAACTCCATTTATCAATGATTTTAAAAAATCTTCAGAGCCAGGGATTTAGCTCAGTTGTTCCTCTAGCTGCTTCACAAGCACAAGGATCAGAGTTCTATCCCCAGTACAAAAGCACAGTAACTAGCACAAAGAATCAACAACTGGGATCTCATCATTTTTGTTAAAAAGCTTTTGCACTGCAAAAGAAACCACCAACAGAGCTAAGGGACAACCTATAATGTGGAAAAAAGATTTTTACCAGCTGCTCATCACACAAAGGACTATTATCTAGAATATATAAAGAACTCAGAAAATTCAAAATCCCCCCAAATACAAAGACCTAAATCAAAAATGGGCATCTGAAATGAACAGACATTTCTCAGACAAACAAGTAAAAGCAGCAAATAAATATATGAAAAAACGTTCATCACTGGTCATTTGAGAGATGCAGACAAAACCAAAACTGAGATTCCACCTTATCCCATAAAGAATGGCTGCTATCAAGAAATCATCTAATAACAAATGGTGGCGGCATTGTGGGGAGAAAGGAACCCTTCTTTGTGGAAAAAAGGAAAAAAATGGAAACAAAGTCTTTGTAAAAGGGAAGGGTGGAGGGTGTGAAGGGAGGTCAAGGGAATGGGAAAAAATGAGAACCAAGACACGTATGTAAAGGTACAAGATCCCAATGATGAACGTCACTGTATTGCATACCTAAAATGTACCAATAAAGAAAGAAAAAAAAACTACCAACAAAGAAAAGCCCTGGCCCTGATGCGTTCTGTGCTGAATGCTACAAGAAATTTTTAAAAGATCTAATGCCTCTAATTCTCAAACTTTTTAATGAAATAGAAAAGGAAGCAAAACTCCCAAATTCATTCCTGGAATGAAGCATTACCCTGATTATAAAACCAGAGAAGGATCCAACCAAAAGAGAGAAATGCCAGCCAATCTCCCTAATGAAAATAGACACAAAAATCCTCAATAAGATACTGGCAAACAGAATGCAACAAATCATCAAGAAGGTTATATACCATGACCAAGTAGGATTCATCTGAGGATTGCAGGGATGATTCAACATACACAAATCAATAAATGTAATATACCATATAGAGAGCCAAGGACAAAAAACATATGACCATCTCAATAGATGCAGAAAACGTGTTTGACAAGGTCCAATACACAGTAGTGATTTTTAAAATTACAAAAAATTGGAATAGGGATTGGGCCAGGGATTTAGCTCAGTGGTTCTGCTGCCTGCCAAGAGCAAGGTCCCAAGTTAGATCCCGGGTACCAAGCCCCCCCAAAAAAAGAACGGAATGGGAAGAATGGGTTGGCGAGGTGGGGGTACGGCAGAGGCTGCGGGGGGTGGCCTTGGCCCACATCATCATGACATCTCTGGCGACTTGCCCGCAGTGGGAGCACGATATCTGCGGAGAACCCTGAGGCAGCGAGGAGCAGAAGGAAATGGAAGATAAAGTGACTAGTCCAAGCCGGGCATGGTGGCACACGCCTGTAATCCCAGCACTCGGAAGACTGAGGCAGGAGAAACTCTGTGAGTTCAAGACCAGCCTGGGCTACATAGTGAGTTCCAGATCAGTCTCAACTATATAGTGAGACCCTGTCTCAAAAAAAAAAAAAAAAAGTAAGCAGTCCAGAGAAATCTGAAGAAGCAAAACTAAAAGCAAGGTATCTGCACTTGGGACAGAGGTTCCAATTTTTTAAGGAAATGTTTGCAGAAAGGGCAAAAATATTTTTATTCTGGAGATTACAACATGGCTAAGGCAAAGATGAAAAACTAGCGACTGCCTGCTATGACCCCGGATAAGACCAAGGTCAATGGTGACGACATTCCCACTCCACAGGACCTTCATCAGAGGAAACCATCCCTTGTCACAAGCTGGCTGGCTGGCTGATTAAAAGAGATGAAATGCATGGATCTTCTTATTCCTCTTATTCCTCTTTTAACTGTTACTTATCCACTTTTTACTTCCTTTCACTCACTAAGTCATTCGAGACTGACAGCTTTGCAGGTAGCGGTAGCAAATGCTGTGAGAGTAAGGGCATAGAGGTTCCAACTATTTCACCAGTGCAATGACAAGAAAGACATGTTGAGCAACACGTCATCTACTTGAAAGTAATTATATATCACCTTACCCCCAGAGTAAGGCTGGTTCCAACAAGTAACAAGCAAGTTCTATGAGTTTATTTTGGCTTTCCTTCCTTCATCTTAGTGTATCATTGTGTTGCTCCTATTTAACATAACTTGTCTTGCATGACTTCTTTTCTTTTTGGGTTTTGTAAAACAGAAGTTTAACACCACAAGTTAGAAGAAAGGTCACATAAATATGGAAAGATGGGAAGTCTGAAAGATTTACGTGAACTTGAATGGCCTTAAACCTGTTTCTGTTTTAACAGTAGCATTTTATTTGGGCAAATTTGCCCTTCTGGTATAACTTAAATGGCTCAGTGCATACCAGCTGCCATTGAAGTCTTCATTCCTACTCAGCTCTGTAGAGTTAGAACACTCTCCTTGCAAGATGTAAATGAAGTATGCATGTGCATCAACTATTGGATTCACTTTTGTGTCATTTTTGTAAATACAGTAGTTTTGCACAACCTTTCAAAAAAATTGGAATAGATGGTCTTTATCTCTATCTGACAAAATCCATCTATGACAAACCAACAGCCAACATCATACTAAATGGACAAAAACTGAAAGCTTTTACTCTAAAATCAGGAACAAGTCAGGGTGTTCACTGCCACACTCTTGTTCAACATAGTTCTGGAAACGTTAGCCAGAGCAATTAGACAAGAAAAATAAATAAATGGAAGAATGATAGGAAAGGAAGAAGTTAAATTATCATTATTTGCAGATGACATGATACTCTATATAGAAGACTCCAAAAGCTCCACCAAAATACCTCTAGATTTAATAACCAAGTTCAATAGTGTAGCTGGATACAAAGTCAACACTCAAAAATCTATAGCCTTCCTGTACACAGATAGCAAACTCACTGAGAAAGAAATTAGGGAAATAACAATTTTTATAATAGCATCCAAAAAATGAAATACCTAGGAATCAATCTAACAAAGGAAGTAAAAAAAAAATTCTATATTGAAAACTACAGTGCTCTTAAAAAAGAAGTTTGAAGAGGATATCAGAAAATGGAAAGATAACCCTTATTCTTGGGTAGGAAGGACCAATACAGTAAAAATAGCCATGCTTTCAAAATTGTTATACAGATGTAATGCAATACTGATTAAAATTACAATAGCATATCTTACAGAATGAGGAAAAACAATCCTAAAATTCCTTTGGAATCAGAAGAAACCTAAAATAGCAAGTGAAATTCCAGTCAACAAAGGAAAGGCAGGGGGCATCACAATCCCTGATTTGAAAATATACTACAAAGCTACTGTAATAAAAACATCATGGCACTGGCAAAAAAACAGACCTGAGGATCAATGGAACAGATTAGAAGACAAAGAATTCCAGACACACTTGGCCACCTTATCTTTAATAAATAGTGCTGGGAAAACTGGCTTTCCAATGCTGAAAATTGAAATTAGGCCCGTATCATTCATCTAAACTAAACTAAAATCAAAATAGAACAAAAATCTAAATATTAAAACAGAAATATTTAATCTGCTGAAAGATAGAATAGGTAGAACTCTCTGCAGTCAATTAAGCTGACTGGGTTACTTTGCTGGTGGGTACCCCATGTGAAAAATGGCTGCAAACAGCAACCTCCATGGTAGTGTACATGTCCTATCACTTACATGGGCTGCCCCAAAGGACCCGGGAGACACTGCTTCCTGGCGGGTGTTCATGAATCTGACCTCCCCAATCTAGGCTCCACACAGGCATGCAGGATGCCTTTTAAAAGCCCAAGGACATGGTGGTGATTGGACAGGTCATCATGTCCATTTCCACCAAGCTGCAGAACAAAGAACATCTATTGAGCCCTAAGCTCAAATTTCCCGGCCACCAAAAGATCTACATCTCGAAGAAGCAGGGCTTCACCAAGTTCAATGCAGACAAATTTGAAGACATAGTGGCCAAGAAGTACCTCATCCCTGATGGCCGTGGGGTGAAATGCATCTTGAATCATGGTCCTCTGGACAAGTGGCACGCCTTGCACTCCTGAAGCTTTCCACTACGCACCCCTCCCCCCTCACAAGTTCATCAACAAATCTTATCTCTGCCCCCTAAAAAAAAGAATAGGTAGGGCCTGGAATTTAGCTCAGTGGTTCCTCCACCTGCCTTGCAAGTGCAAGGTTCTGAGTTCAATCTCTGGCACCAAAAAAAGAATAGGTAGAACTTCCAAAGACATTTGTGTAGGCAAAGACTTTATTAACAAAACCCTGATTGCACAGGAACTATCACAAAGAATCAACAACTGGGATCTCATCTTACTAAAAAGCTTTTGAGTAGCCATGGATTTAGCTCAGTGGCACCACACCTGCCTGACAAATGCAAGGTCCTGAGTTCAATCCCCAGTACCAAAAAATAAAGAAAAAGAAAGAAAGAAGAAAGCAGACTTTTGCACAAGAGAAATCACTGGGTGTTCATGCTGTATGCATGAGATATGCCTCCCTCCACCCTTGTAAGGACATCAGCACATTACCCTTCTGATCTGAAAATAATTTAAAAAATAAATAAATCAGACACGTGTATTTAAATACTGCACTGTTTCTCTGGTGTGAGAAACTTAAGGTGAAAATAAGGACCAGAATGTGTAATATAATAGATATTGGGAAACAGAAGAAAATGTTCAAATGAGAAGAGGAACAATAGAGGAGGGAGGAGAAAGGAAGGATGGGGCAAAAAATTGAAAATAGAAGGAAAATGGAAACAAAGCTTTGTATATGGGAAGGACAGGGGGTCAAGGGAAGGGGAAATGGGAAAAAAAGACAAGATATATCATGTACGGTTGCAAATTCCCTGAGTGTTATCATTATGTATATCTAAAATGTACCAATAAATGTTTTACCTCAAAAAATAAAAAATACACACTATCAAAAAATCATAAGTAGATGTAATGAAATCCCAATCAAAATACCAACAGTATTCTTCACAGAACTAGAGAAATCCTAAAATCTACGTGGAGCCACAGGTGATGCAAAATAGCAAAAACAATCCTGGGCAACAAGAGCAAAGCAAGAGGCACCAAAATCCCAGGTTTCAAGTTATATTAAAAACAATAGGGCTGGGTATGGTGGCCCATGTCTGTATTCCCAGTACTCAGGAGGCTGAGGCAGGAGGATCACTACAAGTTCAAAGATAGGCCATAGTGAATTCAAGGTCAGCCTGAACTGCATAGTGAGATCCTTTCTCAAAAAAAAAAAACCAACAGACAACAAAAACAGACAAGTAGATCAATGGGACAGCACTGATGATGCAAAATCAACCCAAGGCACATTCAGTCATCTGATCATCAACAAAGGGGCTAAATGCATACACTGGAGAAAAGACAGCCTCTTCAACAATTGGTGCTAAAGAAAACTGCTTATACACATCCAGAAAATTGAATCTAGAGCCCTATTTCTCACCATGTCTAAAATAAAATCAAAGCTTAGCAAGGCTGAGGCAGGAGGATCATTGTGAGTTAGACGTTGGCCTGGGCTACATAGTGAGTTCAAGATCAGGGCCAGCAATTTAGCTCAGTGGTGCCACTGCCTGCCTCACAAGCACAAGATCCTGAGTTTGATCCTCAGTATAAAAAGAAAAAGAAACAAGACCAACCTGAACTACATAGTGAGACCCTGTCTCAAATAAATAATCTAGGTATTTAATCATTTAATCTGCTGGAAGATAAAATAGGCAAAATTTTCTAAGGATAGTGGTGTGCACCTGTAATCCCAGCCCTCAGGAGGATGAGACAGGAGCATCACTACAAAGCCAGAGATGTAGCTCAGTGGTGCCATTTGTGCTTGGCAAGTGCAAGGTCCTGAGTTTGATCTTTGGTACTGAAAATAAAGAGGATCACACAATTCGAGGCCAGCCTGGAATACAAAGTGAGTTCAAGGCTACATAGTTTTCAAGGCTACAGTGTTCAAGGCTGGCCTGAACTACATAAGGAGACCCTGTCTGAAAAAATTTAAAAGGTAAAACTCTTGAAGACATAGGCACAAATGAGGATATTCTAAACAGAACCCCAATCACATGAGAAATATCAAGAATCAACAAATGGGATTATATCAAATGAAAAGGCTTCTGCACAGCAAAGGGAACAACCAACATAATGAAGAGACAGTCAGGCGCGGTAGCAAACACCTGTAATCCAGCACACAGAAGGCTGAGGTAGGATCACTGTGATTTTGAGGCCAACCTGGGCTACATAGTGAGTTCAAGACCGGCCTGAACTACATAGCAAGATACTATCTAAAGAAAAACAAAAAAAAGCAAAACAAAACAAAAAGCAGAGTGTGGGGCCAGGGATTTAGCTCAGTGGTTCCACCACCTGCCTTGCAAGCACAAGGACCCAAGTGTGATCCCCAGTACTAAAAAAAAAAAAAAAAAAAAAAAAAAAAAAAAAAACACAAAAAATAGCAGAATGAAGAGACAAACTACAGAATGGAAAATATTGTTGCCAGCTACTTCTCAGACACAGAACTAATATCTAGAATCCATAAAGAACTCAAAATAAACAGATCCCAAAAATAAAAGACCCAATCAAAAAAATGGACAAGTGGCACGGGGATTTAGCACAGCACCTGCCTGGCAAGTGCAAGGTCCTGAATTTAATCCCCTGTAAAAAAAAAAAAAGGACAAGTAAATTGAATAGGTACTTCTCATAAGTACATATTTCCAATAAATACATGAAAAAATGTTCAACACCTCTGGTGATTAGACAAATGTAAATTACAATATTCACACTCCATCTTACCCCAAAAAGAATGTTTATCAACAAGAAATCAAATAATAATAAATGTTGGGAAGGCTTGGGGGAAAAGGAACACTTCTGCATTGTTGGTAGAAATATGAACTAGCATAACCACTGTGTTCAGTATGGAGACTAAAAGTTAGCCAGCGGTTCTTCTTTTAAGTATCTCCCCCCAAAAAAAAAGAGTTAAAGACATCACATTACGATGATACATGCATACCCGTGTTTATAGCAGCACAACTCATATAATGGCCTATGTGTCCATGATTGGATGAATGAAAAAAATGTAGTATTTATACACAATGGAGTGCTACTCTGCCATAAAGAAGGATAAATTTGAGTCATTTTCAGGAAAATAGATGCACCTTGAATTCATAATAGTAAGTGAAATAAATCAAACACACAATCTTAAGGGCTGGGGATTTAGTTCAGTGGATCTGCCGCCTGCCTCACAAGCACAGGTCCCGAGTTCGATCCCCAGTACCAAAAACAAACACACAATCTTAAATATTGCATGTTTCTCTTATATGGGAAACCCAAACATGAATAAATTAAAGGGCAAAAATAAAAAACAAACATTAGAAAACAGATAGACCTTTTGCAAATGAGTAGAGCATCTACAGACGGAAGCAGGAGGTAGACAGGGGAGCGGAAAGAGAAATAAAAGGAACTAAAATGTGTTAAGTACATAGACCAATTCTCCATCATGTATGTGACCAGTATATTCTGCAAATATATTATATAATTACAAACAAATTATATTAAGACAAAAGTAAAAATACTTAAACTTATCACTTTCTAGTTATTCTACTACATTTGTTTTATACACTCGAACTATTTATATCTGTTATGTCTATATCATAAAAACACTACATAATGATACAATGTGATTGCATAGGTATTTTATTGCTGTATAGGTATATCTATTACTTTCCAACTCTGCATCTTAGTATATGTGCTGCCAAAGTGAGCACTCCAGCTCTGCATTTTGATATTGTTAAATTGACAATTTAAAACTGTCCATGCTAGAAAAATTTGCGAATGCTAAGGATGAACGCTTCTCCCTGCCCCATCGGTACTGGGGATCAAACTCAGGACCTTGCGTTTGTGAGGCAGGCATGGCACCACTGAGCTAAATCCCCTGCTCGAATGACATATGGAATAATAGCCCATCATGGTCCATGCCACTTTGGACCATATTACAACAGTTTCACAGCCCTGGAACAATGCTGAGTGATTCCACATCCATATCCTGTCAAAACAAACAGCATCTGGTCCTCCTTCCTGATACAATTGGAAAAACATGCTCACTAGATCACTGGGTGCCTTACATGGACCTGGAATCAGGTTAACCAGGCACAATCACAACTAGGGTTTTTTTGTTGTGTTTTTTGTTTTGTTTTTAGTTTGTGCTGATTCAGTCACCTTCCCAGATCCATATGGGATGGCATTTTTTTTTTCTGGTACTGAGAATTGAACCCAGTGCCTCACATGCTACACAAGCACTCTACCACTAAGCTATATCCCTGGGCCTCAATCATTTCTTTTGGATTATACTATTATTCTCTCTCCTTTTTCTTTTTTCTAGTTGCTTTATTTTGTTGGAGTTTGTTTTATTTTTCAGTATTGGGGGTTTAACCCAAAACCTTGCACATGCCAAGCAAACATTCTGCCAATAAGCTATCTCCCCAGTCCTTTCTGATTTTTGTTTGCATTTTACTAATTTTTTATTAGTACATGCAATTTACAATCATCTTGTGGAGACAGAGTCTCACTACATTGTCTATGCTGCCCTTGAACTTGCAATCCTCCCACCTTAGCCTCCCACAAAGCTGAGATTATGTGTATGCACCGTCATGCTGGGCCCAAAATATTGTTCTATTTACCACCTTTGTAGAGGAGTATAGACTCAGAGATCCCACCTGGCCTTCCCTACTACTATAACGCTTACTCCACTGACAAAAGAACCAGTGTGAGGATTCTGCCAACTACCAAGTACAGTATGTGTGCCCCATTGACACTCAGAGAAGGCAGAATTGACTACTAGGAAACCTGGTACAGCCACTGTGACCTGACTACACTGCCCGCACTCGAGGAAGAGAAACACAATGACTCATGTACACCATACAAGACTTAGACTAAATGTCCTAAGTACTCTTCCAACTGTTTTATAGCCGTTACTACAGTATGGTCCACCTCAGAAAGAAGAGTTGAGAATTTTAAAAAACAGGGCCCTAAGTAGATGAATCAGAGGCCTGAGAGGAAAAGCTGAGTGCTGGGAGTAATCCCAAGGTGGAGAGATACTGCCCTTGTTCTTCCTATTTATGGAGAGAGTAGGTTGCCTTTTTACCTCTCATAGTGATGACTACTTCTGGCATATTTCCTGTAAATACTCCCTCCTCCCTCTACCATAATTGTGGCTAATTAATTGTCTTCAGGCTGTAGAACCCAGGGGTCTTAGCAGAGTTAATGAGCACTTTCTCCCCATGGGATGGAAGTCCTGGGATCTCTTTCCACCACACCATGTCAGCCTATTTTCAGTGTCATTAAAACAGAGGCTAACTTTGCCGGAGGAGAAGGGGCCCGGTTGCCGACAGAGACCTTCCCAGCAGACAGGTACTCTCATCACCCTTGGCTTCATCTTCGCTGCAGAGCCATAGTGGGCTGTGGGTTGGTGAGCAGCTGGCCCATTTGGGTTCACACATCAGCTCTTGTGCTTCCTAACTATATTGCCTTACACAAGTTGTTTAAATTTTCTTCACTTCAACTTCTTCATATTAAAAGATAATGAATGACAAAGGGTTACAAGAGACAATCAAGTGTGTGCTGGCAAATGTTTAACCACTGACATGCCGAGGAGAGGCAGTTTTGTAGTATGTGATCCAGTGTAACCACCTTTGCAGTAGCTGATTCAAAGTACCAATATGTTAATTCCTGAAAATGTAATAATCAAGTGATAGTATGAAGCAGTGCTAGCAAATCATGTACACACATGCTTAGAAATGTGCCTGGTAGTAAACATTAATAACACATTACAACCAGAAATCTACTGTCCATACAACGTCCATTCCACTGTTTTTTTCTTTTTAGTTTTCTTCTTGATGCCCAAGTGGAAACAGCACCAGTTAAGACTTCTATTGTAGATAACTGCTGACAGCAGAAGGGACTTTTCTTTGATTAAAGGTAAGTAGAACATTTGTTCTTCTCCTGGATCAGTTTCCACATGTCCTGGACAGTGGAGCACCAGATTTGGAGTTAATGGTATGAGTTTGTATAAGTTGAATCACACTGATCTAAAAGCCTCACCCCTCCAGCTCTGGATGGGAATAGGCCATGGTCACCAAAGCTCCCCAGTGGGCTCCCTCCTGGGATTCTTGGAACATCTAGGGCTGGAAAGGTTCCCTAGACTCTTGTTCCTGGCATTTATTGATCTTAGAAAAGTTACTTACCCTTTCTATGACTCTTCACTCTTCGATAAAAGTAGGGTAATGGTATCTTTTTGCAAGGTTACTGTGAGAATCAGATGTTCAGGGTTCAGGTTGCGCTTAGAACCATGCTTGGCCCAAAAGAAGCACTTAACAAACCAATATGGTATCAAAGCAGTTAATGATCACAGGACATCAGAGACCCTTTTGAGGGGACTCCAAACCCCTACTAGCACAAGGCTGATACCTGGGAGCTCAAGAAACAACTGAATAAACTAATAAATCAGGAAGAAAGGAGTAAATGTAAGCGATCAAAAGAGAGAAGAGCAACAGAGTCACAAGAGAGATACAATCTAAAGACATTCAGAAATAAGGCAGAGAAAGGGAAAGAACTGGTAAAATGTGGTATACTGATTAGGGTGATAGGTGACAGATGACTTAGAAATGGTTGGCTAAAGTTACAAACAACTATATATTACAGCCAGGCACGGTGGCGCACACCTATAATCCTAGTATCCTGGAGGCTGAGGCAGAAGGATTGCCATGAGTCCAAGGGTAGCCTGGGCTACATAGCAAGACTGTCTCAAAAAACAAAAAAGCAACAAAAAGAGAATTATATATTACAAAGAAAATGCATGGCTGCTGTTATGGTTTGGGCCTAGATGTCCCCCTAAAGCTTCATGTGATCAAAGGCTTGATCTAGAGTGTGTGAAGCTGGAATTGATTCATGATGTAATGCTAGGCTCAAGGGCACTAGGGTTAAGGGTGTGAGTGCTGCCTACCCTAAGCAATCTGCATAAGATAAAAGGGGCAGGGAGCTCGTTAACTCTCTTGTTACTTTTGCTGCCTCTTGTGTGCCATTGGTTTCTGCTCTGCCACACCTGTTTCTCATCCTTGTCTTGGAGTTGGCTGATTATGGACTGAAACCTCTATGAACTATAAGCCAAATTACACCCCTTCCCCTTTAACTTTGGGTGCCTGGTATTTTGTCTCAGCAATGAGAGAAAAGTAGTTAATACAGTGCAATGGATGTGGAGTTTGGAGGAGTGATGAAACACCTGGAAGTAGATAGTGTTGGCTGTATAAATGGTGAATACATTTGAAAGTGTGACTGTTATGATATGTAAAATACATCTCAAAAAATACTTCAGAGTGGGGCATGATGGCAAACACCTGTAATCCCAGCACTTGGGACCGTGAGGCAGGAGGATCATTGTGAGTTCGAGACCAGCCTGGGCTACATAGTGAGTTCCAGGTCAGTCTCAACTACATAGTGAGATCCTGTCTCAAAAAATCTATTAAAAAAAAAAAAAAAAAAAAAAAACCTTCAGAATGGTAGTTCCACCTTAAGAGTTGGAAATGAGAGGCCAGAAATGAGCACACAGGGGGTTCTGAAAGATCTGAAATGCTTGTCAGCTCCTTGGTTGCTGGATATGTCAGGGGTTCATGCCGCTAAGCTGCAGAGATTTGTTTCACTCACACTTTTGTATGAATATACAATAATGTTTTCAATGTTTTTAAGGGGGAACAACAATAGAAAAAGAAAAAAGCAGGAAATAGAACACTCTGGCAAAAAGGAAGGCGTAATGGATCTAAAATGCAAACCAGTGCCTGGTGACTTGAAGGTGCTTCTTTCAGCGAGCACTGCCTGCAGGTGTCCCCCTTGCTTGCCACACCCCCCAGCGGCTTTCCCCAGACCTTCTAAGACCAGGAAACCCTGACTCCTCCCGGTAAGTGCTACAATGGCCACCACCTTCCACCGCCACCCCTGAACAGCATTCTGTGCTCCAATATTTCTTTTATAGAGAAAATCCAGTTACCTCATCTAGGAAACCTTCACAGACAGATTTTTCCCAAACTGTGTCCTTCAACTCAAACCCTCTTTCCTCTCATTCACTCTGTACAATGGCATCACCAGCCTTTAAATCCTTAAGTCTTTGGCCGGGGGTTTTAGCTCAGTGGTTCCACCACCTGCATCGCAAGCACAAGGTCCCGACTCCAATCCCCGGTACCAAAAACAAAACAAAAAATCTTTAAGACTTTTGATAATGCTTCTGGCACCTCTCCCGTGATTTTCACATTCACGGGGTCACTCTCACCTCTTGCCTGAAAACTCTTCATAGCAAAGACTGAGCATGTGGGCCAGTTCTAATGAGATCAGAGCAACACAACAGATCTCACCGAGTGCAGATCTCTTAAATGAAGATCTCTCCCACAGATAACTCTTCTGATAAGCTCCCTTGCAAATAAATATAATGAGTGCATTTACATTCATTTCAGTCCAAAATTCGTCCAGCCAACAGACCAATGATAAAGCCTACACAAATAACATATGGCCAGGAAAATTCATTCAAAATATATTAATTTGGGCCAGGAATGTACCTCAGTGGTGCTGCACCTGCGTGGCAAGCACAAGGTCCTGAGTTCCATCCCTGGTACAGAAAAAAAATATGTATTTTTATTTGAAGTGTGTGTGTGTGTGTGTGTGTGTGTGTGTGTGTGTGTTGCTGGAGATCAATCCTGGAATCCTGCATACTAGGCAAAGGCTTTACCACTGAACTATACAGCCCAGACCCATTGTTTAGCTAGTTCCTCCAACAGATAGATAGTAAGGGAAAAGACAACAGTTACAAAAGGATCCTGAACACAGGGCACCCAGTAAATTTCTGTTCAGTGAATGGATTAGTTAATCTGTACTTGATGTCAGCCTCCTCTGTCCCCAACCAGGAAGGCAGAGGCACTAGTGTGAGGCTCCATCTGTAACCACTACTGGTGTCCATTCCCTCACTGACACTCAACAACTTGACCAGGAGGAGCAGAGGAAGGAGCTGCTGGTGGTAATGTGCCTAGGAAGCAGGGCAGACAGAGGAAAAAGGTCTACTCAACACAACCTGACAAGTAACCAGGATGCATTTTTACAAAACAGGATCAAGGGCACTAATCCAACAGCCTCATCCCAGCAGCTGTGGACACGAACTGGTCATGTTCAACCAAAGCTCTCCAGCAGGCTTCCTCCTTCTGGGCTTCTCTGAACACCCAGGGCTAGAAAAGATTCTCTTTGTGATTGTCTTCATTTCCTACCTCCTAACTCTGGCGGGCAACACACTCATCATCCTGCTGTCCGTGCAGGACCCCAGGCTCCACTCCCCAATGTACTTTTTCCTCTCCAACCTCTCATTCTTAGACCTCTGCTTCACTACAAGCTGTGTCCCCCAGATGCTGCTCAACCTCTGGGGCACCAAGAAGACCATCAGCTTCCTTGGCTGCTCTGTCCAGCTCTTCATCTTTCTGTCCCTGGGGTCCACTGAGTGCATCCTCCTAACAGTGATGGCTTTTGACCGCTACGTGGCTGTCTGTCAACCCCTCCACTATGCCACCATCATCCACCCCCGCCTGTGTCAGCAGCTGGCAGCTGTGGCCTGGATCATTGGGCTGGTAGAGTCAGCAGTCCAGACGCCGCCCACCCTCCGCCTGCCCTTCTGTCCCCACCATCAGGTAGATGACTTTGTGTGTGAGGTCCCAGCACTAATTCGACTCTCCTGTGGGGACACCACATACAATGAGAACCAGATGGCTGTTGCCAGCGTCTTCATCTTGGTTGTGCCCCTCAGCCTCATTCTCGTCTCTTATGGTGCCATTGTCTGGATGGTCCTGAAGATTAACTCCTCAAAGGGGCAGAGGAAAGCTTTTGGGACATGCTCTTCTCATCTAATCGTGGTCACCCTCTTCTACAGCTCAGTCATTGCAGTGTACCTCCAGCCTAAAAATCCCTATGCCCAACAGAGGGGCAAGTTCTTTGGTCTCTTCTATGCTGTGGGCACTCCTTCTCTTAACCCTCTCATATACACCCTGAGGAACCAGGAGGTAAAGAGGGCACTGAGGAGGTTGCTGGGGAGGGACGGGGAGTCCAGACAAAGGTGAGAAGCGGCGGCCTCGTTCACTTTGGGAAGAGATTCTGTGTTTCCATCAGGAAGCATGAGTTCTGCATCCACCGTGCCTCAGCAATGGATAGCTGGGGTAGGGGTGTAGACAGACTGAAAAAGGAGATAAATATTTCTACATGAAACACAGTCACGGATGAAATTTAATATTCTCTATTTTATCCGAACAACCTTAAAGTCTCACAATCATGTGCCTATCGCTTCCATTTCTTAATTATCCTCCCTCACCTCTATTTCCTCACCTCTAATTCTGATACCTCCCTATTTGTTTTGCTTCCAAGTTTTCCCCACTTATCTGTCTGGTTTTCATTCTCATTCTGTTTTTTGGTGTTTTTTTTTTTTTTTTTTTTTTTTTTTTAGCATATGTGCTGCTGAAACGAGCACTTTTTTTTGTTTTTATTGGTGGGGGGGTACCTGTGGTAGACTAAGCTGCTAGCCTGTCCTAAGTAAAAACCAAACAGCCTCCATGTTGACTCACTGATCACCCCATGACCACAGTTGTGTCGTTACCCATGACAACGGGTTTGCACAGACAAGTGACCTGATCCGTTACATAGTAACATTGTGTTATACTATTGTTATATTCTCCTCCCAAAGTTTATGGTTAACTATTTCCTCTTACAATTTTGTGGTTTTTGCCTTTATAAACTGCCTGTATCTGCAAATAAATGAGACCTTGACAACTCTTTGCTTGGTCTCCTTCTTTCCGCGCCCCTCTTGTCTCATTTCCAGGTACTTCCCCTTCTCGAGCTCTGCCAATTACTGACCCTGCGGGCCGGGGCAAGTGGCGCCCAACGTGGGGCTCGAGACACGGGGTCTTCACCTGGTGGATGCTGCTCAGAAGATCGGCCAATCGACTCATAAGCAGTCCGCTCAGACCCACCCGTCTGAGAAAGTGACTGTGCATAAGCAGTCCGCTCGGACTCATGCGTCAGAGAAAGTGACTGTGCATAGCAAGTCCGCTCAGACCCACCCATCTGAGAAAGCGACCTGCGAGGTAAGTGAGCAGCACCAACAATGGGACAACAGGTTAGTATGTAGTTTTTGTTCAGGACTTAAAGTCCACCCTCAGGGCACGGGGAGTTCGGGTTAAGAAAAAGGATCTAATTAAATTAAAAATGTTGGAACAAAGTCAAAGATTGTTTTAATGATTCCCTGA
>NW_022900932.1:77386-77650 GCF_012274545.1 Fukomys damarensis
ATTTTCTAACAAAAAAAAAAAAAAAAAGGACAACTCCTTTGGCTACATTTGCCCACTTCCCCTCAGAAAATTCTCACTCCCTATGTTTCATGGGTGGCCAAACTTTTACAATTGGCCAGAGAACAAAGTATAAAAATCTTCGGTAAGAAACCGGATAAAATTGTTCTCCCATATTCATCAGCCCAAATATCATGGTTGATGCAAAATGATGACGAATGAACCATTTCCCTTGTCGCTTTTTCTGGTATCCTTGATAATCTCTTT
>NW_022900932.1:79909-87376 GCF_012274545.1 Fukomys damarensis
TATTGGGGCCCCTATTAGGGCTCCTGATATTATTAACCATCGGGCCTCTAATATTTAAGAGGCTTACGGCCTTTATTAAACAACAGATAGATACCATGCAAGCCAAAGCCATTCAAATCCATTACCGTCGTCTTGATCGGGCCGATCAGGAGGAAAATTACTTGCAGATCCGAATGTCTATGGAGACTAGAGGATAAGCCTGACATCTGAGAGGTTCAAAAAGAGAATATTGCCAAGTCCTTACAGTCACAGTTACTGGAGAGCCTTGGAATGTCCCTGAACTTTTCTAGAAACTTCTCCTCTCTTGCTACAGTTGACCCCAATGACGGGTAAGACAGTCAACGCCTGACTGATCAACCTAAGACAGGGGCTTCTGTCGAAGTGTCAAGGCCATCTTTTCCTCTACAACCTGCCTCTCTGACACCCCTCTACACAGCCTCCCCTCATTGACTTGCATGATATATATCTCTTCCTCAATTTTTATAATAGAGAAGGGGGAGATGTGGTAGACTAAGCTGCTAGCCTGTCCTAAGTAAAAACCAAACAGCCTCCATGTTGACCCGCTGATCACCCCACCACCACAGTTGTGTCGTTACCCATGACAACGGGTTTGCGCAGACAAGTGACCTGATCCGTTACATAGTAACACTGTGTTACACTATTGTTACATTCTCCTCCCAAAGTTTATGGTTAACTATTTCCTCTTACAATTTTGCAGTTTTTGCCTTTATAAACTGCCTGTATCTGCAAATAAATGAGACCTTGACAACTCTTTGCTTGGTCTCCTTCTTTCCGCGCCCCTCTTGTCTCATTTCCAGGTACTTCCCCTTCTCGAGCTCTGCCAATTACTGACCCCGCGGGCCGGGGCAAGGTACCAAGGTTTGAACTCAGGATCTTGTGCTCTGAAGGCAGGCGAGGTGCCACTGAGTTAAATCTCCAGCCCTTTCATTCTGTTTTACCCCTCAAATATCAACATCAAGGCATGGTGGTGCACACCTATAATCCCAGCATTCAGGAGGCTGAGGCACGACAATTACCACAAGTTCAAGGTGAGCCTGGGCTACATAGTGAGTTCAGGGCCAGCCAGGTCTACAAAGGGAGACCCTGCCTGAAACAAACAAACAAACAACAAATCATATATATATATCAGCATTGAGAAGAGAAACTGGAGCCTATACAAGGTTAGAAACACCCAACACACAATATGAGAACTAAAATCCAGATCCCATCCACGCCAATCAATTCTTAAATACACACTGTTGTTTTCCCACCCATAACCAAATGTCCCAAAATCTGTAGTCTTGAAGCTGGAGCACAGCTTTGGGGGGAAACCTGAATTTCAGTCCTAGTATTTCTTCTTTTAGAATACCCACAACCAACTTAGAGGGGAAATATCTTAAAAATTTATGGTGCAGGGCCGGAAGTTTAGCTCAGTGGTTCTGCCACCAGCCTCCCAAGCACAAGTTCCTGAGTTCCATCCCCAGTACCAAAAAGAAAGAGAGAGAGAAAGAGAGAGAGAGAGAGAGAAAGAGAGAGAGGAACTAAAGTAATCAGAAAAGTGGTTGAATATAGTATTGCATGTAACATCCCAATCACGACATAAGACCTCTCTGGGGTCATCAGTATACCCTGGACTCTGCTCAAAGATAATTGTTGCTGTTATAAATTACTTATAGTAATCATGATTCTCTAGGTACCACTTGAATTTACACACTTTGATGCATTTAATCCTTGTAACATTATGAAGCAGAAAATGTTATACATTTTTAGAAGCAGAAACTAAGAAAGACACTGAGTTCAAATACCATCTTGTACTTGTCCAAGCCAGAATTTGAACCTAGGAGGACTGACCTCAAAATACTATTTGTAATTTTGGTACCAATAATATCCTCCTAGTCTAGGGAGAATCCTCAACTTCTGAAAACAAACTGGAGGAAAACTATTCTAATCTAAAACATTTACCATAGTCACTCACTCATACGAAGGAGTTTTGCATTCCTAGAATGTCAACACGTGGAAACAACAGAACAAGAAAATCCTTGCAAGAGCTTTTGCTACAACTCTGTGTATGTGTTCCTAGCTTAGCTCCACAACTAGATTTCATGTTCGCAGAAAGCAAGGCCCAAAATTTTGTAGGAAACAGGCACCCAGGGCCAGGGATTTGGCTCAGTGGTTCCACCGCTTGACTTGCAAGCACAAGGTCCTGAGTTCAATTCCCCGTACCAAAAGAAAAAAAATTGGCACCCAGTTCTATGAATGAATGAATGAGTCTTATTCCCTGAAGAATATATACAGGGTTCTGGGGTCCTTACAGATGCTATCTTCTTGTTTTTCTATGGCAATTGCAGCAGTATTGAATTTTCTTTAGGTATATACCAACAAAATAGGAAAAATACTAGTTTTATTTCTAGTCCCAACGTACAATGGCTTTGATTCAATATTTACATGGGTATCAGCCCAGAACAAAGCATTAACTCTATTTTAATCCTAATCTTCACTCTAGTCATTCAAGAACTAATGTTTTTTAATTAATTTTATTGGTACATTTAAGGTATACAACGTAATGACATTCACCATCTTGTTTCTAATTTTTTCCCCATTCCCTGCCCTCTTCAACCCCTCCACCTCTCCCTGTCTACAAAAACTTTGTTTCCATTTTTTTTCTCATATTAATTCCATTCTCACCTTTTTCAAGTACTAATGCTATTGCTTCCTCAGCCTCTTCACACTACCAAATCTTAATGCAGAGCCCTCATTTTACACATTTTAATCCCAATCTTAGTCCATAAGCCATGCTGCTAATTCTACTTTTCCGGTCTCACATGCAGGGCTTCTCATGACCACCTGTGTTCTCTCCGTCACTGTCACTGGGTATCTCTGCCATTTTCTCCCACTTAACAGCCCCTGTGCCTAGACTGAAACTGTTTCTAGGTGGACTCTATGGGAAATACAAGAGAATTATGTGAAGCAATTTAAAGGAGTCTGTTCTAATGAGAACTGCTTTGTTGAATTAATGGTTTAACTTAGGTTTTCAGATTAATATCTCTTATCCCAAATTTATTCAGTCTACATGTGAAAAGTTATCTATTGGATACCGTAGGAGAAAAATTCTTAAGTCAATTCAGTCACAGCCCTCAAACTGTGCAGAGAAGAGAAAGATGCTCAAAGACATACAATATCCCCAGCATATATAAAATTATGGTGGGGAGGGCAGGTAAAGGATCCAAAAATATAGAATAAAAGAATAGGCTGGGCACAGTGGTACACACCTGTAATCCCAGCACTCAGTAGGCTGAGGCAGGAGGACTCGCATGAGTTCAAGACCAGCCTGAACTGCATGGTGAGACCCTGTCTCCAAAAGAATAAAGGATGAGTGTTTGGGATCTGGGGAAGAAGGTTCAGATAATTCTTCCTAGAAATTTGAACCATGACAAAGAGAACAAAACTAATTTGAAATAGCTGCTGATTTACTGTGTAAAAAGGGTCAAAGGCAGAAATATGTGTGCTGTGAATTAAGACAGAAGTGAAGAAGTTATACCAGGAAGCCAAAAGATAAAGAAGGTAGATTACTTTAGAAAGACTTAGAAGCCACTGAACCACATACAATGCAGGAAAACTTTTAGATCCTATAAATGCAGGTACTTATCCATCTAATACACTTGAGTTAGGAGCATCAGAGATGTTATTCAAGAACCTCGTGCCATACACAGGAGCCCATACCGAGAATACCAACCACTACGGAGGCTCAGACAGAAGGATCACAAATTCAAGGTCAGTCTGGTCAATTTACTGAAGCCCTGCCTCAAAATTAAAAACTGAATTTTAAAAGTCTGGAGATGTAGCTCAGTGGTGAAGCACTTGCTTAACATGTGCAAGCCCTTGATTCAAACCCCAGTACTGCAAAATAAATAAAAGATCCATATTGTGGTACATGACCATAGTCCCAGCACTCTGGGAGGCTGAGGCAGGAGGATGCTACGTTGGAGCCCTGGGCAACTTAGCAAGACCCTGTCTCCAAATAAAAATATAAAGGGCTGGGATGTAGTTGGGTGTGAAGGCCCTGGACTCAATCCCCAGTACTTCATAAGGAAGCTGAGTTGGAGTTGCCTATCCAAAACTGGTTACCAGTTCACTTCGAAAAGGCTCAGATGCGAACACAAAGGGCAAAGCTCCTGATGTATTCCTGCAGCAGACTTTTCTGGTTTCCCCTGTGCAGATTTGGTATTCCTTAAAGGGTACTAGAAATGTGCCTCTTTGGGTTACTTTGATCTAATGGACTAGAGAACCAATGGACTAGAGAATAATCTCAAAGTGGGACAGGGACAGCCTGCCTCACAAGCTCAAGGACACAGAGTTTGATCCCCAGTACCAAAAAAAATAATAATGGGACATAAGGTGCCCTTTCATAAATGAAATGTGTATTTGTAAAGTTGTTGGTGTTGTTTTTTAGAGATTTTCTTTGTTCTGAGACACTTGGGCTCAAACTTGAGATCCGCCTGCCTCAGCTTCCCAGAATACTAGGATTACAGACACACACCACCACACCAGGCTAAAGGCATAATTTTTATTAATGGAAAGGGAATCAGCTCAAATCTGCATAACAAACTTTGCTTAACGGAATTTACCATACTTTTCCTACTCTCCAGTTCCACTCTACCCAACCACATAGAAACCCTAAATCCCTTCTTTGTGAAGCCCAAAAAGACCAAATTGTGGCTGGGGGTATAGACCAGTGGTAGAGCATTTGCCTAGCATGCTTGAGGCCCGCAGCTCAACCCTCAGTACCACCAGAAAAAAGAGGGAGGGAGGAAGAGGGGCCACCCCTCTTACTCAGTGTCTACCCATGTGCATGTGCACAAAGCACGTTAATGTAACTTACTTGTTTTTATGTCAATCTGTCTTGAATTTAATTCACAGGGCCTTGGCACAACATAAGCTATGTGGAGGAAAATGTGTCTCCCTCCCAGCTGCCCCCTGACACATACTTGGAGATGCACCTCATGCTGCATGAATGTCCCTCAGAAATGTCCCCGTCAGGGTTCAGTCCACACGGGCTCCACCCATGTCCCACTGCTCCGCCCCTGGTGCTTGGGCTTCTCCTACGGGAGTCTCCCGTGCGCTTCCTCGCCCGAGGGCCACAGCAGTGGATGCTATGATGCTAGTTAAGCATGCTGGTATCACCTCTTCTGGGGGCAGCTGTCACCTGACATGATGCCTGTTTTTCCACTTGTTAATGGACCATGAAGGGCAAAGTAACAATATTCCCTGCTCCAAAAGCCTCAGAGAAGAAGCAGGCTCCTGTCCCAAATGGCCTAAAATTAACAAGGAAAGTGGGAGCAGCCCCAGTGGGCAGGATCATCTTCAACACAGAAAGCAGAAAGGTTTAGGTGTGGAAAGCTATCCAAGAAATCAAGGGCCTGGTAAAAAGGCTCAATGCCAGCAAACAGACAGGAGAGGGGGTGATCGAGACGAGCAAACACTGGCTCTGGAGTAGGTAAATCATCTTTCCAAAGGAGCCTACAACAGCTTTATCCTATTCTACACAGTGTTTTTGCAGTGTGACCATGTTTCTACCTCTGGAACCTGGCACAGCCTATAACTACCCAGTCCCATGGAGTAGCGCAGAAATACCACGTGACTTCAGAGGCATTGTCAGGAAAAAAGATCCCTAGCTGACTCCCCAGCTCTCCCTCTCTCTCAAAACACTCACCTTTGGGCTCCAGTCACATTATGAAGCATCCTAGGTCACATGGTACATGTGCTGCCCAAGCAAGCAAAATTCCAGGCCACATGGAAAAGCCATGTGTACGGATTCCAGCCCACAGGGCTCGCTCAGCTGAAGTCTCAGTTGGGCCATTATCCACCTTTAGATACTGAGAGAAGAGGTGACTTCTGGGAAGATGGCAGAGTGGTGAGCGGTAGAGAGACTCTCCAAGATTTGGTGTCCTGACACTGAAATACCACAGCCCCCAGACTCAGGAAGGATCTGAAGTGAGAATTGATGTCTACAGGGAGAATGAAGAGAGAGACTTTAACAGAGGAGGAAGGTACCACGCAGCACTTGCTCCCAGCGCCCGAATCCTCCTCCAGGGAATGGTGGCCAAACTGGCAGATGCACATTGACTACTGAGGACTCCAGAGGCCTCCATAGAGAAACGCACCAGTCCGACTGCAGCAGCTGGTGAGTTATCTGGGTTCAGACATCAGTCAGGAGAGGGTGACTGGCTGGTAGCCATCTTGGAGAGGAGCCAGTTCAGCTCAGAACCTTCGAGTAGTCCCCAGTGCCTCAGTGCAGGAGCAGAGCTCAAGACAGCAGGAGGCACACAGACTGTTGTAGGCTCAAGGAATCTGGTTCCAGCCTCAGTCAGAAACTGGGCTGAACTTCAGAGGAACTAAAGCGTTGGCTGGGATTATCCACTACACCACCATGAAGCTGCAGCTAGATTGCTGGGATTCATCAGTTTGGCTCTGGACTCTGTCCACATTGCCTAACAATGACAGCAGAGACACACCTTGAACTGGACATTTGGGCTTTTTTCTTTTTACTTTTTGTTCCCCCTTTCTAGTTTGTTTGGTTTTTTTGGGGGGGTTGTTTGTTTGTTTCTTGTTAGGTACTAAGAGAAGAACCCTTCACATGACTCTAGCAGCCAGCCTTTAACCCAGCTGTAACAGAGCAGGGGAAATGTTCCCCACTGTAGCATGCCTAAATTGCTAAACCCCAGAAGCCATTAAAGCTAATAGGTAAAGCAGTAACTGATAGTAACGCACACATTAGGAAGCCAGGTGTGGTAGCACACAGAGGAGGATTGTCACAAGTCTGAGGCCAACCTGGGCTACATAGCGAGACCCTGTCTCCAAAATCTAAAATCCAAGATGAAGATGATGATGCTCATGTTTCAAAACTGGCTCTACTCCTTAAGATTTTTCCCCTCCCTGGGCTGCAGTCTCCTTGCCAGATAATGAGCATACTAACTTCGCCCACCCTGCGTTGTCCTGAACGGCAGCACTAACAACAGAAATGTCCATTATCCCTGGTTCCTGTTTAAGTGGTCCTATTTGTTCATCTACTTAGTGGTCATCATCAACCTATCTTAAGCGTACACATCCCACAAAAGCCATCTTGCTCACTGCCCTGCCCAAGTGCTCCCTCAGTAATCTGCCCACTAACACTTGTCAATAGACTGCAAGGACTGCAAATGCTCACCAAATACTCTGTGCCAAATGCTAAGTGACTGGGACTGGAGGGCCAGGCCGACACAGGGAAGAGAGGGGCACCGTGACCTGGCAGGCAGTCGGGAGAAGGACATTCCAAAGTCTGAAAGGAGCCGGGCATGGTGGTGCACACCTGTAATCCCAGCACTTGGGAGGCTAAGGCAGAAGGATCGCTGTGTGAGTTCCACCCTAGGCTACATAGTGAGTTCCAGGTCAATCTCAACTACACAGTGAGACCCTGTCTCAAAAAAAAAA
>NW_022900932.1:87526-112930 GCF_012274545.1 Fukomys damarensis
AAAAAAAAAAAAAAAAAAAAAGTCTGAAAGGGACCTGAAGCCTGAGGGTGACCCTACCCTGAGTGAGGCGATCCTGGTGAGGCAGGGCCTGCCTTACAGTGACTAACTGCCTAGAGTTACAAAAGCAACTCTTCACTGAACCGTCAAGCAGTAGCCTCACCACACAGCAACCCGTTCCCTCCCTCATGCCAAGCACCTCTGCTGGCCCTACCGTTTGCCCCCGTTCCTAGCTTCCTGCTCACACACGCTCTCTGACTCACCCTCGGCCACAGCAGCGCTTCCGACCCTTTATCTATGACTTCATCACACCTAAGTCCAGTGCAAGTCTCTTAGGTCCTGCCCAGGACTGGCAGAAAGCTCCTGCCGCCACTCTGGCAAACAGCTGTTCGTGTTCCACACAGCGGGCTTCTCTACTCCTTAGCCTTCGTCCCTTTCCCCTAAGAATATTCCACTACGGGAAGAAAGGAAACCCAAATACAACTGACCCGAGGGAGGTAATCACAGTGGAACACTTTTCAAATACTGGCCTAAAATCTAACCTACCCATACACAGAACAATACAATGACAGGCCCCAGCCAACCCTGTAGCTCTTATGCAAAAAACAAGTGAGAATGACTGAAAACTCAGCACCAAAGTGAACTTCAAAAAAGCACATCACCATAGCTCAGTGGTGCCTGGCGAGCCCAAGGTCCTGAGTTTGATCCCCAGGACCATCCCCCAGAAAACAACCTTAAGAAAAAAAAAGCACATCACCAAAATGACAGGAGAAAGTATAGAAGTCCAGGCAAATTGTTTTCTCCCTCAGTCATTCAAAACACTCATTTTGATCACAAATTCTTCCCAACACACTCAGAGGTCCTTAGGCAAATATTTGTCAGGTTGGAAGCACTCAGGGGCCATCTCATCCAAAACCTTCAGGCAGTCATCCTTCTCTTGTTGTTCTTACTTCCTTGAAAGGAACACACACATCCGTTCAGCCACCTGCTCCAAGCTTCCAGAACATGCCTGCTACTGGAAGAATCCATCAAATACTAGTGACAGAGTTTAACAGTTACCCCACAAACACACAGGGCCTGCACAACTCTGGCACACAAATGCACCAACCGGTCCTTGCATCCATCTTTTAGAGGAACATGCGGTTATTGTTATGATTTGTATTCTTTATTCTTCATAAATAAGGGCATCAAGACCACCAAGAGATTCTTTTTTTTTTCCCCAGTACCAGGGATCAAACTCAGGACCTTGTGCTTTCGAGGCAGGCACGGCACCACTGAGCTACAACCCTGGCCCAAGGAAATTCTTGCATGTGGTTGGATCTGACACCCTGGCCGTCTGACTCCAGAGCCCGTACTTTTAACCACTAACATCATCACTCACTCATCTTAGCCTTAGACATGTCCTGCTAAGCACTTAATGGACCAATAAAATATCTCTTCCCACCCCTTCCCTTCAAAGACTTTTTGTTAACCTGGCACCCTCTGAGCCTCCCTCCTTGGACCGGAGCCCACCATTCACAGCACAGAGAGTAAGGTGCCAAGTCACACTGTCCACTGGTTTATTGAGATTCAGGGAGATCCTGCCCCGAGACACCAATGTGAAAGGGACACTACCCATCACCCCATCGGTCCATCTCTTCATCCCAAGGGTCTGAGGTGTCCCTCTTTGATCAGGATCCTGTCTTCTGGAAGCAGCTCTCCAAGCCTGGCCCCGTTCCTCCACCCTAGGTTCCCAAACATACACACAGTGAAAGGGAGCAGTCCTGGAGGAAGAGGACCGAGTGTAGACTGCGGGTGATGCGATGACTGCAAAGGACAGACCGGGACCATCTGAGCAGACACCGAGCACAGGAGGGAGGAGTGTAGGCGCCCCAGCAAAGCAAGTAGGGCAAAGGGCGTAACAACGCATAAGGTGACTGCACACGGTTCTGTTGAAAGAATTCAGTGCTCTTCAGGTGAGAAGAGGGCAGGCAAACATGGATGTGTGTGGCAGGAAGACACAGCTCCTGACCCGCACACAAGGGCAGACCCGTGACCATGAGAGGGACACGCACAGCTAGTGCAGGGTCCACAGGGAGCACATGTACCCACACGAGAGAGCTCGGGCGAAGAACACGTGTGAACAGGAACATGCCCAGTGGGCACAAGCAGGGCAGGGAAGGACGTGTGTGTCCTGAGCAGCACGAACACACAGAGGAGCACACACAGTGAGCCTTGGTGAGAAGAATGAGCACTCGGAGGAAAGAAATGCAAGGAGAAAGTGGGACGGAAGGAGGGTTGGAGGGCGAGTAACAGGCCCCGCTCGAGCGGAAAGAGCACTTGTGTGGACAAGAGCTCTGCTGACAGAGGGCCAAGGGACTAGAGGTTGCCATGGTAATGAGACAGCAGTGTGTGGAGGCAGAGAAATGGCCAAGCTGACAAGGAGTCACCCGTGAGGAGCTTTCCGTGAAACACAAACTAAACTCTGAAGTAATGATACAAGAGTATATGAATGAGTGAGACAGAAAAGGTCTATTTCTCAGAGTTCTGGAGACCCAAATGATCCTAGGACTCAAGAGGAACGGGTATTTAAGACGTGGGATCGGAGAGCATGTTCTTCTGACTGGGGACAGACACCCACTTCCTCCCAGTCTCCCGCCCTCTCCCTGCTCCCTTCCCACCCCTACTGGCTGTCCTCCCTGATACCCCTCACTTGTAAAGCAAGTGGACTCGACTCCCATCACAGCTAAGCCGGTCGGGGGGCTCGGGGGGTCCCCTGGGTAGACCTCCAGAAGGGTCTGGGGGCGTTGGGGGGTGGCGCCGGGAGCGAAGCTGCTGCCGAGACTGGAGCTGATGGCGCAGTTCAGAGACCCGCTCCTCTTTCTGGAGGAAGAAACACAGTTGGGAGAGCAGAAGGGGAGGTCGTGAGGGGTGGGAGGGAGGGAGGGGGACACACAGAAGAGGGTGAGTTAACAGCAGTCAAGAGGAATCAAGTCAAGGGAAGTCACACAACATAAGGGGGCACCAAAGGAAGTCAGAGAAAAGAAAGAGAAAACGAAGGAGGAAGAGTCCGTGCACAAAGGTTCCGATAAATCACACAGATTTGTGCCGACCACCGGGAACTTCCCCATCTGACACTGCACTGGCCCTGAACAGCCCTGTGGGGCAGCATGGACAGACACGCTGTGGGCACTGCCCAGCCCCTTCTCCCATGGGTTCACTCGGCATCAGCTGCTGTGAATGCCGGCTATTAACGGCTCACAGCAGCCTCCTAATTGCTACCCACTGCCAAGGCCACCCTCCTGCTTCCGGAGCACTGAACCAACAGTTCGATTCCCACTCCAGAGCCGCCTCCCATCTGATCAGTCCAAGCTAGGTCTTACCTAAGGCAGAATCTCACTCAGTTCTTTCCTCTGTCCTATCCCACGACACAAACTCCTTGGCAGGGTTTGTCCTGAGGCCCTCGCTTCACAAATCACAATCACCTGCAGCGTCCATGTTAGGCTCTATTTCAGATAACCCACCCCAAACACCGGTCTCCTGGACCCCGCCGCTACCACACACCTCAGCAATGATCTTTTCCAGTTCACGGTTTTCCTTCTCCAAGAGCCGGGACTTTTCCTCCTCGTTGTTGTTGGTGGATGACCCCGTCTTCATGGTGTCCTGGGCCTCAGACTGCCATTCACCTCGGGTGATCAGCCTGCGCATCTGGGGACATTTAGGCAGGGACAGCAGAGCAGGGTCTGTGAGTGATCGGCTGGCAGAGGGTGAAGGTGGAAGGGATGAAAAGAGGGACAAGCAGGGCCTGAAGCAAGGGTAGCAGTGGAAGCAAGGTGCGGGGAAGGACAACAAACAAGAGTCACGGCAAAAAAGGACAGGATAGGGGGCCGGGGATTGAGCTCAGGGGTTCCACTGCCTGCCTCACAAGCACAAGACCTGAGTTCGATCCCTGGTACCAAAAAAAAAAAGGATAAGGTATCAGGGAGGGCGGGCAGCGAAAGGCCAGGAAATTACCTTGGGCACAAACAGCACAACCAGAGTAATATAAGAGGAGAACACGATGGCGAGAGAGGCAAAGGCAAAGGCTGCGTCCTGCTGGCTGCTCAGGATCATGGTAACAGGGGCGGTAATGAGGCACAAGACCTGAGGAGAGAGCGTGTGCGGGACAGATCCAAGGCTCAGGTGGAGCCGAGGGCTTCCTTCCGCCGTGACAGGGCCTATGAGGACAGGGTCCTGGGGTACTTGCAACAAGCACGATTACCCTCCACTCTAGACAGAAAAATCCCAAACAGACCATCCTACATCAGTTCTCTGAATTAGGCCAAAGTTTCCCTAAGGGTAGGAACTCCCAGAATCCCCTCCAATAAAAGTTCAGTCTTTTCAGCCTGTTTCAGTTCAGTCACAGACAAGCAATTTGACAATTCTGTGTTTGTTTCCTCACTTGTAAAATGGGTTACTAATATCTACTTCACGGGGCTGTTGCAATGAAATTAGCGATTAGAATACTGTAGGATATTTTATAAAGTACTTTATAAATCAAACATTAACTTTTGAAGGCTTCCATGCCAATGACTCCAGATCTAGTGTGCAACTCTTCCCAGCACACACCTGGGGTGCTGTTCAGCCTACAGGGTCAATGCCTGAAGTCCAGGGAGCTCACCGCCACGTTGTAGATGGCCATGCCCACAGCTCTGTGGTCGTTGATCTTCTCAGTAGATACACTTTTGGTCTCATAAGCAAGAAAGATTCCCAGCAGCAGCAGCAGGCCCTTATAACCATAGAAAATACCTAGAGGCAGGCCAGAGATTTAGCTCAGTGGTTCCATCGTCTGCCTCACAAGCTCAAGGTCCCAAGTTCGATCCCCGGCACCAAAAAAAAGAAATACGTACAGGGGCAGCCAAGGGTCACTCGGGAATCCAGGCCTTCCACACTTCTCTAAATCCTCCCCACCCCTTTTCTCTGCCTGTCACCTACCACTTCTCCTGCCTGTAGCTCCGTAACAGGAATGGAGCCGTCCTCTAACCCAGCTCCTCCGACCTAGGACACCCCTCCCTCTGATCAGCCCTGGGGTCCACCCAAAGGCCAGAAGCTGCTCTGTCACTAGACTTCATCCCTCCTCCTGGGATGTGGACACCTGTGTCACATAGGAAGATGGTGGTCATCGGACAGCTGTCAGTCGGGCAGGAGCCAGGTGAGTGCAGATAATGGGCCAGTGTGGGCAGCAAACCATGTCTCACCTCTTCCCCTCCAGGGAGGAAGTTGTAGATCAGAGCAATGTTAATAAGCTCACAGAGAGCCACAAGAGACCAACCCTCCTCTATTCTCGGAGAGTAGCAGGGAAGTTCAAACTGGCTGACAAGCTCTCCCCCGTCTCTCCGGAAGGCACTTCTCCTCCAGACCCACTGCACTCCCCCATTCCTCCTTCCCGCCTCTCCCCGACATCGCACACACCAAGCCACGTATTCATCTTCTTGGAGCTGCAGTGCTCCAGCTGGGGCAGAATAGACACATCAATGTCTTCCTTTGGCTCTTCCTTGGCAAAAGTCTAAAGAAGAAACAGGACGACAAAAAAGATTTCTGTCTTCCCCTGCCCTCCCCAACTCTCTCTGACCCCAACCCTGCCAGCTTTCTTAAGAGATCAATACTGATGCCAAGTTCTCTTCCTGGACCTGGGAATATTCCCCTGAACTTACTAGACAGATTCGTTCTCTACTCTCCCTGATGCCTGGAAATTCTACACATCTTCCCTGATCCCCACCACTACAATTCTCATGAGTCCTGAGGCTCTGACAGGGCTCCCTCTACGAAGGACAGGAAGAGCCACTATCAGGCAGAAGGCCAGAAGCACTATGTCAAAGAGCTGCTTTGTCACTAAAGACCACGCTCAGTGTTAGGGACTCCAACCGCAGTGAACTTGCTCAGCCTCTTTCAGCGGCACCTCCTCTCAAGCAATACCTCGATGGTCCGGTGCAAGGGGTCCACAATCTGCCAGATGGCGAGAGTAAGGACATCCAAGCCTACCAGCAGGCCCACCGTGGAATACAGCTTCCAAGGCTCCAGAGTCTGGGCAAACACACAGGGCAGGCTGGTCAGAGGAAAATCCTCTAAGCCGAGGAACCAAGAGCAGGGGCCAGAGTTTGTAAACAGCTCACCTTCCTCCATTCCTTCTTTTCTTCCTTCTTTGTGAAGACTGTGTGGACCCACCAGATCTTGGTGAACATGGAGCCATAGCCCAGACTAAAGCCCAGGCCCAGGAGCCAGAGGCGGGCCTGGAAGGGGAGAGGAGCACAGGCAGAACAGGGCCGGCAGCAATGGGCTCTGATGAGGATGGACAGGGTTGTGGGAGGGAGTGTGAGCAGGAAGCGGATGACAAGGCACGCAAGACACAGCCAGCAGAGGATAAAATACATGCAAAGCAAAGGGCAGGGAAGGAGATGGTCTCCCTACCTTTAGCAGCTCCTCTCAGCACCCAACTTCTGCACAACCAGTGTCCTCCTTACTAAAATCTCCTGATCGCTCCCTAATGCCTACAGGTTACAGCCTGAGCGCCTCCAGGTGTAACACACTATGCACAGCATGGTCTCACCCCGTCTAAATTCCTCTCCCAGGTGCTTACCTACGCTATACTCCAACCAGGCTGAGCTATCTTGGCTACTTTTCTGAAGTAACCGTTCCTCTATTTCCCCAGTAGCCAATTCCTGCACATCCTTTGATATGCAAACGCCATTTCCTTTGTGAGGCGCACTCACCCACTCCAACTGTGAGCTGCTTCCCTTCTTTGCTCCCACAGCACTTGCTGCAAATCTCTAGTCTGCTACCCTTCCTGTCACACAGCAGCTAGTTGCTGCTGTAGCTGCCCTCTGATCTCACTGGGAACAGACACTTCCTGATGAACTGTACGCACACGTGTGTGCAAATGCCATGCGCATAGTACAGGATCAGGACAGGTCCCAGGTACCAGGTTGCAGGAGAGCGTACAAGCAGGCAGCACCACGGGAGGAGCGAGCAGACAAGTTCTACACTCACGTATCACTGCTAAAGCCAGACGTTTCCCACAACCTTCTAGATACCACAATCCAGAAGACCTCTCTTCCCTGGCAGCAGTGTCCCTCCCTCCCTCACCCCACCCCCAGATTTTTCTGCGGTCAGCTTAGATTCTCCCTTCATCCTTCCAAATCCCAACCAGGCTCCCACGGGAAGCCCACAGCTCTGGCCCTCGGCCCCGGTAACGCAGACAAGCCACCATTGTCCAGGGGCTTTGTGCACACGCCCCTCCTTCAGTTCCAGGCCCTCCCTCCTCTTCTCTGCAAGCCACGCCATGGCAACCTCAGAAATGGAGAGCGAACTACAGGACAGAAAATGTCTGGAGGCCCAGAGAGAAGGGACAAAGCCAGAGAGAGAACTGGGGGGTGGTCTCTGGAGGAAAGGACGAGGACAAGAGAGTCAGGGGGAAATGAGGGAAGGCAGGAACCGTACGTCATGGAAAGAGCTTCTGAGGGGTGAGAGGGCCGCATCCCACGAGGTGTCTGCCCGCCCCGCCTCACCTGGCAGACAAAAGGGAACTGATTTCTCTCGATGTGGTAACCATCCAGCCCAAGGGGGAAGACAGCAGCCAATGCCAGCGAGCAGCCCACAGCAGTCAGGTTATTCAGGTTAGGCTGTGAGTTCTGGATGTAACTGGGGAAGAGGTGAAGAGCGTGGGAGAGGGAGAGCTCAGCTCTCTAAATGCCCTGCAATTCAGGGCACCGCTGCAGGGCCACAGGACTATAGGAAGATGGTTTTGAAGCAGGTGGCAGGGTCCTGACAAGAGTAAGCACGGTCATGGGGCTGGAGACGGAGCTAAAAGCTTCTCCAGCACAGGAGCCCACTGGGACGCAGTTTATTCAGAGATCAAGAACTCTGTTACCTAGCCGGGTGTGGTGGCGCACGCCTGTAATCCCAGCACTCGGGAGGATGAGGCAGGAGGATCACTGTGAGTTCGAGACCAGCCTGGGCTATGTTACATAGTGAGCTCCATGTCAGTCTCAACTACACAGTGAGACCCTGTCTCAAAAAATCAAAAAAAAAAGACTCTGTTACCTGTTACAGTGGCTTTGGTTTTGTTTTATTTTGGGGTTTTTCCCAGTTGGTTGCCTTGGAGCAGAGGTGGGAACTACAACTGGTTTCCACCCTTGCATTCTCAGGAAGTCACAACAGAACCCTCAGTGACACACAGCATTAGGAGGTACGTAGGTTTTCTTTCACTCCCTCCAAAGAGCATGATCGTTACCTTGGAGAGGCAGACAGGATGAGGGTCGTGTCGGAAAAGAAACTTACCGGACATGAGAGTTGTAGATGTTAAAGGACAGACAGACAACAGCTAGGACAATGCCCAAGCTGGAGAGAACTGAGACGGAGATGAAGAGTTTCTGTGACAGGAAGCGGAACGTCGTGATGACCAGGGTCTGGTCAGCTGGAGGGGTCCCTCCTGCACAGCACAGGGGACAGAGAGGAGAGGAGAGAGGAAGACAGGAAGTGCAGATGGACAGGAGAGGGGCAACAAACAAGTCCGCTGATGGCTGCCCGTTCTTTGGCTAAGGACAGGCAGCCCTGACTGACATCGGGGCCCTAAGGAAGTAACAGGTTATAGGACGAGACGATGGAGCATATGCCAAGACTTCCAAAACGGCAGAAGTCTCTCTGTGTCTCTGCCTCATCCCATCTATGTCTATCTCCGTTTGTCTCTCTCTCTCATTGTTGGTTCTGTTTTTCTGCCTTTCTTGCAGCAAAGGAAAATGGGAGAGGAAAGAGGGGAATAGTTGAGAAATAAACTCTATGAGGTCTTTTGCAAATTAAAAGTTGCAAAGACAATTACAGCCAGACATGGTGGCACATGCCTGTAGTCTCAGAACTCAGAGGAGGCTGAGACAGGAGGATCGCCACAAGTTCAAGGCCAGCCTGGCTACATAGAGAGAAGCTATCTCAAAAAGAAGCGGGGTGCTGGAGGGGCCAGGGATGTAGCTCAATGGCACTGCACCTGCCTGGCAAGCGTAAGGTCCTGAGTTCAATCCCCGGTATCAAAAAAAAGACAATTACAGAATAAGAAAGCAAAAAGAGCCTTAATGTATATAGTATGGTCTCCTAACCTCAGGCAAAAGAAACAAAAAGAAACCAATCTGAAATCTTAACCATGATAGGATGACCGTCTCAAATGCGTTTTACAGTAATTATTATGAGAAAGTTCAAATTTATCAGAGTTCATTAAAAAGCCTAATTTCAATTTGCTCAAAAAGAAAAAAAAAAGCTAATTTAGGTCATACAGCATTTATAGCAGTACAGAACACTGTCCTAAATTCAAACAAAAAAGAACACAAAAAGCAAAACTCCAGCAGTGCTGGGAACAGTTGGATTTCACTAGGCAGGGCAGACAGCTGCCTCTGGTGGCTCTGTTACTGCACACCCTCCAGCTGCTGAACTTTCTTCTATCAACAGATCCTCTGCCCACCTCCACATTTTTCTCACTTATCATTTAGCCCTTCACATACACCAGGAATAACTGTTTGCTTTCCCTCTTTAAAAAGCACATAGGGCCAGGAATATGGCTCAGTTGTGCTGCACCTGCCTGGCAAGCCCAAGGTCCTGAGTTTGATTCTCAGTACTAGAGGGGAAAAAAAGCTCATAGCACCAGGTGTGGTGGTACGTGTCTGTAATAATAACTCTCGGGAGGCTGAAGCAGGGTCACCATTACTTCAAGGCCAGTCTGAACCACATACCAAGACCCTGTCTCAGAAAAACCAACTAAATAAGTGCATATAAAAAACAACAACAAAAAAACACACGTGGTAAAAGTTACAATAATATTTTGCATCTTCTCCTATAGTTTAAGTAACCATTTTCCTGACCAAGAAAGAGAGAGGCAGCTCCAGGCCTGCAGAAGTTGGTTAGAAGCATCAAGGCACCAGGACATCCAGAAACCACCTGGAGTTTCCATGCCCCGCCCTCTGCCTCACACCCAGCTGTCCCAGCAGCGTACTGTACATCTGTGCCCTCTCTGGACACACCAGCCTAGCCTACACTTGCCTCTCGATCCCACCCCAACCCATTACCACTACAGCTCCCCTACAACACACACCACCCCACTTCACCAAATGCGCGGCCACTCTCCTCGATCACAGGAGCTGAAAAGGAAGGTAAGTGGAGAACTTACCGATCCACTTATCTGTTTTGGACCAGGAAAGGTCATCCTTGGTGCTGTCATAGTAGCCGATCTTCTTGTAGCTGCCACCTGAGCAGATGACAGCAGGAGTGGCCGGGGGCAGCTGAACAGCCACCCTAGGCGTTCGCATCTCCTACAACTACATCTGACGCTGTCCTCATCTGGGCAACTGAGAGACGCCTGCAAGAGGACTGGGGTCGCCTGCAACAGCAGCCTCACACATGGGGCTCCCGAGACAGCAGGAGTGGAAAGGAGCATCTTATGTATCCAACGTCTTCCTTGAGAAAGGACCCACACTATGTCTGCCATGTATTCTGCTGCCTCACGCCTCTCTTGGCAGGGTTTCTCTCAGTTTGATTCTGGCTTAGAAAGCTTGCGACATATTTCTTATTCTCTCGATCACGATGGAATCACAGGATCCATTTTCCCAGTGGCTTTCATTTTAATTTTAGAAATTCATCTCTTGTTGGCTCGGGTTCTAATTCCTTGGATAAGTTACATCCGCCTCTTAAAGAACCACTAAAAATTCAGTCATTCTAAAGTTTCTGTTCTAAAACTGTCCCAGTTAACATAACTTTTTCTTTCAAAAGCCAATTCACACCCTTTTTGCTATGGCTGAAGTCCATTCCCTCTTATCTTAGATACAAAGAAGAGCTGAAAGGACTGTGGCAGGTGGAAAAACAGGAAAAAAGAAATGTTTCATAGGAGGCCAAGAAGTGGATCTTTCAGCCAAGGTATATGAGGCTGAGAGTGGGGTGGGACTGAAACGTTAGCTCACAGAAATTCTGCAAACACATAAATGTGCTAATTTATAAGAAAGTACAGGCCGGGCGTGGTGGTGCACGTCTATAATCCCAGCACTCGGGAGGCTGAGGCAGGAGGATCGCTGTGAGTTCGAGACCAGCCTGGGCTACATAGTGAGTTCCAGGTCAGTCTCAACTATGCAATGTCAAATAAAAAAAAAAAAAAGTACAATCTAGGGCCAGGGATTTAGCTCAGTGGAACCTCATCTACCTCGCAAGCACAAGGTCATGAGTTCGATCACCGGTACCAAAAAAAAAAGAAAGCACAATCTAGAAAAGTGATACTACAGATAAATTAGGAATTATAGGCTGGGTATGGTGGTACACACCTGTAATCCTAGCACTTGGAAGCCCAAAACAGGAGGATCACCCCAAAATTCAAAGCCAGCCTGGGCAACATACAGTAGCAAGACCCTCTCAAAAAAAAAACAAAACAAAAACAAAAACAAAAATTAGGGACTGTAGAGTAAACAGCAAGGAAATTAAATAGACTCCCTTAAAAAATAAGTTTCTTAAGTTAGTTAGGTTTCTTTGCATCATTTTGGGGGGGGGGATACTGGGAATTGAACCCAGGGCCTTTGTACTGGGCTACAGCCTGAGTCCTTTATGTATTTGATTTGAGATAATCTCATCATTTGCTAAATTACCTGGGTTAGGCCCGAACTTGAGATACTCCTGCCTCCTAGATATATATATATATTTCCTAAACACATGTCCTAGACCTCCGCACTAACATTACCATTCCCAGCTTCTTTGAGGATGCAAAGACAGCTCTTTAACCCTTCAACCTGGCCTCTGAAGGGAAATTCCTGAAACTAAAATAGAAGCCACCACGAAAAGAGAACACTTGTTTCTACTTCTCAGGCCCCTTTGGTTTTTTGGGGGTTTTTTTGTTTTGTTTTTTGGGGTTCTTTTTTTTTGGTACTGGGGATTGAACTCGGGTCCTTGCACTTGCAAGGCAGGCCACCGAACTGCTGAGCTAAATCCCCGGCCCTATTGTTTGGTTTTTTGAGATAGGGTCTCACTGTATAGTTGAGACTGACCTGGAACTCACTATGTAGCCCAGGCTGGTCTCGAACTCACAGCGAACCTCCTGCCTCAGCCTCCCGAGTGCTAGGATTACAGGCGTGCACCACCACGCCCAGCTGCTCTCAGGCCCCTTTTAAAGAACACCACCAATGCAAGAGACCTACTCATACCTAAGCTTCTTATTGGTATTATTTAGAAGTTTGATGAGCACAGATAAAAAAGAAAAGGGCAGAAGAAGGAAAAACAGGCAGCCTTGAGGTGTCTCAGGTGCCCTCCCACATGCTGGGACCCTACTTCCCTGCTTACCCTGTAGCTGCTCAATAAGTGTCCAAGCCATCCGGGAGCCACTCGCATCAAACACCACATGGCCCTGAGGGGGATAAACGGGGAGGAAGGCAGAGGGGAGAAAAGCAGGAGTGAAAAGAGAACATCAGGGACTCTGAATCCTCCTGGTTTTGATGTAACTGCACTTCTGAATGAATACTATTTATGGCATTGGCCTGCATATAGGACACACCCCAGATGCCCATACCCTAGATTTCAGGAACATTGTTCTTTTGAAAAGAAACTTCACCCAGGAGATTTGAATGGGAACGATCCCCAGACAGAGGTAGGAGACCCAGCTTCCAGTTGTGTGCCCTGAGCAAGTTACCAAACCCCACTGGGCACTAATTTTCTCACTCTAAAAGGAGTGAGGAGATGAACGTGCAGGTTATTCCCTCTTTAAAGTCTTCCAATTCTCATGTGACTCTAAGTACCTAGACTGGCTTTAAGAAATGAAAGGCAAGGTAGAAAGAAATAGAATACACCATGTTATTCTTTGTAGTCTCTTGAGGAATTTTCTTGTTTAAGGATCCCTCCTCTCCTGCTAGAATGATTTTTGCAGAGAGGTAACTAAGAGAACTGGGCATGGTGGTGCAAGCATGTAATCCCAGCACTTGAGAGGCTGAGGCAAGATGACTGCTATGAGTTCAAGGCCAGCCTGGGCTACATAGCAAGATCCTGTCTCAAAAAAAGGGAAAAAAAGGAGAACGCTAATTTCTAACAGGAGCCTGAAGAGTACTCTGTTCACTTAAGGACAAGGTAATAAAAAGGAAGCTACTATAACTCACGGAGACACCCTCGAAGGATGAGGAATTCATTGCCCGGTAGATCTGGTCGGTAATGGTCTGGTTGTTGTAGTTGAAATCCTCCAGGCGTACACCTGAACGGCCACCTCCTCCAGACGTCTTGTTCAAGGCCAATGCCAGGGCCCAGATGGCGTCATAGGCCAGTGGCGCTTCCTGAAAACCTCCCGTCTCCTCGGGGTGTCTTTTGAGTCTCTTGGTTAGTTTCTCCACAAATTCCTGGGATGTCTAAATAGGAAAAAAACAAGAGGAAAGGACTGACATATGTGTGGGCACAGCAGGAAGGGGGCCACCCACTACTAGTTCAAATGGTCCAGCTGGAATAGAGGGTCTGTGTCCTGTTATCAGGTAGAACACGTGCACACCATGCATTTCACCACACACAAGTGTCTGTCTCAAGTGAGAAGCTACTGGACTTGGGCCGGCATTAGCAGGGGCCAATGGTCTGGATGTGTCAGCTGCTAGATCAGAGCTACAAACAGAGAAGTGTGATGAACAAACACTTTAGATCATGAATAGCAAAGGACAGAACAAGGCAGAGCAAAGGAAGAGCCACGGTACTGCAACAAAGACTTGTGATGCTGACACATTCTCATCCTTCAGACGCTGAGTACAGCTGACCCCAGATCTAACAACCCCTCCAATTCCAAAAAATCCTAGAACAGACGACAACACACCCTTCTCACTCTGTGTGCTAACTTCTTGCCATCCTGGTGTGACTTCAGTTCACTGACACTTAGAAGGTTTTCAGAAGACTGGGGATGGCAGAAACACCCTTCACACTCTTGCAGCCCGTTACTCAGTTCCACCCACATCTCTCTCAACATTCAACCTTCTTTTCCCAAGAAAGCTAAAAAAAGAATGCTAGTTCCTTTAACTCCCATGAGATGGATCAACAAACTTACCTGACATTATATAGCTAACAATAACCTTGTTTGCCTTAATAACCATGGGTGAATTGCTTGGTACCTAGGACTATTTTCCACATATCAGAGAAAAATCACACCTTCCTTTCCGTACCTCCCAAAAACCACACGAGGAAAAGCTTAATATCACTTCTGACAAAGCACAAGCATGACACAGGGTTAAGGATTACAGGCGTGCACCACCACGCCCAGCTGCTCTCAGGCCCCTTTTAAAGAACACCACCAATGCAAGAGACCTACTCATACCTAAGCTTCTTATTGGTATTATTTAGAAGTTTGATGAGCACAGATAAAAAAGAAAAGGGCAGAAGAAGGAAAAACAGGCAGCCTTGAGGTGTCTCAGGTGCCCTCCCACATGCTGGGACCCTACTTCCCTGCTTACCCTGTAGCTGCTCAATAAGTGTCCAAGCCATCCGGGAGCCACTCGCATCAAACACCACATGGCCCTGAGGGGGATAAACGGGGAGGAAGGCAGAGGGGAGAAAAGCAGGAGTGAAAAGAGAACATCAGGGACTCTGAATCCTCCTGGTTTTGATGTAACTGCACTTCTGAATGAATACTATTTATGGCATTGGCCTGCATATAGGACACACCCCAGATGCCCATACCCTAGATTTCAGGAACATTGTTCTTTTGAAAAGAAACTTCACCCAGGAGATTTGAATGGGAACGATCCCCAGACAGAGGTAGGAGACCCAGCTTCCAGTTGTGTGCCCTGAGCAAGTTACCAAACCCCACTGGGCACTAATTTTCTCACTCTAAAAGGAGTGAGGAGATGAACGTGCAGGTTATTCCCTCTTTAAAGTCTTCCAATTCTCATGTGACTCTAAGTACCTAGACTGGCTTTAAGAAATGAAAGGCAAGGTAGAAAGAAATAGAATACACCATGTTATTCTTTGTAGTCTCTTGAGGAATTTTCTTGTTTAAGGATCCCTCCTCTCCTGCTAGAATGATTTTTGCAGAGAGGTAACTAAGAGAACTGGGCATGGTGGTGCAAGCATGTAATCCCAGCACTTGAGAGGCTGAGGCAAGATGACTGCTATGAGTTCAAGGCCAGCCTGGGCTACATAGCAAGATCCTGTCTCAAAAAAAGGGAAAAAAAGGAGAACGCTAATTTCTAACAGGAGCCTGAAGAGTACTCTGTTCACTTAAGGACAAGGTAATAAAAAGGAAGCTACTATAACTCACGGAGACACCCTCGAAGGATGAGGAATTCATTGCCCGGTAGATCTGGTCGGTAATGGTCTGGTTGTTGTAGTTGAAATCCTCCAGGCGTACACCTGAACGGCCACCTCCTCCAGACGTCTTGTTCAAGGCCAATGCCAGGGCCCAGATGGCGTCATAGGCCAGTGGCGCTTCCTGAAAACCTCCCGTCTCCTCGGGGTGTCTTTTGAGTCTCTTGGTTAGTTTCTCCACAAATTCCTGGGATGTCTAAATAGGAAAAAAACAAGAGGAAAGGACTGACATATGTGTGGGCACAGCAGGAAGGGGGCCACCCACTACTAGTTCAAATGGTCCAGCTGGAATAGAGGGTCTGTGTCCTGTTATCAGGTAGAACACGTGCACACCATGCATTTCACCACACACAAGTGTCTGTCTCAAGTGAGAAGCTACTGGACTTGGGCCGGCATTAGCAGGGGCCAATGGTCTGGATGTGTCAGCTGCTAGATCAGAGCTACAAACAGAGAAGTGTGATGAACAAACACTTTAGATCATGAATAGCAAAGGACAGAACAAGGCAGAGCAAAGGAAGAGCCACGGTACTGCAACAAAGACTTGTGATGCTGACACATTCTCATCCTTCAGACGCTGAGTACAGCTGACCCCAGATCTAACAACCCCTCCAATTCCAAAAAATCCTAGAACAGACGACAACACACCCTTCTCACTCTGTGTGCTAACTTCTTGCCATCCTGGTGTGACTTCAGTTCACTGACACTTAGAAGGTTTTCAGAAGACTGGGGATGGCAGAAACACCCTTCACACTCTTGCAGCCCGTTACTCAGTTCCACCCACATCTCTCTCAACATTCAACCTTCTTTTCCCAAGAAAGCTAAAAAAAGAATGCTAGTTCCTTTAACTCCCATGAGATGGATCAACAAACTTACCTGACATTATATAGCTAACAATAACCTTGTTTGCCTTAATAACCATGGGTGAATTGCTTGGTACCTAGGACTATTTTCCACATATCAGAGAAAAATCACACCTTCCTTTCCGTACCTCCCAAAAACCACACGAGGAAAAGCTTAATATCACTTCTGACAAAGCACAAGCATGACACAGGGTTACCTGTGTAATGGATCTGGAATGTGTTAACAGACACAAATTCTCAGGAATGAATAAATGAAGAATAAATATCTTCTTATCCTCATGCCTTGATCCTTTTTTCTTTTTTACCTTCTATTTAACTTCATGGAAATAGACAGCCACAGTACAAATAGCTTGGGCTTTGAAGGCACACAGATTAGACTCCACTGCTACTGAGGACAAGATCAAGTTCCATTCTTCTCTAACACTAGCCCTGTGCCTGGTCCATAATAAACAAACAATAAACATCCACTGGATTGGGACAAGAAAATACTTTGTATGCTATTCTAATGGTGGATACAAGTCTATACATTTGTACAAACGTAGAGAACGTACAACAGCCAAATATAAACCACAGACTTTGAATGCCAAGGACCTACCAACGGTTTCCTCGATGGTAACCAATGTACCACTCCAGTGGGCAATGCTTATAACAGGAAAGGCTGTGCATGTGAATCTAAAACTGCTCTTAAAAAAAGCAATGCTGGGGGGCCAGAGATTTAGCTCAGTGGTTCCATGGCCTTCCTCGCAAGCACAAGGACCCGAATTCGATCCCCGGTACCAAAAAAAAAAAAAAGGCAATGTAAACATTATAAACTAATAAAAACATAAAATTTCTAAAAATAAGTCTGTTTTCCATTGAATGCAGACGGATCCTACTCCCAGTAAATAGGGCTCAGGGATCTGTAAACCTTTCCAGTTGGTTCTGAAGCCAGCTAGGGTTGGGAAGGACTGATCAAAATAAACCTGGGCCTTTCCTAAGGAGTCTAAGTCTCTACGGCTCTGCCCTCCTATATCCAACTCCACTTTGATCCACTTCTTTTAGTTCTACTTGATTCACAGATAATCTTCCCTCATCCGTTAAGGCTTCTTCTATCCTCAATAGGAAAGTCTTGTTTGCTGCACCTAGCAATTTAGGGTCCTGTGGCCTCAAAGGCAGCTCCTTTTATCTCTAGAGACCAAAAGCCAGAAAGAAACATCTTGCTCTGAAGTCCAAGTGTCCTTCAAAGCAATTCTTGGCTTTCTTTGAGCCTCCTTGGCTCCCTGCTATGCGACAAAAGCCACAGTTGGAAGGCCTTGGCTTTGGAACCCCAACAAGCCTTTCTGACTTAGGTAACCAGCCCAACTACTTTCCAGTTCTAAAGGGTGACTCACCTCTCAGGTACTTTATAGGGATGCGACCTTCCAGAATCCTTTTGCAAAGACACATTAAACACAAGCAGTCACCTCAGAGAATCTGAGGAGTCTCTGACCAGTCCACGTGGCAGCTGACCTTTCGTCACAATCCACTGCCACACCCAGTTAAACTTTTTTTTTGTTTTTGGTACCAGAGATCGAACTCAGGACCTTGCACTTTCAAGGCAGGCTCAGTGCCACTGAGCTAAGTCGCCAGCCCAATTACCAACTTCTTGACCCTTATTTCTCCCTTGTTCAAAAACTTCCATAAGGCCAGGCGTGGTGGCTCACGCCTGTAATCCCAGCACTCGGGAGGCTGAGGCAGGAGGATCACTATGAGTTCAAGACCAACCTGGACTACATAGTGAGTTCCAGGTCAATCTCAACTACATAGTGAGATCCTGTCTCAAAAAACAAAAAAATTGATAAGGGTTGAGGATGTGACTCAGTGGTAGAGAGTTTGCCTACCAGGTGCTTCTTACTTTTCCATGGGAAATGATGGGGCAGAATGGTCTAGAATTAGATTCAGCTAGGACTCAGGTTTCAACAGGATCACTCGAAGGCACATGTGCTGGGACGAGACACTAAGCCTCTCTGAGTCCCAATTCTCCCAGTTTACAAGAGGTAAATAAGAAATACATATCATGTTGCTAATAGGTTCACCAAAATTATTAAGATCTGAATTTACCAGATAAAATCAATTGTTGCAAAGACCTTTCTTTTTTGTTTTTTGAGAGAGGGTCTCACTATGTAGTTGAGACTGACCTGGAACTCACTATGTAGCCCAGGCTGGTCTCGAACTCACAGCGTTCTTCCTGCCTCAGCCTCCCGAATGCTGGGATTACAGGCGTGCGCCACCACACCCGGCCTGCAAAGACCTTTCTAAATAAAATATTTGGGAAGGGGTTACCACCTCTATCTCCCACCCAGCATGCTCTCAAAAGCAGATATCCAGACCCAGCAACACACGTGGTGCAACAGCAGACACTGCTTGCCCTATCCTGGATCCACGTGCAGTGCTGAGCAGCCCTGAAGCTCCCCTGCCCCCCACCACACTCACCATGCCCCCACCTGCAGGGCTGCCTCCACCTTCTAGCTCCCAGTCCATCGCTAGCTGGCTATCTGGGGCTAAACTACTTCAAAAGTTTCTTTTACATCTAAAATTCTAAAAAAAAAATCACTTAAAAAAAAAAAAACAGAATCCAAGCTAATTTTGTATCAAACATGACTGAGTATTAAGCAATTCCTGAGGTGCCGATATAAGTTACCAAGAAAACAAAATATGTTTCTGCCCAGGAATAACACTCTGGTAAAGGTGTGCTTGCATCTATATTATCGTACACAAGCACCTATGTGATCATTAAAGCTGCTCCCTCATTTGACTTCTCACCAACGGCTCCTTGTTTCCATGGTAACAGCCCTTCCGCTCATCAGGGACCTACTGAATATACCACTCTCCTTTCTCTCTCGCCCACTGAAGTCAGAGCAGAGGTAGAATCCACAGGAGACATGTCACAAGCAAGCTCACAGCGGCACGGACCCCTCTCCCTCTTATGCACCTGAACTCCACAAGCTCTCCCCTAACTGCTATGCTCCCTCTGTCCCCTCTACCTTCCTGGCTGCAGCCTCTCCACCCTATATTCTCACCATGTTGGAAATGCTGCGGGTATTGGCAGGGTTCAGCATGACAATCTCAGTGGTGATATGGCCCTCCACGGCCTCGGTCATCTCGTCCACTGTGCAGTTGATAGATGGGTCATACGTCTTGAACCAATTGTCAGCGTACCACCCAATGAGGAACCAGACGTACTTCTTCCCAAAGAGCCGCTCCTTGTATACCTGCCCACAGAGAAGAGGGGTTGGGGTGCGTTCTCTCAGAGACACTGGTAAGACTCTTAGGAATCAGAGAAGAGCAGGAGAATTAAGAAAAGTAAGCCACAAGTCTGGGGTAACAGAAGGGGCTCAACAACCCTACCTCCTAAGGTCCTGCCCAGCCCCTCTTTTTCTGAGTGGTCTTCCCAGATAGCCAGGAAAAACAGGATTCATGGGCTGTCCATGAACCAAAAGAGGGAGGAACATGAGAAAGCACTGCATACAGCCACGTATGGGTGTATGTTTGTGAGAGGAGAGAGCAAGAGACAGAGAGAGAATGAGGGCAAGTGTGCAGATGAAGGAGGGAGTCAAGGCCATCGTATTAATCATCACCTCAGTCATTCTGACTGCTATCAATTTGAACAGAGCTGGGGACTTAGCTCGGTGGCACATTTTCCTTCCTTATAAGCACAAAGTCCTGAGTTCAATCCCCAGTACAAAAAAAGAAAAAAATTGAACAGAGATGTAGTAAGGAGACTCCAGAAAAAAACCAAGGCAGAGAGTCCACCTAGACCACCCCCTCTACAGATTCCCACTCTACCTCACAAAAAACCTTCCGGGCTTCGGTCTCATAGAAAAGTCCCACAATTATCCGGGCATCCTGGCGCTGCAAATGGAGACAGAAAGAGAGCTCCTGAGGGTGCCTGGGGGTGCGAGGCCAGGCGCTTTCACAGCTTTGCTCTCCCATCCCAAAGTGCTTAGTGCACGACAACTTTCAATGGGTAGTGGGTGAACAGCAGCTAGAAGACACAGCTCATCTTCCCCTGAGATGCTGCTGCCCTACCGAAGCAAAGTGGATCCCACTCAACTCTACTCTCCAAGCCACAGTCTGCACACTGAGCCTGCCACACCCAGCCAGCCCACCTTCAGGTTCTTCACGGGCACGGCTGGATCTGAGAAGAAACTCTGGCGGAAGGTGATCTCGATTCCAGCCTCCTTCACTCGCTCCTCTAGGTCATCCAGAGTCTAAGATGGGAGTGAGAATCAAACAGCAACATGAGGGGCACAATGGAGTAAACGGATGTTAACTGGAGACCACACTCAGCAAAGGAGAGGTGTTCGCAATGTCCTCTAGCAGCTCTGCACCCAGGTGAGGGAGTCGGGCAAGTGCCGCAGTCCTGGAGGCAGCTTCTGAGTGGGTCTGCGTCAGGGACGCCACCCAATGTGACCTCTACCACTGAGAGGAAAACACAGGGGAGCCACAAAAGATGAGGCAGGGGCTGGGACAGACAGCACGACGCAACCTCATCAGGGAGCAACTTGCCCTAAAGGACAAGGGGCAGATGGACAAAAGGTTCACAGAACGGCCAGAGTTGCTGAGAAACAGAGAAAGGCCTGCTGAACACAAGCGGGGGAGGACCCAGAGCCACGCATTCCCTTCTACCTCGGGTCTCCCCGACCCCTCAGCACTCTGTCCCTTGGTATCTCTGTGTCTGCCACCGCGTCCGTCCGTTTGTCTCCTGCCCTCCTGCCTCTCCCTCTGTTCCCTCACTCCCCTTTCCCTTGTCCCTCTCCACTACCTTCACCTCTTGGTTCCCATTCACACCCCTGCACCCCACTTGAGCTCCCGGGGTACATATTTCCTATTGCCTTTCTCCTCTTGACTCAACTTGGAATCGAGCCTACTTCAGCAGAACCGAGTCGCTTTGGGTCTGTGGGAGCAGACCATCAAAACAGGGGAACAGAGCACCAAAAGGAAAATAAAGTCATTAAAAAAAGATGGCCCAAAAATCCTACTCCCTGGTTCCCCGGTACAGAGAGAACATGCCCTCCATTCACTTGGAATGTGCTCTTGGATTCGAAAACAATCGAAGACTTTTCCCAAACGGAACCCTATCTCCTCTCTCAGCAGCGCAGGGCGCACCGACGCCCCCGCACGCTCCCCACCCTCCTCACCGAGGTGAAGACCTCCGTGGTCTGCTGGATGGTGGCGATCTTCTTCCAGCCCCACTTCTCAAAGAGTTTCACGCGGGTGGGGTTATGCAGCGTGGCGGACGGGTGTGTTCGGAAGAACGTGGGGAAGCGCTGCCGGTTCGACAGGGCCGGCGAGCTGGAGCCGTAAGAAAGCTAGGAGGGGCCGCGGATGTAGCTCAGTGGTGCGGCCGCCTGCCTTGCAAGCGCGAGGACCCGAGTTCGAGCCCCAGCACCACAAGAAAAAGAAAAGAAAAGAAAGCTAGGAGGGTGGAGGACAAAGCAGGCCAGAGACGTCCACGGTGGGTTCCTGGAGGGCTGCTCAGAGCTCCTTGAACTCCCTGTGTTTCTGTTCACTCCCAACCTCCCTACCTGAGCCCTAGAAAGGTGAGTCTAGAGGCACCCATGCCCCTCACAATCAGGACGCTCCTCCTATGATCTACTTCGGTTCCCTGTGAGGAGGAACCAGGTTGGGCCGCTTTTGCAGGGAGGTGACAAGCTCACGTCTACACCGTGCTCCCGGTCCTGAAGCGGGCTCCCTGGCCTCCCCTCTCAAATACAAGCCCACCATCCCCACTTAGCACAAGCCCAGAGGACACCACCTCATCTTCTGACCTGGCAGGCCTGCTTACCACAATGAGGTTCCACATCCGGGCAGCCTCAGCCACAAGTGTGGAGACAGAGCTGCAGCCGGGCATGAGGATGATCTTGATGGGGTCATTGTAGAGCAGCTCATACAAGTACTTGGTGGCTTGGCCTGGGTCACACTGGGTCAGCAAGGAGGGAATGAGGGCAGGCTCTGTCCACCAAGCCCTCTTCCACTTGTAATTCCCACTGCCTTGTCTTCTCAGACACCTTCCTCCGTTACCCTGCTTTACTATAATTACCATATTCTTTTCCTTCCTGGCATCTGTCTTTGTCAGATTTGCTTCTCTTCTCTCACTAAATTACCTCTGTCTTGTGTGACCCCTTATCCCTCCTGCACACTCGTCCTTCAGTATTAACCCACCTTCTTTCCCAGCTCATCCTCAGATATCCTCACGCCCGCCTCCCAAACCCCTGCTCCCCACTGTTTCCATCCACCAAGCATCTCCAGGTTCCTGTACAGCTTCCTCAAAGCCTGTTAGGAAATTTCTTCCTTTGTCTCTGCAAACTCCCTCTCCCTCCCTTTTTTTTTTTTAATCTTCCCCTTTTCCCTCCTCTCTTTTCAGGGCTAGTGATAAGTAACAAGCAAAAACAGGAACAAAACCAGTAGGGGTCTGCTCTCTACCTCCATCTCTGCCTGCTGGGCCCTACCATTTGACAGGTCCATTAGGAAAAGAAGACACCGGGGTTAGAAGGAGGGAAGAATCCAAGGCCAGGAAAGAATGGGGAGAACGTATAGGATGGAACTCTCCAGAAACTAGATATTGCCTAAAAGAAAGGCACAGAGCTGAGAGTGAGCAATTCAGAAAGCAGGAGAGACGCTGGGAGGCAGGGGAGTGCGGGGGGGAGGAGGAGGCGCTGGTCATGGTCTCCCCACCGCCCGTGCCCCTCCTGCTGAAATATGACATTTCAGAAGCTGCTGGAGCCCCAGAGGAAGTGGAAAAGAAATGGCAGCCAGCGGGGAGCCAGCACAGAGGGTCACAGACAGGAAGCACAGAGGACAGGAGGGTGAGCTGGGGGTGAGGCAAGTAGAAAGGAAAGGAAGAAGGCTCCCTGGAGCCTGCTCGCTCCCCACTGAGACCTAACCTTTGGGACCCTGTGGGAAGCTGGGGGGGTAGGGGACAGGACTGAAGAGCTGAGAGTCACAACCCCACCCTCACTTCCTGCCAGAAGCAGTGCTCAACTACACTTGGAAGGCTTTCTCTTCATGCCTCCCACTCGAGTATCGCTGTGTGTCTTTACCATTCTGGGTCCCACCTTCCCGCACCTTCCCAGTACTTGTTATTCCAGACCCCACGCCCAGCCTTCCCTAGCACCTGCCCACGGCTCATCTGAAGAAATGGTCCGTAGGGACTAGGAGAACAGACACGGGAGAACCTGGCAATGTAACCACTCCCAAAGCGAGCAGCCTCTGCTTCTGCTGGTTCATTTTTTGCTTTCATGTCCCTTCTACATCCTATTCATCACCACAGACTCTTCCTCTACAAGATGCTCCCCAGTCTCCTCGACCCTTCCTTCATTCTCCTCCTCCTCTGCTCTTGCAAGGATCTGCACCTGCTGGCAGGGAAGGGGTGATTGCAGGCCCTGCTCCTCATCCCGTGCTTTGCAGCTTCTGCTCCCTTCTCCTCTAGCTCCCTACCTAGGTCATCCCGCCACGCCCCACACCCGCAGGGGACCACCTGTCAGGTACGCGAGTTTCAGCCCCCAGCCTGGCCGCCCGTCAGAGCCTGTGCTTCCTTCCCCTCCCGGGCTCTGTCCTCACACTCCACCCCCTGCCGCCCATCACCCCTCTGGCTGCCCTAACCCTAACTCCTCCACCAAAGCTGACCTGTTTCTCTTCCTTCCTCCCTATCCCCACAGCTAATTCTTCCCTGCACCCTGCTGCTCCTTCCACAGGCACCTGGGGTTAGTGACCGTTCAGGTATCCACCAGGCAGGACCTCTGGTGGTAAACACACAGGTGCTATGTGGGAACCCTCCTGACCAGGGAGTTCGATCTGTGTTTCTAAGTAACTCCTCTGGTGGCTCTTATGGACACGAATGTTTGAAGAGTCCACGGGGATTTTCCGTTCTCTCCCCAAGCTCCTAACGACCCTTGCGCTCTCCTCTTCACCCTGCCCGTACCCTGCCCGTGGACCCTCTCCCTCACATGCCTATTTTCAGATGTATACTCACAGCCTACAGAATGAGTATAAATCCCCGGCCCTCTAGACCTCACCTTCCCTATCACCCTACTCCCATCCCTGAACCCTCTGGGGCCGCGTGGTAAAGACAGACCGAGGAAGCCCCACATCGCCTTCCTCCTCTGCGGGTACCCTCAGTCGTCCACTTTGGATTGACGGGGGCAAGGAGACCTTACTACAGGCTATCCTGTAACATCCCTGAACGCGCACGTTCGTGCCTTCCCTTCTGCCTCCGTCTCCCTCTAATGTCCTCCATGTCTCATCGCACGTCCTAGCGGTCGGAGGGCTGAGTTCAGAGGCTGCTCCAGGACCCTCCGGTGGGAGCACTGTCCGCACCACTCCTCTTTGACTCCCACCCCCACTCCATTCTTTTCCACCCTTTCTTTCCCTATATCCTGACTCTTCTACACCCCCACGTTATCATGAGGGCCCCAACTCTCGGCCACGTCTCTCCTGGGCCCTACAAGTCACATTTCCACAGTCTAGGAATCCTCAACAACGATGGGGCAGAGTGATTTAGTGCGGGAGGGCTCATCTCGCGGTCTCGCTGTTTGTTTTGGTAAACAAACGAGCTCTCAAGTCCCTCAAAAATTTCCTCTTTCTCTCCCTACTCCTCCAGCCACAACCTACGCAAGACCTACCTTGTTTCCATGGCAAATGTAAACCCTGCTCCAGCCCCCCATCTCTGACGCTCCTTCCAGCCCCCAACCCAATCCAGGATTAGTTTACTTTCCGAGAGAACCAGGGTCTTAGCAGACCCTAAATTTAAATTCATCACCAATATCCCCAGCCCCCTACACTTCCACGAGCCTCTCCCTGCAAGGTAAAAGCATGATTAACATTGTGAACCCCTAGACCCTCGTCTTGAACCACCAGCCCCCGCCACCCTCCAGGAGCTCCTAAACACCCAGTCATCTCACGCAGGTCACCAGGGCGTCTGCCTCGCAGTCCCAGAGGGACTGGGGCGCACGGCCTGGCCCCTGCCCCAAGCCCCCTCCGGCCCACTCCCACGCGCGGGGCTACCTTGCTGTCGTGGTGGATGAGCTTGAGCTCATAGTCCGGCAGGATGTCCCTGCGGCTGTTCACGTCCTCCAGCGCCATCTCCACCGCGGGCTGGCAGGCCTGGCCCCCGGGCCAGCCCCCGCTCATGGGGAACAGCGCCCCGATGTAGACTGCGCGCCGCTCTGGGGAGGGGTGCGGGGGGACCCTCGGGTGAGGACGCGGGAGGCGAGGGGTCTGAGAGGCCCACAGA
>NW_022900932.1:113517-117523 GCF_012274545.1 Fukomys damarensis
CGGGGTGGAGGACAGGGGAGGAGCAGGCAGGAGCGGAGGAGAGGCACTGAAAGGAGGGTCCCACCCCAGGGGGAAGGGGGACAAGGCGGGCAGTCGCCCAACCGAGGGGGCGGGCTCCCAAGGTCTGAAAGGAGGAGTGGCGCAGGGATGCAGAGCCCCAGCAAAGGAGGACCGGGTCAGAGGGGAGGAGGACGTGGGGCGGGGACACCCACGGGGAGGCTGGCCGACCCCCCAGGAAGACGCTCGGGGCCTCCCAGCACGCTGCCGCCCCCTGCTGGAGTCCCGGGAGTGCAGCCAGGCAGGGAGAAGCGAGGAACCGCAGTCCCGCTGAAAACTGGGACTGGAGTCCAGGCAGGTAGGCAGAAAAGAGGAGGCTGCAAACTGGGATGAGTGTGAGGAAGGGGTGGAGGACACATCCACAGCCTGGGAAGGACTCCTGTGAGGGCAGAGGAAGGAAGGGGCTGCAGGGAGGGTTGCCCAGCTCACCTGAGTGTGGCGTTCGGTTCACTGGCAGCAGGAAAGACGGGGATCAGAGAAGAGTTACCAGGGCGCCCGGCTTCCCAGGCCTGCGCCCAAGCCCCCTCCCACACCTGTCCGTGTCGAAGACTGGGGAGAGCAGAAGCCTGTGCTTCAGCGGGGAGGGTGCCTGAGAATAAGAGCAAGGTGGGGCTGGGGGTCAGGACTTGTGCAGTCTCTTTTTTTATTTTTCATAGGACAACAGAATTTGAGAGGGAAGCCCAACAGCTAAGGCAGAGTGGGTTCTGGTTTTGTGGAGCCTACACATTATAAAATGTAGGGGGTTTCTCTTTGCGCAAAAAAATTACAAGTTCAATTGGTTTTAAGCAACTGCCACTAAAATATTATATTTTTGCAATTTTTACAAAAAACTGACTGCCACATGTGACATGCTTAGAGCCCTCTGTGGTTAAAGCAGAGAGGGACATCTAAGGAAGTGGAGATTAAGCTTTCAGTAGCTTCATACTAAACCCACCCCTGAATAGGTCACCCCATTTCCAGAATAAAGCAATAAATTAGAAAAAGAACAACTTGAGTAAGTTGAAGAATGACAGGACTGAGATGCTAAAAGTACCTTACAGGGGTAGAAGCAGCATGAAGCACAGAAATGGAGCTGCTGCATCCCAGGAGAGAGCACTACAGAGGGAGAGTCTGCATGCCCAGAAAAAGAAGTCTGCAGACCTAGCTGGCAACAAAGGTGGGAGGCACCACAGATGAGTCCCTTGGAGAATGACAGGAGGCTGTCTAAAAGATCTGGTCTCCTCCCATCCCACCCCTGAGCTGTTCCCCCAATTTTGAGTCCCTTTACACTAATACATTTCCACACCCAGGTTCCTTATCAATTTTTGTTGTGGTCTGTTTGTTTTATACTGGAGAATAAACCCAGGGCCTTTGCAATGAACTACATCCCCAGTACCATCCCCCCCTTTTTTTTATTTGAGACAGTATCTCACTAATCACTATTAAACTGCCAAGAATAGCCGGGTGTGGGGGTGCATGCTTGTAATCCCACCACTCAGGAGGCTGAGGCAGGAGGATCGCTGTGAGTTCGAGGCCAGCCTGGGCTACACAGTGAGTTCCAGGTCAGTCTCAACTTCATAGTGAGACCCTGTCTCAAAAAAACAAACAAACAAACAAAAAAACTGCCCAGGTTGTCTTGAACTTGTGATCCTCCTGCCTCAGTCTCCCAGAGAGCTGGGATTACAGGCATGCAAACTGGACTATCAGGTTTTGGTTTTTGGTTTTTTTGCTTTTTTTGGTACCAGGGATCAAACTCGACCTTAATGCTTTTGAGGCAGGTGGTGGAACCACCACTGAGCTAAATCCCCGGCCCCTTGGACTATCAGTTTTTATGAAAACAACGTAGGAATTAATTCTGAATCTTTACAATAATTCTCTTATAGAATGAGTGGTGGAGGATCGATTCTAAAAGAGGTGAGGCGGAGAAGGTTGTGAGTTTAGAAAAAGGGGATTAGTCTAGGGAAAACTGTAGTATTTAAACCTTAAGGTGAGAGAGGGTGGGGTTCACCAAGGAAAATAAAAAGCAAGACCCAAGAAGTGGGAGCAGGAAGAAGACAAGAGAAGAAGAAAGAAGCCACTAACGTAGGTAGAGCAGATACTGGGGCTGCGGGAGGAGGTGTGAGGCAGGTGGATGGTGGAAAAGTTGGGCTCTTCCCGCCGCCTTTCCAAGCCCTCCCACTGTTCGCAGCACCCCACCCATTCCCCCACTCCCATCATCAAGTGTCCTCATCAGCTGCACGCGGCCAGCTGGTCCCCTCACCCTGGCAGTGGGGCTTGGGGGTGCTCCACTGGCCCTGACTACAGATGCTCCGGGAGCTGCCCACCAGATGGAAGTCGGGGTCACACCGGAAATCCACCCGGGCTCCGTCCAGAGCTGGGAGGTCCCCACCCGTCAGGAAAACCTTCCCATTTTCCAGGGTCAAGTAAGACTTGGAGCAGATTCGGACTGTGGAGAGACGGGAAAATGAGAAGAGAGGCGAGTTGGAGAAGGTCACTTTCCCTGAGAGAGCAAGTGTGGGTTTGGGTCCACAAGCACCCTGCTTTACAGAAAACCAGGTGTCAAAAGGCTTTGTATCCCTACTCCTCCCTTAACCCTGCACACATCCACACATTCCAAAACAAGACACAGCATTTCCACTGCAAGAACCCAAGATGGAGCTCTAAGCACACAAAATGGGATCTCCTCTCAGACTGCTGTAGTGGGCGGTTCTCTGACAGTGGAATGTGTAGATGTACTGTATATAACTTTGTATGCACAAGCAGATTTGCTTTTCTTATCACGGTTGGTTCACATTAATATCAAACTTGTGTTGGGTTCCAAAGCGTACCATCTCTGAGTTGGTGTCAGAATTGTTAGGAAATGTAGTGAAATCATTTCAGAGGATTTTCTTTTTTAATAATCTGCTACCTCAAAGAGAGTAACTTATAAAGTGAATAATAAAATTGTTTCATCCAATGATCAAGAGCCTAAGGACGGGAAGATAAAAGGAAATGTGCAGGCTTCTAGCTTTACTACCTCCAACTGCACCCAGCAGCATCCTTTTGGCAAAGGGTAGTAGTAATCCTTCATTAAATGAATTTGTGAACTCGGTCACACAGGACTTAAAGTGCTGACTTGCAAGCAGTAAGGCTAAACTGGAGCAGGAAAAGGAAAGGTCTCCAGGGAGCAGGGGCTCCGAGGGGACTCACCACAGCGGCTGGGGGTGTCCATGTCCGTCCAGGAGCCGTTGGCCAGGCACTTTCGAACCTTGGGCCCCACAACCTCGCGCTCCCCGCGGCATACATACTCGATCTCATAGTCCACGGGCAGGAAGTTGATGGCCTTCACCTGGTCCCGAGTGAGACCCCGGTACCGGATGCCCCCTTCCCAGGGCGGGTGTATGATCTGGCAACCTGGGGGTGAGTCGGGGAGGCACACAGAGAGGGAAGGTGGGACATGGCCGGGCAGGCTGGGCTGGCTGCAGGAGACAGGGGACAGCAGGGCGTGGTCAGCAGGGTGGGGTGGGGACAGGTACCGAGCCAGCCGGCCCAAAGGGGGCCAAAGGACAGGACTGAGGGAGGGAAGGGCCTGGTTGGGGGCACTGGAGGAGCGATGAAGTAATCGCGAAGGGTATGACATGTGGGTGGCACCTGGCAAGAAAGAGGGGCCTAGGCGAGGCTCTGTGAGTTAGAGGAGAAGAGGACCTTATGGCTATCTCCTAATGGGACCGAGGAAGGGGAGGAATCGCGGTCATGTGGGGCTGAGTAAATAATTCGGAGTCACAGAAAGGCGGTGTGGTGTAGCAACGTGGAAGAGAGAAAAAGGGTGCTGGGTAGCAATGTGGGGTGACAGAAAAGAGGTCAGGAGTCGTTGAGTGGCGTGGGGCCCTGGGGACAGACGAGGCTGCAGGCTGAGGACCGGGCCGGGGCGGCGGAGGGATTGGGCCCGCGTCGCCGGGGAGAAGGCTGCACCTTCCGAGGTGGCGTTGGG
>NW_022900932.1:118474-134968 GCF_012274545.1 Fukomys damarensis
GCCTCCGGGTGGGCCGGAGCTGGAATTATCTTCACCCCGACAGGGCCTGGCTATCAACAGTTCTTGACCGAGAGTGTCAGAGAAGCATCAAAGATCGTGGGGCATTGCCGGCCTTGGGCAGCAGCAGAGGACAGGAGGCTGGTGCGTGGTTGTGCGGGGTGGTGGTGGTGATGCTGATGGGCCTGTTACGGCTTGTGTCTAGAGGCGGCTGCAGTGCTGAATCATGGTGCAGTGCTAGGCTCAAGAGCACTAGGATTAAGGGTGTGAGTGCCACCTACCCTAAGTAGTCTGGATGAGATAGAAGGGACTGAAAGAGCTGTGGTTGTCTCTTGTTGCCCTAGCTGTGTTCCTCCATGAACTGTTACCCCTCTGCCACGTGCCACCCTGCCTTGGAGCCAGCCAATAATGGACTGAAACTTCTACAAACTGTGAGCTAAATAAACCTTTCCTCCTTTAACTTTGGTTGTCAGGTATTTTGTTTCTGCAACAAGAGAATCGTAACTAAGGCAGGACTTGGAACCAGAGAAATGGAGTTACTGTTGTGACTATACTGATGATGTGTGGTTCAGGTGCCTTTGGGACTGGCTTGTGGCAAGAGTTTGGAACGGTTTGGAGATGCTGGCTGAAAATATAGAGCTGAGGGCCAGGGATTTAGCTCAGTGGTTCAGGCACCTGCCTCATAAGCACAAGGACCCGAGTTCGAGTTCGAGTTCGATCCCTGGTACCAAAAAAAAAAAAAAAAATGTCGAGCTGAAACACCTTAGACTGTGTACTGTATGGGCGATTCTGATCAGAATCAGAAGACCATAAAGCTGGTAAAGACCAGGTTTGGGGGGATTCTGCTGAGAAGAAGGACTGAATTGGCTGTTGGACTCCACATGATGTGTTATGGCTCCGCAGAAAGTTTGTCTGCCTTCTGCTCGTGTCCAGAGACTTTGCCTGAGACTAAAGGCAGCAGACTAATCTGGCAGAAGAAATTTCAAAACAGTCTAATGTTGGGTAGTGGCATGGATACTGTTGGGGATTTTAGCCAGCTCTATATTGAGAATCAAGAGCAAAGAGCCCAGCAGAATGATTCAAAACTTTTTTAGTTTGGCCAGAAAGGAAGTTCCAGTAAAGCTGTGGATGGCAAAGATAAAGCAGAGAAGATCTTGATTGTTGAGAAGGAACAGGAGAATAGAAAAGATGGCTTGAGGGCAGCACAAAAAGCAGGAGGACTCCATTCTTTACAGCCTCAAAACTGCAAAAGTAGGGCCGGGGATTTAGCTCAGCGGTTCCGTGGCCTGCCTTGCAAGCGCAAGGACCAGAGTTCAATCCCTGGTACCAAAAAAAAAAAAAGTGCAAAAGTGAAAGATTGCCTTGGGAAGAGAGCCCCACAGCGCCATGTTCCAGAATGGCAGTGGCCTGGACAAGTTGTTCCTCAGAATTTGGTTCACAGGGACTCAACCCCCTTCAGCCAAGAAAGAAAGAAGCCTGGCTGCTGCTCCAGCCGGCTGCAGACCATGGCATCATCCACGTGGCACTGGTTTTAGGTGCATGCAGAATGCAAGAGTTGTGGGGTCAGGAAAATTTCCACCCAGATTTCAGAAGAAGGCCTGGGAGGCCAGGCAGGGTGACCCTGAGAGGGCAACCTGTGAAGCTGTGAGTGTGAAGCCGAAGGTGCAGTGGAGACCCCAGAAGGTTAGGCACACCAGGACCGTGGGTCATCTTAGGGAAACTGCAAGGGAGAGCAGAGCTGGCCACAGGGAGAAGCCATGGGAGCCACAATCACCCATAATGCCGCGGGGGCAGAGCCACCCAAGCCCTTTGGAATTCCCAACGTGGCACAGCGTGCTGGGGTTGCTGGAAGTGGAACTATGGAATTTAATGTTTGCCCTAATGGATTTTGGTCTTGCTTTGGCCTCATCGTTTTGTATCCCCCTATTTTAACTTTTGGAAGTGTCTGTCTTGTGCCATTGAGTGTTGATAGTATTTAACTTTCTTTTCATTTTCATTCCTTTTCAGGGGCTTGTAGCCTTAAATCTCTGAGACTTGAGACATGGACTTTTCAGCAGTACTGAAACTGTTAGGACTTTGGCAACTTTTGCAATGGACTAAATGCCTTTTGCATAAAGAGAGAGGCATGAGTCTTTGGGGGGCCACAGATGAAATGTTATGGCTTATGTCTAGATGTCCTCCCAAAAGCCTCAGACAGTTGTGGGTGAGGCTTTTTCTGAGGACTTAATCTAGAGTTTGTGACATCCATGCAAAATGCTAGGCTCAAGGGCGGTAGGATTAAGAGTGTGCTACCCAACCTACATAGTCTGGATAAGACATAAGGGATAGAATGAGTTGTAGGTGGGGATGTAGCTCAGTGGCACCACGTCTGCCTGGCAAGCACAAAGTCCTGAGTTCGATCCTTGAAAACCAAAAAAAAAAAGAGAGAGAGAGAAAAGCTGTAGTTGTCTCCTGTTGCCTTTGCTGTGTTCCGCTGCCATGAACTGTTGCCCCTCTACCCTGTGCCACCCTCCCTTGGAGCCAGCCAATTATGGACTGAAACCACTATAAATAATCCTTTCCCTCTTTAACTTCCAGTGTCAGGTATTTTGTCTCAGCAACAAGAAAAAAATAACTAAGATAGGGCCTTAAGTTGAGTGTCCAGAGGACAAAGGGGCTTCCTCTGAGAAAAAGAAAAAAGAAAGTCTTTTCTGGCTGCTTCCCCCAAAAAAGGTGGAAAGAAGCCAAATACTATAAGACTGACTAGAACTTGTTATAATATTTTATAATGATCGCCTCTCCATCATGAACTGAAATCATAGATGGTCCAACCTTCCTACACAAATACGTTTTAAAAAACTGCCCATACCACAAAAGGGATGCAAAAGCACGGCAACTTCTAATGAAATAGCATAAATGGCTATCGTGCGTGAGCGCCAAGGCCTGTATCCCTGGCAGCCCATGGGTGTGTACCTGTATCCTGTCGGGATTCCAGGGAGGGGGCCGCTCAAGACAGCCACACAGGTGCACAGCCAGTGATTCACCCAGCAGTTGCCATGCAAAAGGCAACTTCATGAAATGTTGAAAGATTCTCGATAGCAAAGCCAGTCTTCCCTAGATTCACACAGAACTGTAATTGCATTCCTAGAAAGTTCATTGTATATTTAGACCATCTTTTTCTAAAACTTCTATTAATTTATAGGCTCAGATAATTAAACACAAGCTTTCATCTACATGAATGTCCTAGGGGACTTAAGAATCTGGATGAAGGACATCTCTCCATCGAACAGGCTGTATTTTGAAGGAGCCCTGCCCATAGTGCTCCGGCCACCATTCTCATAAAAAGAAACATGAGGGCTGGGGATTTAGTTCAGTGGTGCTGAGCCTGCCTTGCAAGTGCAAGCTCCTGAGTTCAATCCCCAGTACCAGGGGAAAAAACATGGGGTTTCAAAATATTCCCTCGGGAATAGTTGAGCACCACTGAGGTAAGAAAAGACAGAAGAGGATCTCTAGCCTCTCAATTCAACAGAACCAAAGAAGTTTGGGAATCAGCCAAATCAATAGGTTGCTAGGATGGACATGGTGGCACTGCCCATAATCAGCACTCTGTGAGGCCGAGGCCAGAGGATCCCACGTTCAAGCCCAGACTACCAAATAGCAACTTAGTGAGACCTGACTCAAAAAACAGGCTAGAGGCCGGGCATCTTGGCACATGCTTGTAATGCCAGCACTTGGGAGGCTGAGGCAGGAGGATCGCTGTGAGTTCGAGACCAGCCTGGGCTACATAGTGAGTTCCAGGTCAGTCTCAACTATACAGTGAGACCCTGTCTCAAAAAACAGGCTAGAGATACAGCTCAGTGCAGAAGCTTTGGGTTCAATCCTCAGTATCACAAATGATGATGATGATGATACGTAATAGTCACTAAAACCAGGAAGACCATCATAAGGCTAAGTTTTCCCACCTGCTTGGGGAAGATGAGTTTCCTCACTGGGCTGGTCTACAGGCTGGTCGGGCTGCCTGGCTGGCAGGCAGGCAGTTCAGCCTCCCTTGGGCACCTCTGTGGCCCTGGGAAGGCTGTGTGGAGGGCAGGAATGCACACAGGAGCCTTGAACCGGCTCTCAGGCCTTATGTTGTTTTCCACTGCAGGGTTGTTCTATCTCCTCACCTGAATAACTGGTCCGCGTGTGAAGGGAAATTGTGTCCTCTTCTGTCAGGGTGAAAGACCCATGTTGAGGCTCCACGACTCATGCCTTTTCAAAAAAATGAATGGAGCGCTCAGGATTTAGCTCAAAAAAATGAATGGAGGGCTCAGGATTTAGCTCAGTGGTGTCGCCGCCTGCCTTGCAAGCACAAGGACCCTAGTTTAATCCCCAGTACAAAAAAAAAAAAAAAAAAAATGAAGCCTCCAGGAAACTGAGGCAGGAGGACCACCCTGAGTTTGAGGCCAGCCAGGGCTATCTAGCAGGACCCTGTCTCAAAAAAAAAATGAAACAAAAAACTATCATTGCTCCACACTTTGGTGGCCTTAGTCTGTTCAGACTGCTACAACAGAAATGTATTGCTGACAGCTCTGGAAGTTGGGAGTCTAACAACAAAGAACTAGCCCACTGTAGCGAGGGCCAGTTTCCTCACAGTTGGTATTTTCTAGCTTTGTCCTTGTATGGCAGGAGGGTAAGCAAGCTACCAACAGTCCCAGTGTAAGGGCACTCCGCCTCCCAACACACCCATCTCTTTTTTTCTTTTTTTTGGTTTTTTGAGACAGGGTCTCGCTATGTAGTTGAGCCTGACCTGGAACTCACTATGTAGCCCAGGCTGTTCTCGAACTCACAGCGATCCTCCTGCCTCAGCCTCCAGAGTGCTGGGGTTACAGGCATGTGCCACCACGCCTGGCCTCCAACATACCCATCTCTTACACTCTCATCTTGGGAATTAGGGTTCAAAATCTGAGTTTTGGGATAACGTAAATATTCAGCCCCTAGCAGGTGTATGCACAGTATAGGACCAGGAAGATGCCAGGTTATTTCTATTGTGCATTTGCAGATAGATAAAGATGATCTTGGCCTGGAATTTATAAAGCTTCAAAGAAATTAAAAAGCCAGGGCCGGGAATTTAGCTTAGTGGTTCCACCGCCTGCCTTGCAAGCGCAAGGACCCAAGTTCGATCCCCGGTACCAAAAAAGAAAAAGCCACATAGTGATCCCCTGTTCCAGTGCTGCCCTTCCCACCCACAAGACACCTGGAGGGGGAGCTTGCTGCTGTCCCCAGGATGCTCAGCATCAGTAGTAAGACTGTAAAACTGGCCCTATGAATGGCCTCTAGAAAAAATTCCACCATAACTAAGCTTTCATACAGGGCCAGGGATTTAGCTCAGTGGTGCTATGTCTGCCTTATATAATTGGAAGAACATAATGTGACTAAATGCTGGACTAATTAGAGCAACCAAAAGAAAAGTGGTAACCTTGTTTATGTGCTTCTCTGCAGTGTAGCTGGGGTCAAGTTAACAGATTCTGAGAATGTTCACTACTCATACAAATTTAGTGTTTCTATGCCTGGAACTGTGAAAAATACTTTTTTAAGATTTCAAATAAATATTTTGATTAAATATATAATCAGTTATAAATGTCTGTCATCTGTATTATAAGTATGTACATAGAATTTTCATACTAATCTGAGACATACATCATAGTGTGTGTGTGCAGTTGTTGACAGGGTTGTTTGTGTTCCTGTAAAAGACTTGTGTCTTCCATCACTGCCCGCTCAGGCAGTAAAATCATTGTTTACTTATTCAAACCACAGCAAAGCAAATCATCCTCAGATTTTTTTAAAAAAAGATGTAAACCCACTAATTCTATTAGAAGGTTACAGTATGCTGGAAAAGCCACCACTTAATATATGAATGCAGGGCCGCGGATGTAGCTCAGGGGTTCTACTGCCTGCCTTGCAAGCACAAGGTCTGGAGTTCAATCCCCGGTACCAAAAAAAAATGCAGATCTGAAGTGCATAATAAGCATAATTATATTCCTGCATTAAATGTAAGGTTCTTCACATTAGGTGAGGCAAATGACGATTCTACATAGCTTCATGTCTGGTTTTGCCACCAAATGAATGCAAGTCAGGCCAGGTTTTGCCACCAGATGAGTTAAAAACAAAATTTGTAGGGCCAGGGATGTAGCTCAGTTGCACCGCCACCTGCTTCGCAAGCACAAGGACCGGAGTTCAATCCCCAGTATCAAAAAAAAAAAGTAGTTTTCAAAGTATTGAGGACTTTGGAGAGAAGGATGTGCAGAACAAAGTCTATAAAATGAGAAGATATTTAGCCAGGGGTGGTAGTGCATGCCTGTAAATCCCAGCGTTCTCGGGGGCTGAGGCAGGAGGATGGTGACTTTGAGCCCAACCTGGGCAACTTAGTGACTTAGATCCTGTTTCAAAATAAAAGCGTTGGCAGTGAAGCTCAGCGAGAACAGCCTAGGTTCACTGCTTAGTAAAACCAAAGGCGAGAGGAGGGGAGGGGGGACAGGAGATGCACGCAGATAGATGCTTCCGGAGTCACACGAGCAAATGCATGGGAAGAGCCTGGAATTCCCTCTGTGGACGCACCGCAAAAGTGTCAGAAGGTAACCACGTGGCCCTGTTTGCAACCTGGTCAGGTCTGCACTCATGACCTCTTCCAGTGGGGTGGGGGGTCCTGGCCTGGCCTGGCCCGAAGAACCATAAACCATTCTGATCTTAGCAGAAGGGAAAGCCAGGAGCAGGTGTGAAGGGAGCCCTGCTCTCAGCAGTTGAGAGTAAACAAACACCTGCTGCCTTCACTCAGCTTCCCTGTCTTTCCAAACCATCACTGAAGTTCCACAGAGCCAGCATGACTCATACACACCTTCAGATGCTTGCAGTATTTGTTACACTTAGATCTACACAGAAACAAAACACCTTCACTGAGCATAATTCACAAAGAGCTCTAGCACGTTTTGTCTCCGAATTCTCTCAACTATTTCTGTATGAGGAAAAGCCAGCAAATAACAGAGCCGGTCTCAGAGCCAGAGGGCTCAGTCCCTCTCCCTCCTCACTCACAATGTCCTCTCCAGGACTTTCAGCTCAGCAACCAAGCACAGCACCTTCCTCTGGCTTGACGTGGGCTCCTTAGCCTCTCCACAGCACGCTGTCTTCATCTTCATCTTACTAACAGCTGAAACGTCACCTCTGTGGTAGGCTTTCCACACATTTTCCAAAGAATTGGATGCCTGCTTCCCGTATCCTGTCGGCCACTCTCATAATACGCTGTGATCACCATTCAAAAAAATAATCTCAGAGCTGGGCGTGATGGCGCACGCCTGTAATCCCAGAACTCGGGAGGCTGAGGCAGGAGGATCGCTGTGAGTTCGAGACCAGCCTGAGCTACGTAGTGAGTTCCAGGTCAGTCTCAACTACACAGTGAGACCCTGTCTCAAAAAAAAAAAAAAATTATCTCAGGGCTGGGGATTTAGCTCAGTGGTTCAGTCACCTGCCTCAGAAGCACAATGACCCAAGTTCGATCCTCGGTACCAAAAAAAAATTATCTCAGAGGCTTGAGATATAGTTCAGTGGTAGAGTGTTTGCCTAGCATGCTTGAAGCCCTGAATTGATACCAACCACTGTAAAAACAAAATTTATCTCTGTAGCTATTAAAATAATTATAAAATTATCCCAGCTCTCAGGAAACTGAGGCCGGAGAATTGCCATGAGTGCAAGGCCAGCCTGGGCTGCATAGTGAGTTCAAGGTCACCCTGGACTACATAGTGAGACCTTGTGTTAAAAAGATTATTAAACAATGCATAAGATTCTAATAAGATTACTGACATTTAGAAATGGGAAGAAAGGAGCTAAAGGTGTAGGGAAGGTGGGATGGGTAGGGGAAGAATAAAAAGGGAAAAGGAAAAAATGTGAGAGAATGAAAAGATGAAAATAAAGTGTTTGTAGATGGGGAGGGGAGGAGGGGGTGAAGGGAGGGCAGGGGTAAGGGGAAAAAATGAGAATCAGGACTTGTCATGTAGAGGTACAAGATCCCAACAATGAAGGCAACTGTACTGTATCCCTAAAATGTACCAATAAACTCAATTAAAGCTGAAAAAGAAAAAAGATTATTAATAGTGCCAGGGATTTAGCTCAGGGATTCCGCCGCCTGCCTTGCAGGTGCAAGGGCCCAAGCTCCATCCCTGGTACAGAAAAAACACTGTTAATAAATAAACAAATAAATAAATAAACGTTTAAGTCTTTCACGGTACATCACCAATTTTTTTTTCCTTTTTCTAATTTTCAGCACTGTATGTGTTATTTATAAAATGTTAAAAAAGCGCTGCCCCCCCAGCCAGCTTCACCACAATACACGCGTATCTCTCTCTCTCTCTCTCTCTCTCTCTCTCTCTCTCCCCCTCCCACACACACACACACACACGCCCGCGCGCGTCAGCAGCATTTGCTTGCTAGGTAGCGGCCTTCGATGAATGCAGATCAGCGTTCCTGTTTCTCCAGCAGACCTACTCTCTGAGGATAATCAGTCCTCTCCTAGAATGGGACAGTGAGGGACAGAGAAAGAAGGACAGCAGAGAGCTGCATAATTTCAAAGTACATGGGGGCCAGGAGGCAGTGCCTCAGACAGGCAAAGACACAGACACTCCACACAGTCAAGGGAGCGGCCAGTGACTCGGGGGTGCAGTGATCCTATGTTGATGAGGATCGTAGGTCCCTAGGATCTTATGTTGATCTTACAATAGTTCAGATCTTACAATACGATCTTGCAATAGTCGGAGGGACCAGAGAGCAGACTGATAAACAAGTTGTCCTTTCACTTTTTTTATTACTACTGGGTTCTAGCAGAACTAGGACGTCTTCAACTGATGCACTCCAGCCCTGGAGCATCACAACATCAACTTGTGACCCGAGGCAAAACGGAGTTATGTTTCCGAACGTCATAGCTGGCTCCTGGGCAAGGCGACATTAGGCCTTAGACAGCTATGTTCTTACTCTAATTATGAAATGGCTGTTCCCCAAAAATTATGAAGAATGGCTCTGACAACCTACAAAGCCTCCGGGTGAATTACACTTCATAGCCTACCTAGCATTGAGTCTCAGGGGGCACAGAACAGACCCATGTAAGCACACAGCCATTGAAAAAACAGAGTGAACGTCAGGGCATGTGACCAGGGCAGACCCTAGGGTCCTCTGCTTCGAGGGGACGCTGTTGGAGTTCTAATGCTCTGTGATCGCCATAGTAGAACTCAAAAAATTTTTGGAGGTGCGCCTTCTCTTTTCTGTTGTCATTTTTATCCATTAAGTTTATTGGTACATTTTAGGTATACAGTATGAGGACATTCATCATTGGGAATTTGTACCAAGGGGAGGCACTTTCTTGAGACAGTCTCACTTTATAGTTCAGGATGGGCTTGACCTCACTGTGCAGCCCAAGTTAGCCTCAAAATCATGGCATTCCTCCTGCCTCAGCCTCCTGAATGCTGGAATTACAGCTACGTACTACCATCCCCAAAATTTTTTCCCGCTTTTTTTTTTATCTTTTTTTTTTTTTTTTTTTTTTTTTTTTCTGGTGTTAAATTTTGTTTCATTGGGTCCTCACACTTTCAAGGCAGGCAGCAGAACCACTGAGCTAAATCCGAGCCCTCTTTTTGAATAAGGAACACCATCATTTAATTTCACACTGAGCCTCTCAACATTATGTAACTGGCCCTAGTAGAGTGATAATCATAGGCAAGTTTTTAAGAACAAAAAGGTTGAGGGCCATGGATTTAGCTCAGTGGCACTGCATCTGCCTCACAAGCACAAGGTCCTGAGTTCAAGCCCTGCCACCAAAAAAAAAAGAACAAAAACGTTGAAAAATGATGCCCTGTTAACTAGAATATAGCTTCAATCTAACTGGAATATGACTTTTTTTTTTCCTTTTTAGATGGGGTCTCTCTGTGCTGCCCAAGTTGGCTTTAAACTCCTAGGCTCAAAGAATCCTCCTGACTCAGCCTCCCAAATAGCTAGGATTAGAGGGCCAGGGATTTAGCTCAATGGTGCTGCCATCTGCCTTGCAAGTACAAGGTCCCAAGTTCTATCCCCAGTACCAAAAAAAAAAAAAAAAAAGCTGGGATTAGAGATGTGGGCCAGAGGGCAGGGTTAGGAATGTAACTTTCATGAAAGCGAGAATCTTGTCTGTTTTGTAAAAAATTTTATAAGCAGAATTCAATATAAAAGCTGATATAGAGCCGAGGATAGTGGTGTGTAATCCCAACACTGGGAGCTGAAGTAGGAGGATCTCCAGGTGTGAGCCCAGTCACAAGATGAAAAATAAAATTTAAAAATGGCTGGGGTGTCACACACCAGTAATACCAGCACTTGGGAAGATGAGCTAGGAAGATCAGTATGAGTAGAAGCCAGCTGGGACTACATAGGGAGTTCAAGTCCAGCTCGAACTACAAAGTGAGACCTTATCTATTTAAAAAAAAAAAAAGACAAGAAGAAAGAAAAAAACGACTGGGGATTTATCTCAGTGCAATCCTTGATCCTCAGTACTGTGCAAAGTAGGGGTGGTGTAACAGGGGAGCTGGGACTGTCCAGTGCTCGCCTAGGTTGCACAGGCCCTGTATTCATTCCTCAGTACAACAAAAAACAAAACAAATAACAGTGAAACTGGACACATTATTTACTGTTAAATATTTGTTAATTGAACTGAATTAAACATTTTGTTTCAGCCTAGTGAAAGATATTTTTATAAAGAAACAACCTAAATATTTTGGAAAACTACTGAAATGAGGACTGTATGACACATTTCTGCTGCAAGCTGTGAAACAACAAGGAAGAGAGCCTGGTGATAGGGGAAGAAATGTAAGTCCCAAGCCGACCAGGAATCTGAAACGCGAGTTTGTGTTCTCTAAAATGGAAGAATGAATTCTAAGAACCTGAGGTTAAGAGTAGGAAAAATTTATTGAGAGAAAGATACCTTCTGTCTAAGAGAGACAGGAAGGGGGACTAGAAAATGAGTTGCCCATCCACCCCATTTCTCAAAGATTTTTTTTTCTTTCTTTTGGTACCAGGGGTCGAACTCAGTACCTTGTGCTTTCAAGGCAGGCAGTGGAACCACTGAGCTAAATCCCTGGCCCTCAAAGATGGACCTCAAAGCCATGTGGTGAGGGGGGTACAAAGTGGGACAAAACTGTAAGACCCAATGGAAAACTACAAGGTGGGCATGAAGCGGACAAAACCATACCCAGCCAGTAAGGTTACCATCAGAGTCACCCAGGAAATATTGATTAAATGGGGGTCAAGTGTGTGGCAAATCACATAGCAAGCATACAAAGATTTTCAGTAAGGGTGGGTCAGGGATATTTCCTGGAAAGCCTGGGTTAAGACCTTGGCCTCCCACCCAGGTGATTGATGCCTATTTAAAATATCAATCACAGCTCTTTATCCTCAGAGGAAGCACAAGGGTGCAGTAATTTCCTTTTACAATTCTGTCAGATAGTGACTGTGTCTTGATTGGCTCTTGGGGGCTGAACCTATCTAACTTCTGATAAGATATCTAATTAAGTTACCTATCTGCAATAGTGTCACACATCCCAGTACTCAGGAGGCTGAAGCAGTATGATGAGTTTGAGGCCAGCCTGGGCTACATAGAGAGAGACTGTCTCATCAAAAAATAGCTAATTAGCCAGACATGGTGGTGCACACCTATAATCCCAGCACTCGGGAGGCTGAGGCAGGAGGATCGCTGTGAGTTCTAAACCAGCCTGGACTATATAGTGAGTTCCAGGGCAGTCTCAACTACATAGTGAGAACCTATCTCAAAAAAAAAAGGGCCAGGGATTTAGCCCAGTGGTTCTGCCCCCCTGCCTCCCAAGTGCAAGGACCGGAGTTCAATCCCCGGTACCAAAAAAAAGTAAAAAAAAAAAGTCTAATTTTAAAATTAATTAATTAAAACAGCAAGGATGACATTTAGGTACTGATAAGGAAAATCTTCAAGATACATGTTGCCATTTATGTGGGGAAAAACTTGTTTATAGCAGCACAACTCATAATAGCTAAATCTTGCAAATATGCTATATGTTCATGAAGAGATAAACGGATAAACAAAGTGTGGTATTTATATACAGTGGCCTTCTAAAGACAGATACATTTCAGCCATTTGTAGGAAATGGATGTACCTTGAGGCCATAATATTAAGTTAAATAAATCTGTTTTGTTTCTGTTTTTTTGTTTTACTTTGGCTTTGGTAGTGGGGATTGAACTCGGGACCTTGTGCTCAGAAGGCAGCCAGTGGCACCACTGAACTAAATCCCCCACCCTAAATTAAACAAATCTAACATTGAAACTTGAATATTACATGCTTTGTCCTATATGAGAACCCCAAAGTAAAAAATAAAGAGCATAATAAAAGATGATAAGAACAAAACAAAAACTCTGCCTAATGTCACATTCCTGGTACCCCGGCAGTCTGGGATTGAAACAGGAGGATGAAAAGTTCAAATCCAGCCTGGCAAGTTAGCAACTTCATGAGACCCTATCTCAAAATATGAAGTAAAAAGGCGCGGAGGATGTGTTCAGTGAGAAGACTCTGGGCTCAAACCCCAGCACAAGAAAAACAAACACAAAAACCCTCTGTTTTGTCAAGGATTTCTCCTGGCTGCCCTCTCGTGGCAGATGCGTGTATACGCACGTGGGAAAGATTCAGAGACGATACTGGTGACTGGGAGCTGTACACTGTATTGTGGGATTATGTATTAGGTGGGTAACAAGAGAAGTAGAACAGCGTGTCATTTGTGAAAACAGACAAATATGTATGGTTTTTCACTAAATCTGGGAAAGCTATTGCTGCCATTTGCTGAGTGCTTACTATCTCACTTATGGACAGCGATTTGTTGTTTCATTTATTTGTTTCGGTTTTTTGAGAGAGTCTCTTATGTAGTCCAGGCTGACCTTGAACTCACTATATAGCCCAGGCTGGCCTCCAGCTCCCTGGGATGCTCCTGCCTCAGCCTCCGGCATGCAGGATTACAGGCGTGCACCACCACCCTAGTCTGCACCCCAGATTTCTAAGGGTGCAAGCCCTACTGGCTTTATTGTATTAGTGGTTCTTCATCCTTCCCTTCACACAGCACTTTTTGGGGGTGGGTTGGTACCGGGGATTGAACTCAGGTCTTTGGGCTTGCCAGGCAGGTGCCGAACCACTGAGCCCCCAGCCCAGCACCTTTTTTTAAAAAAAGCTAAATGCTCAGCCCCACACAGCACCTTTGCCCAAAGACCACGAAGTCCCAGGGACTTCTCGCCACAGCTCCAGAATCCTCCACCTTCAGGAGGGCAAGGCATTTGAGGGCCAGGCAAGGGAGGCAGAGGCCCTGGGAGTCCAGGAGGGCACTGGTTACAAAGGCCTGAAAACCCAGCTCAGCTTCTACCTGGTGACCCCACCCAGATCAAGTTACTTTGCCCCTTTTGTTCCTGGGACTCTGATCTGTAAACCAAAGTAACTGGGGCAGAAGCGGGTGGGGAGGGTGGGGTGCAAGTGCAAAAAATAAGCACAAAAATACACGAGAGTGATAGTACTGTGCCGTGTATCTTACTGTTGTTAAGGTTAGTGCCTGTAAATTGCTGAGAATGGAGCAGGTGGACGCACTCATTTTAATTTGGGAAATGCTGTTTAGCCAGGCATGGCGCTCACCTGTGATCCCAGAACCCTGGAGGGTGAGGCCGGAAGACCACTGAGTTCAAGGCCAGTCTGAACTACATAGCAAGACCCTGTCTGAAAAAAAAAAAAAAAAAGATTGGAAACTATGAAGCCAGGCACAGTGGCGTGTGCCGGTGATCCTAGGACCAAAGGAGAAGGCAGGAGCCTGATAAATTTGAGTTCTGCCTGGGCAACTGAGACTTTGCCTAAAAATTTAAAAATGACGAAGTGCTGAGGGTATAACTCAGTGGTGGAGTGAACCTTTGGAGGAAGAGAAGGGGCGGCGCAAGGGAAGAAAGAATTGGGGAATAGGGCTTGGTGTGGCTCCGTGGTCCCCCGCTTGCCGAGCCCGTGTGAGGCCCTGGGTTCAACGGTCAACACCACCACCACCACCGAAATCTTTGCCTCCAATCCAGATCTTGCTTTCCCCACGACCCTGAGGAAATCAGAGCAATGTCTGGGCTGCAGATGTATCCTGCAGGCTGGCTCTGTGACAAGATGCCTTTGTTGATGGACAGGTGCGGATCCTTCTCCTCCGTACTTGTCTCTCTAGGCACAGCTGACCTGAACTTCTGGTATCGACTGTGCTTTCTGGGGTGAGAGGCAAAGTAACCCAAGCAGCCTACTATTGGCGACTAGCCATGATATACAGATTGGTGAGAGGCCAGGTTGTAGGACCCACAGGCCAGGGTTGGGGCTAACTTGCCTCGGGAACAGAGAAGTATGACTTCCTGGCTGCGTGGAAAGCCATAAAGAGCACCCCTGAGACAAAATGCCTCCTACTGAGGGCAGAAAATTATGCAGACACTTGGTAAGGGGAAGGATCTTAACTTTTCCCCTTGAGATGCTAAACTTGGTTCCCATCTTTTGTTTTCTTTTATTTTGCTTTGTTTTTTTGAGACAGTGTCTCACTGTGCAGTTGAGACTGCCCTGGAACTCACTATGTAGCCCAGGCTGGTCTCGAACTCACAGCGATCCTCCTGCCTCAGCCTCCCAAGTGCTGGGATTACAGGCGTGCACCACCTCACCCGGCTACTTGGTTCCTATCTCGCTATTCTAATCTTAGCACAGTTATTGTTCCTGGGATGGTATACTACACCCTCCCCTGCACTTCTTTTTTTTGCGCTTGCAAGGCAGGCAGTGGAACCATCCCCTGCACTTCTTGATGAATAATAAAAGCAGGCCCTCCTTGGAATTCGGGGAAGCCTGTCACCTAGAGAGTTTCCTCCCAGTCTCCCTTGCACACTGAGTAGTGTTTCACAGCCTCCCATGCTGGGATTACAGGCGTGCACCACCTCACCCGGCTACTTGGTTCCTATCTCGCTATTCTAATCTTAGCACAGTTATTGTTCCTGGGATGGTATACTACACCCTCCCCTGCACTTCTTTTTTTTGCGCTTGCAAGGCAGGCAGTGGAACCATCCCCTGCACTTCTTGATGAATAATAAAAGCAGGCCCTCCTTGGAATTCGGGGAAGCCTGTCACCTAGAGAGTTTCCTCCCAGTCTCCCTTGCACACTGAGTAGTGTTTCTGTCTCTTCTTACCCAACGTTGTCACTATGGGTATTCTGAAATCTGAAGAGTTCCTAATAGCCTATCTCATGTGTACACATAAGGAAGGGAGCCTGGCTCCACAGCAGGACAGTTGTGAGACAACAGAAATACAAAGTCAAGGGTGTAGGGAGGGAGGCCAAAATTTTAAATATATATTTACATTTTTGAAGAGTCAGCAATCACTGCTCCCCCAGGGCTAGTTCTGAGGGCTGGAGGGGCTGGAGGAAGCTCGAAGACTCCGCGAACAGGGCTCCCTAGGGTTCAGGGCAGGGTTGAGCCCACGGAACAGCCCTAGACATCCCCTCTAGACTGGGTTACCAGGAGGGGGCAGGAGGAAGGCCCGGTACCAGGCGGCCACTGCTCCACGGCTCTAGGGGCGGGGACGGCAACCCTGGACATCCCGTGGTCTGTGGCCCTTTTGTGTAAACGCCTGGCAGAGTGACTGGCTGTTCCTGCAGGCACAGCTGTGGCCATGGCCGGGTGGAGGCTGGGCTAGGCAGCAGGGCCCTCCCAGATCCTCCCTTCAGCATTCTTAGGGGGCAGGGGCCATGCAGTCCCGGGGCCTCTGCTTGGCCTGACCCCTGGTGGGGCCCCAGCCCAGTAACAACAGAAATGTGGGGTTTATCCAGCGCCTCGCTGCCTGGGGGCCTCGTCGCCCTCCTCCTCATCCAGCTGTCGTCCAGCTACGCAGGTAAGATGTGTTTATTCCTTTCCTGGGGAGACCTAAGAGCAGAAGGGCCAGTTTCCCGGTGCTTGACCCTGCCGTCACCCTCAAACGTCTACGCAGCTTTCCCAGACGGAGAGGTGCTGACACAGTTCCCCTTTTTCTGAAACTTTTGTGGCTCCTCACAGAGTAGAAACCAGACTTTTCTCATTTTTTGCAGTGCTAGGAATTGAACTCAAGGCCTTGCACATGCTGGGCAAGTGGGCTACACTTGGTTTAGCTTTGCTTTTTCACCTCTCAAATGGGGGCAAAACAGTAACAATCTCTTACCATTGCCATCAGGGTCAGATGAGCTATGGAAGGTGGTTGGCAGTGCCTCTGTGCAGCAAAGCCAGTGTCTGCTGAGTTATAACATCTTCTTTGGGAGCTCACTCTGCAGAATCAGGCACCAACAAGTCTTTATAGGGGAGCTTTGTTCCCACACACCAAGCAGAAATAATAGAAACAGGGCTGGGGATTTAGCTCAGTGTACTTGAGCCTGTCTTGCAAAGTGCAAGGTCCTGAGTTCGATCACTGGTACCAAAAAAAAAAAAAAAAAAAAAAAAAAAAAAAAA
>NW_022900932.1:135041-155258 GCF_012274545.1 Fukomys damarensis
CTTGCAAAGTGCAAGGTCCTGAGTTCGATCACTGGTACCAAAAAAAAAAAAAAAAAAGAAAGAAAGAAAGAATAGGAACAGAGAACAGAGACACTCTCAAAGAGACACATCCATGTGCTCCCAAAAAAGCCTTCCCAAGCCAGGGAGAAACCACCTCCCCTCCCAGCAGCCCAGAGTCACTGAAGAGACTGGCTCTGTGTAGGAGAAAGACCAGGATGGCGTTCAGAGCAGGCTTCAGGGCTCCCGTGAGGCTGAAGGCAAAGCATCTAAAGACATCTGAAACAGCTGAGCACATTACACACCTGTAATCCCAGCACTCGGGGAAGCTGAGGCAGATGGATTGCAAATTCAAGCCCAACCTGGGCCATGGCAACTTAGCAAGACCTTGCCTCAAAAACAAGAAAAGAAAAGATGGGGATGTAGCTCAGTGTGATAGCCTCAAGCCCCAGCAGCACAAGAAAGGAAAATGTAAGTCTGAAACACAGGCACTCCCTGAGCAGAAGGTCTCAGAGGACAATCTGGGGGGTGGGTTGGGAATAAGCATCGAGGCCTGGAAACCGGTAGAGAGGCAGTAAAGGGGCGCATGACGGCAACAAACCCTCTAAGGCCAAAATAGGAACCAGCTGAGCCAAACCAGACAGGGAGGCTCTAGGAAAATCAAATTTGAGGCTGGGTATGGTGGTGCACACCTGTCATCCCAGCACCGGGGAGGCTGAGGCAGGAGGATCGCTGTGAGTTCAAGACCAGCCTGAGCTACGTAGTGAGTTCCAGGTCAGTCTCAACTACAAAGTGAGACCCTGCCTGAAAAAAAAAAAAAAAAGGAAAATTAAAATTAGATGTTGAGACACTCACTCAAACCAGGCGTCGTGGTGCAAGCCTGTCACCTCAGCACTTCAGGACGCTGAATCAGGCAGGACTGTAAGTCCGAGTCCTGTCTGGGGAGCTAGTGACTTAGTGAGATTCTGCCTCAAAATAAAGAATTAAAAAGCAGCTGGAAATATAGTTCAGTGGAAAGGCCTTGAGTTCAATCCTCAGTACTGAAAAAAAATAAATAAATGAAGAAGAAAAAGGGAGGAAAGGAAGGAAGAACTGTCATTATATCGAACACCTAAAATGTACCGATAACGTTAACTGTAAAATAAATGCTGTGAACCAAACACAGAAGAAAATAACGAAGAAAGAGATTGAAGCTGAGCGCCCCTTCCCCCCGCACCCTCGGCATCGTGTCCCTGCTGTCTCCGACAGGACAGTTCAGGGTGATGGGACCAGCACACCCGCTCCGGGCCCTGGTCGGGGACGCCGTGGACCTGCCCTGTCGCATCTCTCCCGGGAAGAACGCCTCGGGCATGGAGGTGGGGTGGTACCGGCCGCCCTTCTCCAGGGTGGTCCACCTGTACCGACAGGGCCAGGACCAGGACGCGGAGCAGGCCCCCGAGTACAGGGGCCGGACCGAGCTGCTGACCGACGCCCTCGGGGAGGGGAAGGCGACCCTCAGGATCCGGAGCGTCAGGTTCTCTGACGAGGGCGGCTTTACCTGCTTCTTCCGAGACCATTCCTACCAAGAGGAGGCGGCGGTGGAGCTGAAAGTGGAAGGTGAGGGGCGTGGCGCGGGTGGTTGAGGCTCCGGTCTTGCTCAGTTGAGACGCGATTCTTCGGCACAAGCGTCCCGTTCCCGAGAATCGGTCCCACAGGTAAGTAAAACAGCGCACGGAGCTCCTGGAGTGTCTGCTGCGTCTCCGTGGGCTTTGGGAAGGAGAGGGGAATCCAAGTCAATGCTCACGAGCAGGGAAACGGCTGGTTAAATGATGATATCTCTGCCATGAATATTATGCAGCCAGTAAAAAGGCTGTTTTAGAGCTAGCTATACCAGGTGGCTTGAAAGCATTTCTTGAGGAATTGTTGAGCAATAAAGGCAAAGTATAGAATATAGGCAACGAAAACATGACTCCGTGTTTCTGAGGGTGATATACATATTGGGGTGTACATGTATTCGAGAAAACCATGAAAAGATGCCCACAAGAAAATTAATATGGATCACTTTGGTGTAAAGAGAAGAGAAGAGAGAATAGAAATGTGAACCAACCAAAGAATGAAAAAGAACAGCCCCTAATTATCCATGTGATCGTATCTATCTAATCACATAAAAGTATATCTAAGTACAGTGGCACAGGTCTGTGATTCCACTTACCCAGGAAGCAGAGGTGGAAGGATGGAAAGGATGAGACGACTTTAGTGAGACACTGTCACAAAATAAAAATTTTTGAAAACGTCTAGGGGCCGAGGCTGTAGCTCAGGGGCTGGGGCTTTAGCTCAGTGGTACCGTGGCAAGCATGAGGTCAAGGGTCAAGGCAAGTCCAATCCCTGATACCACCCCCAAAAAGAGAAAAAGGGTATGAACGTATCTCTCGGGGGAAGAGCGCTTGCCTAGGATGAACAAGATCCTGGCTACTACAGAAGGGAGGGACGGAGGGAACAGGCCATGGTGGGACACACACCTGCAGTCCCAGCACTCCAGAGAGAGGCAGGCCCGAGGAGGCTCTCTGGGGAGATCCTGTCTCAGAAGAAGTTTACATGATAGGTACATCAGCGATAGCTACATCAGCGAGTACAGATCAGAGAAGGTAAAGAACAGTTCTGTTTTTAATTTTTATGTTTTTTGGTTTTTTGAGACGGTCTCACTGTGTAGTTCAGGCTGGCCTCAAACTCACAGCGACCCTCCTGCCTCAGAAAGACAAAAGGCAAAATAGAGAAGATGAGATGAGCAGGCAGCAAACATCCACAATAATCTATTTCTGATTATTTTGTGCTGCTACAGGGGACAATGGATTTATTTTTATTTACTTTTTTTGCGTGGGGGGGGTTCAAGACAGGGTCTCATTGTGTAGTTGAGGCTGACCTGGAACTCACTATGTAGCCCAGGCTGGTCAGCTTCCTGAGTGCTGGGGTTAGAGGCATGCACCACCACGCCTGGAAGGGACTATGTATTTATAAGTTAATGTCTGAGGCAGGAGGATCGCTGAGAGTTCAAGACCAGCCTGGGCTACATATTGAGTCTCAACTACATAGTGAGACCCTGTCTCACAAAAACAACAAAAAAACAAAAACAAAAGCATAAGTTAATGTAAGATCTAGATGGGCTTTTCGGTTTCACCTAGGAATGTCTTTTTATTTATTAGTCATAAAGAAGAACATTATCTCTTCTTCAGCATGTATATATTATTTCCTTAGGTGAGAAACTATCACTCCCTATGCTGGGGATGGAACCGAGGGACTTCTCACTGAGCTACATCCCAGCCCTCTTTGTTTTTGTTTTGTTTTATTTTGTTTTTTGAGACAGGATCTGTTTTATTTACTTTTTAGTTACTTTTCTGGTTGCTGAGATAAAATACCCAACATCCACAGGAAAGGTTTATTTAGGTCAGCATTTGTAGAGGTTTCAGACCATAGTAGGCTGGCTCCAAGACAGGGTGGCTTTAGAAAGAAGAAACAGTTCATGGTGGGCAGTCAGCAGCAAAGCAACAAGGGAAGACTACAGCTCTTTCTATCCCTCATATTATATCCAGGCTACTTAGCACTCATAGCACTCATACCCTTAATCCTAGTGACCTCGATCCTAGCATCGTACCATGAGTCAGTCACACACTCTAGATTCAGCCACCTCTGAAAAGCTCCACCTATGACTGCATGAAACTTTGGGGGAACATCTAGACCCAAGCCATAACAGGGTCTCACTGAATCGCTGAGTTTCCCAGGCTAGCCTCAAATTTTGGCTTATCCTGCCTCAGCCTCCTGAGGAGAAGCACTCTTTTGTTTTGTTTTGTTTTTTTAGGACCAGGGATCAAACTCATGACCTTGCACTTGCGAGGTGTGGTGCCACTTAGCTAAATCCTCCACCCTAGGAGAAGCAGTCCCGCCAGGCGCATTCATAGAAACACAGTGCAAGGGAAGGAACACGCACAGCAAGGATCTAAACACAGTTACAGAGGGAAATGGATGTCACCTGTAGCTTTTGTGTTCACCCTTCATTCTCCCAAACAGCGTAGGCGCTGGAGGACTCCGCACGTTGATATTTATTCTGTCTCAGGAGGGGCATAGGAGGAGCTCGGAAAGTTAGTGCCTGTTTAATTGAAGAACAGAAGCGTTCTGAGAGCCTGGGCCTGTGCCTCCTCCCTACTCATGCAAACATCGCACAGTCCCTCCCTGGCTTCTGTATTTGTGTGGGGTGACTGGAAGGTGGCATTGTGCCCACAGTGACAGAGCGCCATCTCTGGAGACAGGGCCTGGAAACCGCTCTGGGAATCACAAGGTGGTTCTTCAGGCAGCTGTCTGTGCTGGGTCGTTTTTACCCTCGAAGAGTTCAACAGGGAAGACGTCAGTGTATAGATTTTCCTCTTTCTGGCTCAGTGGCCTCTAATCCAGTAACTGCCTCCTCCACATAGTCTCAGAGGCCAACACCAGAAAAGGAGGAAGAAAGCCCAAAAACTGCCGCCGGGGAGAGAGTTTTCCTCTGAGCCTCTTCGGCCCCTCTAAACAAAGACTCTTTCACAGCCATCCAGGACCCCAGGAGCACCCTGGGTGGCCAGGAAGGGAGAGAAGCTTAGGAATGAAATGTACTAACTGTGCTTTTGTGTTTCAGATATAATAAACTCTCCTTTTTCTGTAAAAGATTTCTGATCTTTTTATTGTTTTACTTTTTTTTAGGGTGTTTTGTTTTGTTTTGTTGAGACAGGATCTCACGATGCAGTGCAGGCTGGCCTTGAACTCACAATGATCCTCCTGCCTCAGGCTCCCGAGGGCTGAGGTTACAAGTGTGGGCACTACCATGCCCAGTTCTCAGTACCTTCTTTAAACATTTCATCACAAAAATTTAAAAACATTCAAAAGTAGAGAGGACACTGGGCCTGCAAGAGCCATCTCCTGGCTGCTGTGGTTGTTAAACCAAGGTCACCTACAGCACTCTTTGCCAACCTGAGTTGCTGAGGCAAATCCCACGAGGTGACGAGGTGCGATCAGCTCCTGCCTAGACACTCAGTCAAGCACAGAATGCTTAGAAAAAACAGAAAAGACAGGATGACCACAGTCCTATTATTACATTTTTAAAACTCAGCAGACCAGTTGTAGTGGCGCATGTGTGTAATCCCAGCACTGGGCAGGCTGAAGCAGGAGGATCGCCTCAGTTCAAGGCCATCTTGGGCAACGTAGCCAGACCCTCTTAGAAAAAAAAAAATCAACAAAAATTCCTTGATATAATAAAATGCTTATCTGTAAGGTTTTGGGGAGTTTTTGTTTTGTTTTGTTTTTTGTTGTTGTTATTGAGGATCAGAACTGGGGACTTTGCACTTGGAAGGCAGGAGGCAGAACCACTGAGCTCAATCTCTGGCCTGTAAGGTTTTCTGATGGCTTAGTAAATGCATTTTTACAGTCAGTTCGTTTGAATAAGATCCAGACAGGCTCCACACAGCCGCGTTTGTCCCAGGGTTTCCCTGAGGTGTGAATTTACTCTCCGCTGCAGGGCACCAGGTCGGGCTTGCTTTGGCCGGCACCCTTTGTAGGCTTCTCTGCCTTACATCAGCAGGCCGTGCTGTCTGCCTTCTGGTCCTTATTTTGAATAATAATGGAACTAAAACCAAAGCGCCAAATTCTAGGGAACAGTTTAAATTAGAAAGTGAAAGATGGGCTTGAGGGCAAACGCCTGTAATCCCAGAGGGGGCAGGAGGGCTGCTGTGAGTTCCAGAACAGCCTGGGGTACACAGTGAGAAACTGCGTCAAAAATCAAAAAGAATAAACAGGGCTGGGGATTTAGCTCAGTGGCTCTGCCGCCTACCTTGCAAGCGCAAGGTTCCGGGTTCAATCCTGGAAAAAGAAAAAAAGGAGCATTTCACTTTCAAATGCTTCCTACTTGTTCAGAGTAGCAGTCTACCTCTCTCTCTTCCTGCTTTCCCCCATCTTCCAAAAAAAAAATATATATATAGATATAAATATAGATATAGATATAGATATAGATATAGATATCTTTTAAAATGAGAGAGAGCCAGGGATTTGGCCTCGCAAGTACAAGGTCTCCAGTTCAATTCCCCACTACCTCCCCACCCCTAAAAGAGAGGCAGAGGAAGCCTTTAGGTTGTTAAACTGACAATAACACAACAGGCTGCCGAAAGGAGAGGAAGCACAGTGACAAAGGTCCCGCTCAGCTGTGGGACAGCTGACACCCAGACCACGGCTGGCGGGAGGCTGGCTTTTTTTTTTTTAAATGTGTTTGAGAGAGGGTCTCCCGATGGAAATCGTGGGAGACTGGAACTCACTGTGTTGCCCAGGCTGGTCTCCAAGTCATAGTGATCCTCCTGCCTCAGACCCCGGAGAGCTGGAATCACCTTTGCACACTGCTGTGTGGGCTCAGGTTGTTTTTTGTTTGTCTGTGTTTTGTGTGGTTTTTTTTTAGACAGTCTCACTTTGTAGTTCAGGCTGGCCTCAAACTCTTGGCGATCCTCCAGCCTCTGCCTCCTGAGTGCTGGGATTACAGGCATGAGCCACCACACCCAGCTTGCTTGGGTTGTTTTTTACCTTAACTTTTTTTTTGGTACTGGGGACCATACTCAGGACCTTCCACTTGCGAGGCAGGCATGATGCCACTGAACTACATCCCCAGCCCTTTTACTTTAGCTCTTAATTGACCTTCTCCCCTCCAGCCCTGTGCCAGTGCCTCTGCTGTTGTCACCCCTCAGCCTAAGATCCCATAGCCTGAAAGTCAGATACAAGCTCCTTGGCCAGCCCTCAGGCCTTCCTGACTGGAAGCACCTGTCCTTGTGAGCCACCAGCCCTAGCTCAGTGTCAGTGCTGTGTCACCTTCTTCAAATCTTGGTGATACAGCTTTGTGTGATCGGGTTTCTGAAGCCCCAGGACCGGCCCTTCTGGGAGCTGAGGATTCAGGCTGCTTCTGCCTTTCAGATCCCTTCTACTGGGTCAGCCCTGGAGTGCTGGTTCTCATCGCTGTGCTGCCCATGCTCCTCCTGCAGATCTCCGTGGGCCTCGTCTTCCTCTGCCTGCAGCACAGACTGAGAGGTACGGGGCAGAGCTGGCCAGGGGCTCCTTCCCTGACAGGGACTGGCCTTTGACAGCCAGGTCAGTTAAGGTTCACTCCTTAGGGACTTTGGTTCAGAGCGCCGTAAGAACAACAAACGCATTGTACAGCCTTGTTACTCTGAAAATAGGGAAAATCATCAGTCTTGAAAGCTAGAGATCAAAATGCCAGCCCACATCAGCCTATCCTCAAAGCACAGAACTTACTGAAAGCTTTCCTGTGAATGAGGGTGATGTAGGAGAAATCTCAACCTGGCAGATATCAGATGTGCCCGGTTTATGTACCATGAAATCAAACAATGAATTCCAAACGACAACGGGGATTAATAGTAGGAAAGGGTTATTGAGAGAGGTAGCTCCTGAGAGGCAGGCGGGGTTCTGCATGGGTTGCCACGGAGTACCCGTGTCAGGAGTAATTTATACAACAAAAGTCGGTACAACATGGGGCAGACCACAATCAACCTACAGGATTACAAGTATAGCCACTTTGCTAGTACTGATCCAATAGGGGATGAATCACATAGCAAGGCTGCATGGAAAGAACAAAGGCATTTTTGGGAAGGGGTAGGTTCAGGTACTCTGGTCACCCACCCAGGAAACTGAAACCTGTCTGGATTTAGCTGGTGCTAATCCCAGAATAATTCCAAGTAACTTTTCCCTTCAGGAGGCATGTGAGTCTAGTCATTGTGTCTTTTTTTCCTGGTACTAGGATCAAACTCAGGACCTCATGTTTGCCAGGCAGACGCTGTACCACTGAGCTAAATCCCTGGCCCTTGACCACTACATCTTCATCTTCAGGCTCGGGCTTCTTCAGATGTGCCTCCCCCGGCCACAGTTCTGAAGTCTGTATTTTTTGTGCTGACTTCCTCATGAGCCCAGTCCCTCTCTGACTGCACATTAACCTCTCTCTAACTTAGCTGCCCATGATAATAGGAACTTGCTTCTCTGTGAGCACTGTCTAATGTACTTCAGCCCCATCTGTGGAGGAGGCAGGTGAGGCCGGGCCTGGTTCAGTGGCTGACTAAAGCAGAGGGTTCTGCGTGGCAGAGCTCAGGATGCTGCACGGCCTGCACAAAGCAGCTTCAGCTCCTGGGTTGTGCGAGCGCCTGAGTCTGGCCGGTCTGAGACGCTGGGAGGGTTTAAGGAGGCTCTGAAGGGAAAAATCTCTGACCTAGCACATGCTCAGAATGGCTTCCTCCGCCATCTCCACTGGACAAGGAGCAGAACGAACTCTTCTTCTGTGCCCAGAGCATTGCCTGCAGAGCCCCCACTTCTCCCTCAAGGCCAAAACACAAGGACTCTCAGCCCTCACCCTACCGTCACCCAGAAGACAGAGCAGTAAGTAGGGCTGGTCCCGCAAAGCAGCAGGGACACCAGTCGGATCAATAATGGGGCCTTCTCTTTCACCCTGAATTCATCCAGATGCTTAGATCTCCAAAGAAAGGATTTCAGCCATCAGGGCTAAGCAGGGAGAACCAGAATGGAAATAAGTGTGGGGGTGCACACCTGTAATCCCAGCACTGGGGAGACTGAGGCAGCAGGATCCCTATCAATTTGAGGCCAGCCTGAACTATGTAGCAAGACCCTGTTTGTTTATTTGTGTGGGGTTTTTTTTTTTTTTTTTTTTTGTCAAAAAACAAAACTAGCTAGGCATGGTGGTGCACACCTGTAATCCCAGCACACGGGAGGCTGAGGCAGGAGGATCACTGGAGTTGAGACCAGCCTGGGCTACATAGTGAATTCCAGATCAGTCTCAACTACATAGTGAGACCCCATCTCAAAAAACAAACAAAACAAAACAAAATACTAAACTAAATTGCAGGGAGGATTAGAAAGCATAATGTCACTAGGGTTGGGGATTTAGCTCAGTGGCACCCCCTCTGCCTCTCAAGTGAGAGGTCCTGAGTTCAATCCCCAGTACCAAAAGAAAGAAAGAAAGCATAATGTCATGTAGTGTCTGGTGGAGCCAGTTCACAAAGCATCTGCTCGCCCAATGTCCAGTTTCTCCCATTCTTGTTCAGATGGGATGTGACGGCCCAGCACGGTGGAGGGGCAATGTGATCAAGAACCTGGATAAGGAGGAGCGGTGGGGGACGTGAGGATGCCCTATGTCAGTCTGGGGCGTGGCTGTTTACAGGGCTGCTTGTATTTTTTCTCTGTTGAATCCAATTTTAGTATATGTGCTGCCTAAGTGAGCACTCTCCAAACAGCAGCCAGGACAGAGCCCGAACCCTCAAATCCAGCGCCCTTCCCACACTGCTAAGGCTGCCACACAGACCCTACAAAGGGCCAGGGGTGCCGGCTGTGGAAGGGTCCCATCTAGTGCCAGAGCAGGAACTAAAAGCACTACCTTCTTCTATTTCAGGGAAACTTCGAGCAGAAATAGGTGAGTTTCAGGCCCTCTTCTCTCCATTTCTCCTTTTTGGTCTTTTGGAATAACTGAAATGGTCATTTCCTCAGAGCACCTCTGCCTCTCTTCCAATACTTGTGCTCCCTTCAGCTGAAAATGCACCATTTAAAACCCTAACCAGGGTATGGGGAAAAAATTAGAACCAAACTACATCACATAAAGGTACAAGATCCCAATGATGCAGTTTTGTTTTGTTTTTGGTACCGGGGATCAAACTCAGGCCTTTGTGCTTGTGAAGCAGGCAGGGGAACTCCTGAGCCAAATCCCCAGCCCTAGATCCCAGTGATGAACGAAACTGTACTGTATACCTGAAAAGTACCAATAAAATCAGTGAGAAAAAAAATAAAAATAAAACCCTAACCAGCCACGATTTAGAAAGAATCTTTGCTGTCCCTTTTCTTCCCTCAGGGTAGAAGTAAAATCCTACGGCTTCCCTTTTTATTGTGTCGGGATTGGAACCAATTTTAACTGATTTAATGATAGGGAGAGGGGAGGGCGTCCCTCTTCAGTGCTCTACTAAACCCATTTCCATTTGTTCCTCTTTCAGAGAATCTGCACCGGACTTTTGGTGAGTGCCCGCCTCCCACCCCATTTCACCCTTTTCAGGGCCCTTCCCGGGCTTGTTTTTCTCTGAAGAAGCTGTTTTGTGCATCTAGGAATACTTACATACCCAGACTCTGTCCCGCTGGGGAGGTGACACATACTGCAACAGGAAGACAAGCACACACAACCAACCTCCTGTCCTTCCTGACGGAATGAGCTGTTCATGACTCATCAGGGAGGGAGGGCTCTTTAGAGGAAGAGAAAACCACCAAGCCCCACTTGATACCTTTCCTGTTTACTCCAGACTATCCAGGGCCTAAGCACAAGGACAGCAGAACAGCATGCTAGTGTTTGTGTTTTTGTTTTCTTTTTTTGAGACAGGGTCTCACTATGTAGTTGAGACTGACCTAGAACTCACTATACAGCCCAGGCTGGTCTCAAACTCACAGTGATCCTTCTGCCTCAGCCTCCTGAGTGCTGGGATTACAGCCACGAGCCACCAAGCCAAGCATAAAAGTCTTTATTTTTTTGGTACTGGGGATTGAACTCTGGTCCCTGCACTTGTGAGGCAGGCAGCAGAACCAGAGCTAAATCCCTGGCCCTAGCGTTTGTGTTTTTTGAGACATCATCTATGAACTCACTGTGTAGCCCAGGATGTCCTTGAACTTGCAGCGATCCTCCTGCCTCAGCCTCTGAGTGCTGAGATTACAGGCCTGGCTGATCATGAGATCTATGAGATTGTAACACCTTTTATATTATAGCGAACCCCTTCCAGAATGTTTTTCTTCTTCAGTGCGTGGGACTGAGACCCAGGCATTGTTTATACTAGACAGGTGCTCTCCAATAAGCACTTCCCCAGCCCCACAGTAATATTTTTATTTCTTTAGTTGTTTTTTTTTTGGTACCAGGGACCAAACTTGGGTCCTTGCACTTGCCAGGCAGGCAGCGGCACCACTGAGCTAAATCCCCAGCCCTTAATGTTTTTAAATGTACACATGAAACACACAGGATTACAAAAGAAAATCATTGTATTGAAGTAGTTACCAACATCTGAAGAAATTTGATATAACAAATGTTTTTAAATAACAAAAGTAATGCATTAAATAATATAGCAGCAACTCTAATAATGTAATTTCAAAACATTGATAAACATAAATAGTATCTGGAGATTTCTGTAACAACTTTAATGGGAACAATAAGCTAGATTCAGAAAGACAAATATCCCATGTTTTCCCAAATGTGGAACCTAGGAATAACAATAATAATAATAATAATAAAAGGGACATGATATACAAGAAAAAGGGTACTGGAAAGAAGGTAATGCAGGATGGATATGATCAGCTATAAAAATGCACAAAATGCCATATTTTCCTTGGTTAACATGGCCAATTACTATGTACCTCTGTACCTATCATGTGTGATTTCCACTGGTGATTAAGCCACAGGTTCTGCTGTTTTGTGCGGTTTTGCTGCCTGCAGTTCTAGGGATTGAACCAGGGCTATCAGGTCCCAGGCAAGCCCTTACCACTGAGGTACATCTTCAGCACTGCTGTTTGCTTGCACATCTGCATGCACACACGCATATATGTGTGCGCATCTGGTCTAGCCAGGCGTGGTGGCACACTGTAATCCAGGCATGCAGGAGGCTAAGGCAGGATGATCTCCGAGTTCCAGGCCAGCCTAAAATATAGGGAGACCCTGTCTCAACCCCCCATGTACAAAAAAATAAGAAATCCAAATCAGGTGTGGTGGCAAACGCCTGTAATCTCAGCTACTCAGGAGATTAAGGCAGGAAGATCACTAATTCCAGTCTAGGCTAAGTAACTTTGAGAACTTGTCTCAATAAATAAATAAATACAGTTTTTGAAAGGGCTAAGGATATAGCTCAGTGGTAGAGAGCTTGCCTAGAATGTGTGAAGCCCAAGTTCAATCGCTAGTGGGGCGGGGGAAGAAAAGCCCAAGCAAAACATTAACCTTGTTTATTCTGGTGAACAATTCAGATCCCCACTTTCTGAGGGTGCCCTGCTGGAAGATAAGCCTGTTTGTAATTGTGCCGGTTCTTGGACCTCTGGTTGCCTTGATCATCTGCTACAACTGGCTACACCGGAGATTAGCAGGTGCGGTGTCTAGGCAGCCATGGGGCCTCAGAGCCAGAGTGGGAAGCTGCGGGCGTGTGGCCAGGGCCCTCCGCGCTTCCTTCTCTGCCCCACGCCCTGCCTGGGCCGCCCAGATCCTCTGTGGAGAGCCCCTTACACCGCGTGGGACCCCAGGGTCCACAGGGAGGGAGGGAAGGGGGAGGCTGACGTCCCCACTGATCACCTGTTTCTTTGTTTGCAGGGCAGTTTCTCGAGGAGCTAAGTAAGTCCTCTCTGCTAGGCCAAGAAGGAAAAGCCAGAAAAAGCACATCAAATCAATAAGAGAAGGGGGGTGGTGCTGAAGGTTCAGGGTCCCAGAGCATGGAGGGGCTGGAGCGTGTAGGACAGGGGCGAGGGCAGCAGGGGAGCCGGGCACCCTGCCTGCCGCCTGTGGGACCTGCGGCCAGCACGCTTTCCCATTCTCCACAGCAGCCACCTGTGTGCTGTCCCAAGACCACCCAGAGGCAAAGGGAGACGGCCCCAGAGAGTTCTGCAGGTCCAAGGCCCAAGGTGTCACAGTAGCGACCACTGCCGACTTTCTTCTTTCCAGGGAACCCCTTCTGAGGGCTGCCGGGCCCGCGGGGACGCCCCGTCCACCGAGCTGCACACGCGTGCTCTCTGCCGTGGGGACATTGCCATCTGCGGACACCACAAAGCCCATCGGCCTCGCCCCTTCCCTCCCTCCCGCCCTCGTTCGTATCCCCTCCATCTCCCTCAGCCCAAGCCAGGCGGGCGCTCTTCTCGCCGTCAGAGGACACTGTCCCGGCGGATGACACGGACCACAGGGCTACGAGCCAGAGATCAAGTGCACCCTCCTCACACAGAAAATGGTGGTCGTTCGTCTGATACTCCAGCCCTGACTGGACAGAAGGGGCAGAGGTGGATGGCAAAGGACAGGGTAATCCAAGCATCACAGAGGAAGCTGAGAAAACTGCAGTCTGGACGCAGTGCACCTAACCCAAATCCGAGGCTGAAGAGACCCGAGAACTCAGGCCAGGGCTCCATCCAGCCCCAGCAGCCCGGGAAGAGGCTGCGATCTGCCCGAGAATGCCTGCCGCCTTCCCTCCCTGCACCCCGCACTCTCCTCACCCTTTTCACCCCACCTTTACACTTATCAGAGCGTCCACAGTTTTGTTCAACAATTACTGATAAAAAAACAAGTACTACTTGATGGTGTATCAAACACAGAGAAACAGCTAGGTGCTAACTAATAATAACACGACTTTCTGTGTGCCTATTTCTGCTCCCTTTTCTTTGTTGTCTGTTCACCTTTCTCCCTCCAGGCTGCGAGCCCATAGCTCAGTCCTCAGGGAAACCAACACAAGAAAAGACCTCAGCCAGAAGGGCCTATATTTATGCTTCAGGATCCTCACTGCCCCTTTTGCCTGTCTCCTGTACACATTTTCTTCTTACCTCCCCTCTCCTGAGGGTATGGATCCTAAAAGTTCTATTTTCTCCATGTTTCCAATCCTTCCTGGCCACAGAGGAGGTGACGTCACGGGAGAAGCCGAGCCGCTGAGCCAGGACCAGCCGGCACTCCCGGGGGCTCCCCGGGCACTGTCCCCTGTCCTCGGAACCCTTCCAGTGGTCCAGCAGGCCATCTTTCTCCCCAAAGCAGAGCTCACAGACGGGGCAACGATAGACCTTCTGCCTCCAGTGGGTCTGCTGGTGGTCGGCCAGCCTGGAGGAGGAGCTGAAGGCCTGGCCGCAGCGGAAGCAGCGCAGCAGCTGCTCCCCGAGGTGTGCCTCCTGGTGTCTCGAGAGGTAGGCTCTCCTGCTGAAAGTCGCCGGACAGTGTGGGCAGGAGAAGACCTTGCGTCTTGAGGGATTCGCTGGCAGACAGCTGGGTCTATCCAGGCAGGACGCCCTGGTGCTGAGCGCCCGGCTCCTGGTCACTGGTGCTTGGTTCTTAGGTTCAGGTACCTGGGTCTGGGCCCCAGGACCCTTAGTTCTAGACACAAGGCACTGGGTCCTGGCTGCTGGTGCATGGCTCACATCCACAAGCCCCTGGTGAGGCTGCCGGCCCCCAAGGATGGGAGCCCGGAACCCCGCTGCCGTGCCTGAACTCCCAACAGTACGTTTGGGGTTTCCAGCCACTGGCTCTTGATTCTGGTGAATCTTCTGGTGACGTTTGAGCTCTGACTGGTCCCGAAAGCCCTTCCCACACACAGGGCACGAATGGGGCCGATAGCCTCGGTGGACACGGCGGTGACGGCTAAGTCCAGAGGCATCACAGTAGGTCTTGTCACAGAGCGAGCAGCAGAAGGGCCTCTCCCCGAGGTGCATGCGCCTGTGGTAGCTCAGGGCCTTGGGGTTGCGAAACAGCTTCCCACACTGGCCGCAGCTGTTGGTCTTCCTGGGGCTGTGGACAAACTGGTGGCTGTGGAGGTAGGAGATCTTGCTGAAACCCTTGCCACAGGTGTAGCAGGAAAAGGGCAGCCCACCCTGAGGTGCCTGGAACACTGGGCTCCTGTCCTCAGACCCAGGCAGAGTGGAGGGTGGGCTCTGGCCAGGCCCTCTGTGAGCACAGGGGCCCTTCCTGTCACCACCAGCCCCAGGATCTTTCAGAGTCTGACCAGGCTCTCGATGCTGCTGCTTCCTGTGTCCTGCAGTGAATGAGGGAGAACAGAAGATTCATCGTGAGAGAGAGCAGCACAGCCTGGGTATTCAGCCCCTCCCTTTCCCACCCAACACCTTCTCCCTCACCTTTGGACCTCAGGAGCTGGAGATAAGAAAAGCTTCAGGCTTTTCAAATCATAAGCAAATAAAAATGTATTGGAATCTTCCAACAATGTCAATGATTAAATTTTTTTTGGGGGGGGAGGGTACCAGGGATCGAACTCAGAACGTTGCATTTGTGACGCAGGTACAGCACCCCTGAGCTAAATCCTTAATCCGGCAATCTAAATTCTAACTTACAGCGGCATTCCTTAAACTCCATCTTCTCTCATATTGTTCATACCCACACAGGTACCCTACAGCACCTCCAGATCCTATGTGATATACAGTAATAACCCCACCTATAACTTTGCTTTTCGTGGTTTCAGTTACCCAGGGTCAACCGCAGCCCAAAATATCAAATGGAAAACACTGAGAAAGATGACATTCATAAAACTTATTACAGATTATGATGGGTGTTCTATTTCATTATTGTTGTTTAATCTCTTTCTGTGCCTTACATGTTAAACTTTATTACAAGTATGTAAACATAGGATGAAATAGCATATATGGGGTTCAGCGTTGACTGTGGCTGTGGCTCCTAACATGCCCTGGGGGTTTGAGGTCAATCCCCCATAGACAGAGCAGGACCCTCCACCCCAGTGCTGGGCATGGAACCCAGGGTCTCTCGCACGCTAAGCAAGTGCTCTACCACTGATGTGTAGCCCCAGCCCAAAAGAGGACTATTGCATACAATATCATGAAATGCGGGACACTGGAGAGTAAAATCATTATCAATAATTAATGGTTATTATTAATAATCAAGACGGGGAAGTATAAACTGAGACTGTTCTGGCAAGCTAGGAGTATAATCAACCTGGCTTGACATCTCTCAAGTCTCTCTCTCTTTTTCTTTTTCTTTTTTTCTTTTTTTTTTTTTTTGGCAGTACTGGGGATTGAGCTATATCCCCAGCCTGCTTGTTTTTCCGTACTGGGGATCAAACTCAGGACCTTGTGCTTGCAAAGTAGGCATAGTACCACTGTGCTAAATCCATGGGCCACTCCAGCCCTTTAAAAAAAAATTTATGTCAAGGCAGGGTTTCTCTAAGCCCAACCAGGACTTGAACTTGGGATCCTTCTGCCTCAGCCTTCCAAAGTGCTGGGATTAAGGCAACACCACTGCGCCTGGCATCTTGCCATCCTTTATTTCCAGGGACAAGTCTCTTCTCTAACCTACCTTCTAGTTTATCTTCCTTGCCTCCCTTTTATCATCTAAAGAACTTTCTAATTAATTACAACCAACATAGTTACTCAGTGCCTACACACTGAACACATCCACTTCTGTTGAGAGGCTTGGATACTCACCGTGAAGTCGAGGGACTCAAGCCTCTGACCTCAAAGTCTGGCCAGAATGGAGAGGTGAGATGAGAAGGGCACATGGATCCTTGATCCTCAGGCAGCTCGCCCTCCGTCCACGGACGGCCCTGGCCCATCTTCTCTCCTTCACAACTTACCTGCACGGAGGGCTTCTCCACGTGGGGAATGGAGGTCTGCTCTCCGCTGTCTCTCTTCTTGCTCAGCCTTGGTGATCAGACCTGGTTTCAGCATAAATATTTTGGCTGGTGAGTGGGAATGAGAAAGAGTTGAGTTGGACCTAGGCTCTGACTTTTCACTTTGGATGGGGACAACAGGCCACCTCCCGTGTGCTTGGTTTAAGAGGTTTGATCTGAGTCATTTAGATGCGGGATGAAGACATGCAAAAGGACAGCTCCTAGCAAAGTACCTGGCACATGAGTGACTCACAGGCTTCTGTTTCTTATTCGCCCACTGAGCTTATCTACCTGCCTGGGGTAGCCTGCTACTCTCGGGCCCCAGCACAAGGGCTTTTCGAGGGACTCCAGCATCTTACCCACAGACACTAGGTTCCTGAAGGTTTCAGACATAACATCATGGTGAAGGGCCCTCTGGCTGGCACCCAGACATTCCCACTCTTCCTGGGTGAAACTCACTGCCACATCCTCCAAGGTGACAGGCATCTAGAAGAACAGACAGACTCAGGGAGTGTGTGTAACAGCGAGACTGACCACCTGGTCTCAGGGTTCAGAGAATGAAACCTACAGGAAAAATAAAGCCCTGGAAGGAAGAGGAATATAAAAAGTACGAAACAACAAGCACAAAGCCAGTGGCTGTGACCTCTCAAAAGGGCAGAGAAGAGAAATGGAGGGAAATACACCGAAAATAAGAGCACACACACACACACACACACACACACACACACACACACAAAGCAGTAAGGCTGCCCCTTACCAATTTCAGGAAGTATCCTTTCTGATAGCAGGATAAAGGATAGCAGGGCCGTGCGGGGCACTGAGGAGGTCTGTAGCTCCTTTTCCTGTTTAGCATGGGACAGTCTGAGACCCATCAGATGGGGGATGGATGAAAGAGCTCCTGGGCCAGGGATTTAGCTCAGTGGTGCTGTGCCTGCCTGGCAAGCACAAGGTCCTGAGTTTCATCCCTGATACTGAAGGGAAAAAAAAAGAGCTCCTGGTATAGGACTGGTCCTGTCTCTAGCTCAGTCCCCTCACTGTCCCCTACATCTTCTAGCAGTGCTCACCCTTTTTGGTTACCCAGCTCGCTTGAATGAGCCATACCTTCTCTTCCATGGTGCCTCTTTCTAGCTTTATCCACTCCTGGCCTGGTCCCCAGGGCTGAGACTCCTGACGGCTCTCAACATCTCTGTAACTGGGCAGATGGAGACATCCAGCAGAGGCCACCACCAGGCCGCATATGGCTTCCTGTGAGAAACTGCTCTGCTCCAAGGAACCGACTTCTCCGTTAGCTCCACTAGCCAAGTTCTCCTCTGCGGCAACGTAGAACACCTCTGATTCCTTTCCAGTGCAGGCCACAGAGTTCAGGGCCCTGGATATGTGGGGCTTGGGGGCCATTGCCCAGCAATGACAGGCTGGGGCCGGTATCTACAGTCTGCTCCAGCCCGCCTCCAGTCACAGGGGGCATCCACCTCTGGAAACCTGAGGTCAGAGAGAAAAGAAATATCTCAGCAAGAGGGAAAGTAAAAAACGAGGGCTTCCTATCCTGTTAGGGAAGGCCACGAGCTATCAGTGCCTTCCTATGCGCCCTCAACCCTCTCAGCAGCTCCCAGGGAGATAACAAGTACTGACACCACCTTCATTTTTGTTTGGTTTGACTTTTTGAGACAGGGTCTTCCTATTTCTAGGCTAGCTTGAACTCACTATCCTCTTGCCTCAGCCTTCCAGAGTTGGGATTACAGGAATGCACCACCATGCCCAGCTACTAATCACATGTTAAGGAACCCAAAGCATACAGATGTGAAGTAACTTATCCAAGGACATCCTTGATGTGTGAGACCTAGTTTTTTCTTGTTTTGTTTTTTGACACTTTGAGATAAGGTCTCAATATGCAGTTCAGGCTGGTCTAGAACTCAACCTGTAACCCAGGCTGGCCTCAAACCTGCAGCGATCCTTCTGCCTCAGCCTCCCTACAGGTATGCTCCACCATGCAGGCAGAAGCTGGTGTTCAGACCTGGTGCCAAAGAGATGTATAAGCCAGGGGCAATCAGGCCAGGATCAGTCACAGACCGCTGAGCCAGTCTCTTCATTCTCTGCGTGGTTTTATTGGAAATGCAGGAATGAAGAAGACGCCCACCAAGAGCCCTACCAGGACTAAAAAAATATGACTGTGTGACCTAGATTTTTTCCCAGGGTTGGAGATCAAACTCAGGACCTTGGTAGACAAGCATTCTACTACTATGAACTGCATTCTGAATATACAGATGCTCCAACTTACAGTGGGGTGATGTCCTGATGAAAATGCTGTCAGTTTGGAAAGGCATTCAATGCAATGAACCCACAGAACAGTACAGCTAGGCTGGGCATGGTGGTGCACACCTGTAATTCCCACACTCAAGAGACTGAGGCAGGAGGATCACCACAAATTCAAAGCCAGCCTGGGCTACACAATGAGTTCAAGGCCAGCGTGAAATACATAGTGAGACTCTGTCTCAACCACCTCCCCCTCCAAAAAAGAACACCATAGCTTTGCAAAACAGCACACAGAGAGCACCCCTTGATTCCCCACCTGACCTAGTGGTTGACTGGGAGCTACAGACTGCTGTCACTACCCAACATTGCAAGAGTATCAGTGTCTTCACAAGATTCACTATCACATGGTTTCTCTTATGTAACCTAATCCATAAAGAGCCAAATTAAAAAAGAAAAGAAAACAGGGGCCAGGATTTAGCTCAGTGGCTCCATTGCCTGCCTTGCAAGTGCAAGGTCCCGAGTTCGATTCCCGAAACCAAAAAACAAAACAAATTAAAAAAAAAACAGGTAACAGGAAATAAGGAGATTTTTTTGCAAATAGGAAACCAAGAGATGGAGGGAGAGGGGAAGGAGGGGTCGGGAAGGAGACATAAAATAATTAAGATGTGTTATGTACATTACCAAATCCCTGTGATGAATGCAATCATTAGGTAATGCAAATTTGTACTAATAAAAATAGAAATTTGAAAAAATGTTTGAGATACAAAGAATAAACACCAGTGTCTTATGTACCATGCATTACCAGCCTGGGGACAAGATTCAAACGCAAAATCCAAAGTACAATTTCAACTGAATGTTTAAGGCTTTCCCATCATTACAAAGTTGAAGCCTCCGTGGTGGCACAGGCCTGTAATCCCAGCCCAGGCGGGTCTGCTAGGGTACCTCGAGTTTCAGGGCCACACTGTGAGTACACAGCCAGACACCGTCTCAACAAAAAACTAAAATCTGAAGTTGAATCATCACAGGCACACCGCCGAAAGTCAGGAGTCCTAGCCCTGGCGCCAGGGCTCTGCGCCTTCAGTCCCTGCGGACAGAGGGCTGAATGCCCGCCCCTCCCCCGGCAGCCCCCATCTTCCTTCCCACCAGACACTAGGAAAAAGAGCAAGTTCTTAAGAATAAGATGACTTTTTTCCCTTTCACTTTGGAAGGGGGTTAGAATTGAAAATACCAGCAAGGAAAAAGGTATTTGAGGAACAGTTAATCAGATCCCCAAAAGGTATCACGAGAGCTGCAGGATCCGAGTTGATTTTCCTCCTTCCTTCCCCTCACAGCTATTCATATTCATGACTGCGCTGCGAAGTGCGTGAATTCAGAATTATTTTCCCACTTTCCACTGTGCCACACTCCAAACAGCTTCAGTCAGCGTCCCCGTGGACCTGGTCTTCTGACTCTGTCGTCTCCAGTCCTCACCTTGGCATCTGCTGAGGGTGGCAGAAGAGGTCCCGAGTGGGGATCCTACGCTGGCCTGCGCTGCTCCCACCCCGCACCCTCCGGGGCGCTCGGTGTCCCGGGCTTCCGGGCTCCGGACCGGCGC
>NW_022900932.1:155680-175251 GCF_012274545.1 Fukomys damarensis
ACGCCCCTCACAGCTCCCTCGGGTCCGCGGCTCACCCCGCGGTTTGACGCCTTTGGGCGGTGGTCCGGAGAAAGTGGAGTTTGCAACGAGAGAAACCCAGGGCCTAAAGCCCCGCCCTCTCGCCCCTCCTACCATTGATTGTCAGGGGCCCCACTTCACGCTGGGATTTCCACTCATTCCGTCTTAGTTTACTCTTGGGAAAAAATGAGGGGTAATTCACCTTTGCTTCGTTGTACCGACCGAGTTGAAAGTGTAGAGATGCACCACAATCTTCAGATTCGAGTAGTTTATTTAAAGCCGGCGACTGAGGGGCTAGTGCTGGGAAAGAATCTTCAGCACCGAAAAGCGGTTTGATTTCTCCTTTTAAATCGTGCTTCCAGTTGGGAGGGTGGAAGGGGAAAGCAATCGGAATTGTACCGAAGCAGAAGCATGCCAGGTTAGTGGGGGCAAGAGGAACTTTCACATACTGGGTGAGCTACAAAACATCCTGCAGCTGCAGCAAGTTTTCTGCCAAAGGGGCTGTTGGTTTTGGGTGCTTTGTTCAGCCCGAAAACAAAATGGTGGTGAGGCTCAAGATGGACTCCGGTTGGCTAGAACAGTTTAGCCCCTCAATACCTAGCTTTCCATTTTTGGAACTCCCGTAAAACGAGGCATAATAAAATGTTTTCAAATTCTTGCCCCTTGAATTTCTCTAGGTAACATATGAATTTCATGGAGAAATTGAAAAAAAATTGCAATTTTTGGCATAAATAGGTAAAAACAGATACACACTAGAAACCTTTGTGCTTAAAACCCGAAGGATACTTTCTGGTTTTGGTTTTTTGAGGTAGTGTCTCACTATGTAGTTCAGGCTGGACTTGAACTGGTCTGGCCTTGAATTCATGGTGATCCTCCTGCCTTGGCCTCCAAAGCGCTGAGATTACACCCGGCCGTTACAATTTTTGATTTCTGGACAGGGCTGTGGCTCAGTGGTAAAGTACTTACCTGACATGAGCTCACTATGTAGCTCAGACAACACTGATATTTGCTCTTGAAGTGTGTGCTGATGTCGTGGGTAGATCAATTAAGGATGCAGATTTCTTCTGGGTCAGTTCTTTCAAGAGTAGAGCTCCTTTGGGGGGTGGGGGGGGTACCGGGGATCGAACTCTGGTCCTTGCTCCTTGGGCCGCAGGCGCCTGAACCACGGAGCTAAATTCCCAGGAGCTAAATTCCCAGCGCTAGAGTAGAGCTCCTTCTAAGGTCGTTTTGTTTTTCAAAAGGTTTCATAGCTATCCATACCTATGCATACTTTAGCAGACCAGTTGGGACTTGAACAGAGTTTACAATCATGTTTTACATCAAAATCCTGTCTCTCTCACCTTAAAATGCCCTTTAACTAGCCTGTTGTGGCCTGGGGGTGTAGTCCAGAGGTAGAGCACGTGCCAGTGCAGGAAGGCTGGGCTCCAGCAACCACGATAAAATGAAAGTGATCTCCTGTTGCTCCATTCTCTGAGCGCTATTAACCCTTTTTTGTTGTTGTTTTGGTTTGATTGTTATTATTATGTTTTAGTTTGATTTGGGTTTTGAGACAAGGTCTCACTATGCAGTTCCAGCTGGCCTTAAATTCACTGTGTAGCCCAGAATAGCCTCAAATTTTAATGAATCCTCCTGTCTCAGCCTCCCAAGTGCTAGGATTGATTACAGGCTTGCTCCACCACACCTGGCTCACTTTCCCTCCTCCCGTCCTTCTTTCCTTTCTCCCTTCCTCCCTCGCTTCCTATTTCTCTTTTTCCTCCTGCTCTTCTCCTCGCCCCCTCTTATTCCGGTATTAAAGATTGAACTCAGGTCCTTAAGCATGCTGGGCAAGTTCTCTAGCACTGAGCTACATCCCCCAGCCCTTTTTGTATTTATTTATTCAATTAAAAAATTTATTTGGAAAAATATTATATTTGGGGGAATTGAACCCAGAGCCTTAGCACTGAGCTCCATCAGCAACCCTTTTTTACTTTTTATTTATTTTTGAGCCAGAGTCTTATTTTTTTTTTTTTTTTTTAGGGGATCAAACTTGGATCCTTGTACTTGTGAGGCAGGCAGTAGAACCACTGAGCCAATACCCAGCCTGAGCCAGAGGCTAGGCTCAAATTTGCAAGCCTCCTGCCTCAATCCCCCAGATTTCTGGTATTACAGGTAGGCTGCACTACACCTGGCCTCATGACGAAAGTTTTTAAGGAAATGCTGCCCAGGTTAAAATAAACAAATAAAAATTTTCGAAAAGCTATTCTCCATCTTGCTTTTGGCTATAGTAACATGATTTTACAAAATTACCAACATTAACAACATTCATCTGTGAAATAACATATATCCTCCCTGCTCCCAGTGCCATTACTAGGCTCCTAGAACCCTTGTCATTTCCTGAGGAATAGGGGTGGAGGAATCTTTTGTCTTAGTGCTTGGTCTTTGATCCCAATTTACAGCAGAGTTCCTAAGATCTTTGTAATTTCCTAAATGACAGGAGCATCTGACATGCAGCTCTTATACCCTGTGGGATTTCTGGGGAGACAGGAACACCTTTTGGGACTGAATATCACGCAGATGATGTGATGAGGGTATTGGATGTGGATGGTTACCAGGATGACCAAACCATGATGAGTGCTTTAGAACTTGAGTCCTTACAGTCTCTGAAAAGGGGAAGGTGTTGGAAAATGAACTAATTGATCTAACTGATCATACTATGTGATGAAGCTCCATAAAAATCCTCGAATTTGGAGAGCTTTCAGCATGGTGAGCAAGAAAAAGCCACACCTGCCATCCCAGCACTGTGTGAAGCTGAGGCAGGAGGCTCGAAAGTTTAAACCCATAGCTGAGTATGGTGATGCTTATCATCCCAGCCACACTTGAGAGGCTAAACAGGAGGATCACTGTTGAGTTCAAGGCCAGCCTGAACTACACGGGGAGACTGCCTAAAAAAAAAAAGTTTAGGGCTGAGGATGTAGCTCAGTGGTACAGTGCCTACTTCACAAGTGTGAGGCCCTAAATTTGATTCCCAATACCAAAAAAAAAAAAAAAATCAAACGCGAAAGAATCGAGGATATAACTCAGTGTGAAAACCCTGGGTTCAATCCCCACTACAAAAGAAAGAGAAGGAGGACCGGGGATTTAGCTCAGTGGTTCCACCGCCTGCCTGGCAAGCACAAGGACCTGAGTTCAATTCCCTGTACCAAAACAAAACAAAACAAGCAAACAAAAACAACAAAAGAAAGAGAAGAAGAAAGAGAGAAAGAAGGAAATGAGGGGGGAGGAAAAGAAAAAAGACACATGCATCCAATGGCAAAGGGGACCTCAACTCTGCGGGAACCAAAGCCCCTGTGCTTGAGGCTTTGGAACCTCAGCCTTATCACTCCTCACCTGGCACTTCACTGCTAACAAATGGGCAAAGATAAGTAAAGGCCCCCTGAGCCATTCTAGAAATTAGCCAAACCAAGCCGGGGGTTGTGGCAACTTGGATTCATGGCCCATGGGTCAGAAGCACAGATGCAGCAACCTGGGCTGGCGACTGGTAAAGAAGTAGGGCAGGCTCACAGACCTCTCCCTGCCAAGTGCACCAATCCCACCTGGTGTCACAGTGATTTAGGGGAAGAGACGTAACTCCCAAACCTACTAGACATCGGAACGTGAGTTCCTGTTCTATAAAATCAAAGAATGAATTTTAGGAACAATGGAGGTTAAGAGTAGGAAAATTTATTGAGAGAAAAATAGCTTCTGTCTGAGAGACAGAGGGGGACCAGAAAGTGGGTAGCCCACTCACCCAACTTCTCAAAGGTGTTTTATGGGTCAAAGCCATGAGGTGAGGTGGGCTCAAGGTAGGACAAAGCTATAAGACCCAATGGAAAATTACAAGGTGGGCATGAGCTGCGGCAAAACCACAACAAACCAATAAGGTTACAAGTAGAGTCACCCAGGTAATATTGATTAAAAGGGAGTCAAATGGGGGAGCAACACGTGTAGCAAGTGTACAAGGATTTTCAGTAAGGGTGGGTCAGGGATATTTCCTGGGAAGGCTGGGTTAAGACCTTGGTCTACCCACCCAGGTGATTGATACCTACTTAGAATATCAATCACTGCTGTTTATCCCCAGGGGAAGCACAAGGGCGTAGTAATTTCTCTCCTTTTACAATTCTGGCCTACAGTGAATGTGTCTTGATTGTCCTCCACGTTAGCTCCTCATGGGCTGGCCCTGTCTAACTGCCTACAAGATATCTAATCAAGTTACCTATCTTCAATATCCCCTCCTCTGAAGAAGTACCCCTAACTGCTGTGAGGGCACAAAGGGTGAAGCTGGCTACTTCCAGCTGAAGAGGGTCATAGTTATGATCAGCAGTTAGTTACTCTACAGAGGGTCCATCTAAAGGTCTTGGATAGGTGCCAGGCATTGTCATCTTGGTAGCCATATAGCTTTAAGTCTGGTGGAGATAAAGTCAAACAAACAATTAAGAATTCATGGGTTATGGGCTGGGGATTTAGCAGTGTTTCTACCGCCTTCCTCACAAGCAAAAGGACCTGAGTTCGATCCCTAGTACCAAAAAAATAAATAAATAAATACATGGGCCAAATAATAATGTCAGCAGTATTTCTATGAATATAGCCCATAAAGAGAACAAGGAGAGGAGGCAGGAAACTTCAGAATCCAACACAGAAGTCATATTGTATAGTTTAGCAGTTATGAGCTGTTTACAGGGCTGATCTTGTGGATCCCAGCCTTGCTTGACCATGTTGCTTTCAGTGAAAACATGGGAGACTTTTTCCCCTTGGTTACCCTTCTTTGGCACACAGAACATTTGTCCTCTAAAGTCCAGTAGTCTCCCAGCTCAGGAGGTTGGGTGACTTACCAAAGATGTAGGATCCTGTAAAAAAGGTTTCCTCATGTCCTGGATTCCTTGTTGACCTTGAGGGGCCAGGGCCAAAATATTGGTTGTCCTATTAGCCCAGTTACCTTTCCAGTTTTGGTCTCCAAACTTTAATTGTTGAACACCCAGAAGAGAAGGTCAGTGACATTAGTAGTGCAGTAAGCTTAACTATTATAGTTTTGTCTGGACATTAAGCATTTTGAAGTATAAAGCACAGTTAGAGGGGCTGTTATTTCTTACCAACCATGGTTGTTTTAGTAGTTCAATCCCTGAAGAATATTAACAGACAACAGTCACACATTACATAGAGAAACTTAAGATCAAGAGCCACACATATTATTTTAGCCTGACAGTCATGATGACATTTTTTTGCAACACTTATATGTCATCATAGTATGGAATAGTCTTTCGGTAAAACACCTCTAAAAAAAAAATCTCTATCTGATCACAAGACATTAAATTGTCTAGCTTCTAATTTTAGTGTGTGACATTGTTTGGACTATCTGACATCTAAGCATCCCTAAGTGTGGTGATGCATATAACACACACATCACATACATTCTTGAGAAAAACTATTATATTACTGGTTATCTCATGCTGGCTCGATGTGTAGCTCTTATCACAAGTAGCTGGAGTGCAAGAGAAAGACAGATAACTGAGTCAAAAATGATCACTACCACAAACAACAGAAGATCTGTACACTCAGAAAGCATGAATATATACACCATGAAATAACAGTGAGTATCAATTACATGAAACCCTTTGTCACTTAATTTTGTTTTATACCAAGAATATTTTAAATAAAACTTCATTGTTTTAAAAAAACTTTATTGTTTTTCCACAGAAAACTTAGCTGTTTGACCATGACCAATGTAAACATATCATAATAATATGTTTAGCAATATATTTCCCACTAGGCTATGGAAATTATTAGGGTCCCCTGTGTGAACACAGGCTGGAATAAACTTTTTCCAGGCAGCTACTCCTTTATTTACCAAAGGAAGTCCTGTCCGGTAGTCTTCCTAAGCCCAAGAGTCTTTATTTAATTATCTTAACAAATGTTTAGGTGACCTATGAGAGCCATATCATAACAATTAACACATTATTTTTGACCAATGAAAGATTCCTGAGTTATTATATTTAGGCAACAATACGCACTATATTTGTAAAACCAGTTGACATTATTTGGATCATCTGGCAACCTGGGGGAAGCATGTCTTTGATTACATTTATCTATAAGCCAACTTGAGTTACAGGCAAATATCTTTAAAAATTCAAAATGCCAAAATGAAAAAACTCAAACGAAACAACTGTATGTGTTGTAACAAATTGAACAGACAGACTGACACACACATAAAGTGACTTGTTTATAAAACAGAGTGCACTCAGATGTATTTGGCCAAGTTGAATTATAATAACCCTTTTACAATTTTTAGATTTGTAATAAGACTAGTCAGAACTTTGTAGGTCAATTAACAGAGATCTCTTGTAATAAGAATCAAAAGGAATAAAAACCTTTTACACCTGTGAAAGCAAAAATGGTTTTAAAATGGGCCCTAAGGGGCCAGGGATTTAGATCAGTGGTGCCACCGCCTGCCTCACAAGTGTAATGTCCTGGGTTTAATCCTTGGTACTGGGCGGGAGGGCACTAAGATGACAGTTTATCTGAATGGAATACCCAGCTACACAGGCTTCTCATGGTTGCTTTTACAGCCATACTTGTTTGACAGCCACATATTATCATTCCCTCTAAAGAGACAAACTGCTAAAGGTAATTTTAAATATCTCCAGGGGGGTGCACTCAGGCCAGGCTTGGGTGTAGAAAGAGACTAGGTGGCACTATTTGAAGCTAAATATGAATTTTAAACAGTGAGAGGAGAAGGCCTGCCAAGGCCCCAACCTTCAGTGCTGTAGATTTCTACCTATCACCGTTTTTTTTAAAGAAACAATGGCAAGGAGGCATCCCTATGTAACCTTCTTGTTCTGTGCCCAATCTAAGGTACCCCTTAGCCTGTGACCCTTGAACCATACTTGGTTGTAGGCTTTCCTCTTTCAGAGCTTTGGTTAGCATTTCTTTCAGAATAGTGCTTGGTCTAGCCAGATGTTCTGGAGAGAAATCATGATGAGAGGCAGTCCACTGAGGACTGGGCCTGTGCATGTTTGTTTGTTTGTTTGTTTGTTTTTGTACTGGGAATCAAACTCAGTGCCTTGTGTTTACAAGGCAGGCAGTGGAACCACTGGGCTAAATCTCCAGGCCTGCATCTATTTGTTAATACCTGTTTTTGTGTAAAACTGTTATTAAACTCTTAAGTTTCCCTAGGAATGTATTGTTCTATCAATGAACTTATCTGTGTTATTTTAAAAAATAGCATCACCTTGAGGGAAATAAGAGAAGTTAATCTCCAATTCTGCCTAAGGAATGAAAGATAAATTTAGACTAAAACTTATATTTAGTCTTCAAGAGTTTCAGGATTAAGCCTAGACCAGTTTTCTATATGGCCCAGAAATAACTGAAGGTCAGCTTTACTCTGGAAGGGTTCCAGGGAGGGGAAACTCACCGTTCTGGAAACTTTGTCTTGATATCCAGCAGCCACAGAGGAGGGAAATGCCTTGATGCAAATACTGTTGAGAACTGTTATTTCTCAGGGGCGGGGCAGTGGAGAAGGGACAGAAGAGTGTCTTTAAGTACGGCACAAGAACTAAATCTTAACCATCCCAGTTGTAGAAGGACAATTAAGATCAGGAGCTTTCCCAGAGTGGATCTGCAACCCTTAGCAAAACATGTCTCTAGAGATAAAAGCTATGATTGACTGCAATTGCACTGCCAAGCAGAAAATTAAACCAATAATCAAAGAACCTGAATGGCTGCTTTTTGCCTATCTTTTGAGCTTCCAAAATTAAGATATCTGTCTGTAAATGTAATAGCAGCTTCTAATACTAGTCTCCTTAAAAGTCAAGGTTTTGATTTAAAAGCAACACTACATCTTTCGAATCTAGTCCATAGGTCTGAATAACCTCTGAAGACCTCAATGTACCTATCAGGGTCATCTCATTCATAAGAGCTCCATCTTCATGGCCTCCTCACTCCCTGCCCCCCTACTCGAATACCATGACATTGGGACTCATGTTTCATACTGATGTATGTGCATAGTTTTCAAAGTAAACTACATACTTCTACCAGGCTTGTTCTAAAGGCAGATGTCCACCATCTTCCATGCATCCCATAGACAACATTTTCTTCCTCTTTTTATCTTCTCTTCTCACTTCCTTTCTTCTGACTAGCACACTTATAGTGCTCCTTTGTTTTTTAGGTTCGCTCATCATCTTTAGTAAACGCACTCTTTCTCGTACGCCCGTCTTCCCAATATAGTCATCTTATAATTTTCATGAGCCTAATGTTGTTTACATTATTATGCCTATAGGAATGCTGTTACTCCTGGGCCCTTAGTGCACTTTAATCTTGTTTACTGAATGTATAAAGGTATTTCTTGCATTTAAGAAATGTCTCTTTCCTTAGTCTGCTTAACATTCCAGATTGCGTGCGGGTGCCCCCACCCTAGCACTCACACCTAGAAGCGTGAGTCCCAATGGAATGGTATTTGAGTGTGTTGGGAGTGGGATGAGGAGGTCACGAGGATGGAGCACTTGTGAATGATATCAATGGTTTTACAAAAGAGAACCAGAGAGATCCCTCATCCCTTCTGCCATGTTGGGAATTCAGCAAAAAAGACTGCCACGACAGCCATCTAGCAACCAGGTTGAACTTGTTGGCACTTTAATTTTGGATTTCCCAGTCTCCAGAACTGTGAGAAACAAAATGTTTTCAGTACAGCTGCTTGAACCGAAGGCTTCTGCCAAGAGCTACATGCCCAGCTGGTTTTTGTTGTTGTTGTTTTTAATTTGAGATAGGGTTTTATCATTGCCCAGGTTGGTCTTGAATTTGTAGTCCTCCTGCCTCAGCCTCTCAACGCACTGGGATTGCAAGTTTGCAGTATCATGCCAAGCTCAATGTCTATTGTTTATAAGCCTTGTGGCACACAGCATTTCGTCATACCAACTCTAAGGCACTTAGTTTCTATGGTCCTCATGACAAGACTACGCCCACATCGCCTTTAATATATTCACATAGGCCTAGTTGGACAAGAGGCGCAGAGCGGGGTGGGCGGCCGTGGTCTCCTGCACGTGCTCCTCCGCCTTTCGCTCACTCTGGCTTTCACTGCCCCGACCCTGTGGATTCCCTCTTGGCCACCATCCTCATTTTCGTCCCCCACTGTGTCCAACAGCATTATGAGTAAGTATGCTAGTCAGCTTTCCGACACTAACACAGAGCCTGATATAATTAATTTAGAAGGACAAAAGTTTTAGTTTAGCTCAGTTTGGGATTCCAGGGATCTGTTGGGTCATTGCTTTGGACCACACCGCATGGTGGAGGCACACAGCACGGCACAAACTTTTGATCATAAAGCCCAGGAAAAAGAAAGAAGAGGAGCCCTGGGTCCCAGAGCTTCTTAAGGGTGTGCCACTAAATGACCTAAGTACTTCCCGTGAGAGGTTCCACCTAAGTTTCTGCCCGCTAAAGGTTCGATCCCAGCAGCACCACACCAGGATCCCTCCTTAGACAAATGGGTGTCTAAGAGACACTAAATTCTAACAGTAAGGGAATATAGATAGTAACACACTAAAACAAGTCAGGTGTGGTGGTGGAGGCCTACAATCCCAGCACTCAGGAGGCTGAGGCGGGAGGATGACAAATTAAAGTCTAGCCTAGGTAATTTAGTGACTTACAAAGACCCTGTATAAAAATAAAAATTTAAAGCTGGGCATGGTGGCACACACCTGTAATCTCAGCACTCGGGAGGCTGAGGTAGGAGCATCACTGTGAGTTTGAGACCAGCCTGGGCTATGTAGTGAGTGCCAGGTCAGTCTCAATTACTTAGTGAAACCCTGTCTCAAAAAACCAAAATAAATAAATAAATGAATAATAAATAAAAATTTAAAAGGGCAATGGGCTGGGGATTTAGCTCAGTGGTTCTGCCACCTGCCTTGCAATTGCAAAGACCCAGGTTTGATCCTCGGTACCAAAAAAAGTGGGGGGATGGTGAGGATGGAGCTCAGTTCACAAGCCCTGCATACAATCCCTAGTGTCACATACACATGCAAAGATTAAAACTCTATACATCTAAAAGTGTCTTTTATGCTGGGTGTGGTGGCACATGCCTGTAATCCCAGCACTAGGGAGGCTGAGGCAGGAGGATCACTGTGAGTTCCAGACCAGCCTGGGCTATATAGTGAGTTCCAGGTCAGTCTCAGCTACATAGTGAGACCCTGTCTCAAAAAACAAAACAAAACAAAATAATAAATAAATAAAATAAAAGTGTCTTTAGACGACTTTAGTACTTAATTTTTGATTTGGTGTAGAATCGTCTTGAAATTTTTCTTTTGTAGAATTTTGAAGGCATTGCCTCAATGTCTTCTGGCTTTTGAGCTAGTTGGTCCCAGAGACAAATCCTTAAGTCTGGCAGTCTCTGCTTTTCTATTCTTTCTCTGAAATTTTATTGTGATGTCTTGCTGTTGTGTCTGTTTTCATCTGCTGTAATAAGAACATGGTTGGGGCCATTCCAAATGTCTGTAAATTCAGGGAAATTGCCCATTGTGGTGGCACATGCCTGTAATCCCATCACTTGGGAGGCTCAGGCAGCAGGATCGCCAAGAGTCCCAGGCTACCCAGGGCTACATAGTATTGGGAGGTCTACAGACTCCAGAATATCTGCAGAGAGAATGTCAGGGAAGAAAAGAGACAGGCACAGTATACAATTTTCAGTGGGGAACTGGGAACTAGTGAACAGGCTTCCCCAAATTCCATGGAGGGCCGGCACCTGCGAGGGTGTATTATACTATCCCAGGAATAGTGACTGTAGTAAGATTAGAATAGCAGGACAAGGACCAAGTTTAGCATCTCAAAGGGAAAAATTAAGGTCCTTCCCCACACTCCGCTGTCTGCATAATTTACTGCCCTAGGTAGGAGCCATTTTGTCTCAGGAGTGCTGTTTATGGCTTTCCACACAGCTAGGAAGTCATACTTCTCTGTTCCTGAGGCAAGTTAGCCCCAACCTTGGGCCTGTGGAGCCTGTAACTTGGCCCCTCACCAATCTGTATATTGTGGCTGGTCCCTACCACATAGTGGTTCAAGGCCAGTATGAACTACATAGTGAGAATTGTCTCAACAAAAGAAAAAAAGTCTGAGAAATTTTCCTGAAAACCCTATTTATATTGGTCTTTTTATTGCAGATAGCTTAGTTAGAAATTATAAGGCAGTTAGACAAAGCGGGGTCTTCAGAACAGAAAAGCAATTGAGGAACATTCACTTATACGCATTATAAAAAGAGAGAAACTGCTATACTCTGGTATTTCCCCTAGGGATGAATAGCAGTGATTGGTATTCTAAATAGTTATTAATCACCTGGGTAAGGGACCAAGACCTTTCCGGGAAACGTCCCTAACCCATCCCTTACTGAAAATCCAGAACTCCTTGTTGTCCCTTGTATGCTTGCTGGGTGACTTGCTTCCCCCTTAAATTCCCATGGAATCTATATTACCTAAGTGACTATACTTGTTATAATTTTATTGGTTGATCATAATTTTGTCCCACCTCATAATATCCACCTTGTGATTTCCCATTGAACCAGTACTAAGTGACTATACTTATAATCTGACTAGTTGGCTATAGTTTTGTCCCATCCTGAACCTGCCTTACCTCATGGTTTTGCCCCCATAAAACTCCCCTGGGAAATATGGTCCCCAGGCAACCCACCCTCTGGTCCCCTTCTTTCTCTCTTAGACAGATGCGATCTCTCTCAATAAATTCTTCCTACTCTTACCCTCTGTTGTTCCCAGAATTCATTCTTCAATTTTAGAGAACACGAACTCAAGTTTTAGATATCTAGCAGATTTCGGAGTTAAATTTGTTCCCCCCCCCTTTTTTAAATAGAAAACCACATCTTTATCCAGTTTCCAACTGATGGGCAAATAGGCTGTTTCCAAGTTTTAGCTATTACAAACTGTGCCACTATGGAATATTACTCAGCCATAAAGAATGAGAAAAGATTCATTCATAGGAAAATGGATATATATTGAAGATATACTCCTAAGTGAAAGAAATAAGGCACACATGTGTAAATACCGAATAGTTTCTCTGGTGTGAATAATCTGCAATAATACAGAAGATCCTAATAAGATTACTGACATTGACAAATGGGAAGAAAGGAACTAAAGGTGTAGGGAAGGTGGGACGGGTAGGGGAAGGGTAAAAAGGGAAAAGAAAAAAATGTGAGATAATGAAAAGATGGAAATAAAGTGGTTGTAGATGGGGAGAGGAGGAGGGGGTGAAGGAAGGGCAGGGACAAGGGGAAAAATGAGAACCAAGACCTGTCATGTAGAGGTACAAGATCCCAACAATGAATGTAACTGTACTGTATCCCTAAAATGTACGAATAAACTCAAAGCTGAAAAAAAATTTGTTCCCCCTATTTTGAGAAGTGTCTAACTATGTAGTTACTAGTTTTGAACTTACTATGTAGCTCCTCAGGCTGGCCTTGAACTTGCAGTGATCCTCCTGCCTCAGCCTCTGTGTCTTACTTACTTTTCTCACTGACACAAAATACCTGATACCCACAAGTTAAAGGAGGAAAGGTTTATTTCAGCTTACAATTTGTAGAGGTCTTTGTAATGGCAAAGTGCCAGCCAGTATATACAGCTCTAGGGTTACAGCTCAATGCAGGTAGTCCAGGAGAATGGAAGACACACTCAGAAGTTTCAGAGGCAAAGTGTACAGCTTTATTCCTAAAGCCAGTGGGTCAGTCTGGAAAAATTTTTCTGCAGAGAGACTGACTACACAACTCAGCCAGAGCTGGGTTGTTACACACTTAGAGAAGAGATGGGTCTACAAGTTTCAATCCTTCACTTACAGAAGGGCCCAGCAACCTTATTGTTTATAGAATTTCACGTACAGCAGGTTCATTGGTTAACACAATGTACTGAGTTTTATCTTATTTGCATATACAGGAAGGCAGAACAAAGAAAATTCCTGAGATGTTTGAAGGAGCTGGGCCCAGGAAGGCCCAGGCTTGTTAAAAGCAATGGAGGGAAGTCATCTTTCCCTGTTAGCAAATCCAGCATTAGCTATAGAGAAATTTCTCTCTCTCTCAATTTCAGTCCATAACCAGATGGCTCCAAGGGCAGCACAGCAGAGGGGCATTGCAGAGAAAAACCAGTTCATGGTGTGGTAGGAAGAAGGCATCAAAGCAGCAGCAGCAAGCCTACCTTCCCTCTCTCCCTTTTATCCCACACAGGGGATATAAACCTAGTGGTTGATGCCACCCACATCCAAGGGGGGTTTCCCTTAATCCTCACCCAGAACCATCATCGTAGATAGGTAAGTTAATTAGACATCTTGTAGGCAGTTGGATAGGGCTGGCCCTTGAGGAGCCAACGAGGAGCAATGTAGAGCCAATATAGAGAACAATCAAGACACATCTGCTGAGGGCCAACATTATGAAAGAAGAGAAATTATACCCTCCTGCTTCCCCTGAGGATGAATAGTAGTGATTGATATTCTAAATAGGTCTCAATCACGTGAATGGGGGGGCCTTTCCTGGGAATATCCCTGGCCCACCCTTACTGAAAATCCTTGTGGCTTGCCTGCTATGTGACTTGTTCCTGAAGTTGACTTCCTTCCATTTAATCAATATTACCTGGGTGAATGTACTTGTAATCTTATTGGTTGGTCATGATTTTGACCCAGCTCATGCCCACCTTGTAATTTTCGATTGGGTCTTACAGTTTTAAACCTGCTTCAGGGTCCAGGAATTTAGCTCAGTGGCTTCACCACTTGCCTTGTAAGCACAAGGGCCCAAGTTCAATCCTGAGTACCAAAAAATGAAAAATAAAATAAAAAATAAACCCGCCTCACCTTGTGGCTTTGCTCCATAAATATTCCTTGGGAAATACGGTCCCGGGCCACCCACTTTCCAGCCCCCTTCTGTCTCTCTTAGACAGAAGCTTTCTTTCTTTCTTTTGGTTTTGTTTTGAGACAGGGTCTCACTATGTAGTTAAGGCTGACCTGGAACTCACTATGTAGCTAAGGCTGGTCTCAACTCACAGAACTCCTCCTGCCTCAGCCTCCTGAGTGCTGGGATTATAGGCGTGAGCCACCACACCCAGTCAGAAGCTTTCTTTCAATAAAATTTTTCCTATTCTTAACCTCCATTGTTCCTAGAATTCATTCCATTTTAGAGAACACAAACTTGCTTTTTGAATATCTAGCAAGTTTGGGAGTTACATCTCTTCCCCCTTAATCACTATGATAACCAAGCAGTGGAAAAATCTGCAACTCCATCCTTCTACTTTTCTTAGATTCTTTTATTGGTACATTTTACGTATACAATACACTTACATTCATCACTGGGATCTTGTACTTTTATATGACATTTCTTGGGTCTTATTTTTTCCCCATTCCCCTGCCCTCCCTTCAGCCCCTCCACCCTTCCATATTTATAAAGACTTTGTTCCCATTTTTTCCTTTTCTCATATGTTCAATCAAAAGATACAATTTCATCACAAAAGCACTGAGACTTTACTGACATTTATTAAGGTTTTATTTTTCTATTTGACGTCCCAAAAAGTGGGGTAGAGCCAAGTGTTTTCTTTCACTTGGTTTTAGAATTGTATCCACTTCCTCTCTGGTCTGAGACTTTTCCATAAGAACAGTCACTTGCACCCGACTTCTACCGCATGGCTGGAAAAGTGGATACGCAGGAACTCTCTCGAGCTCTCTGATGTCCTTCTTTGCTCTCCCACACTTTTCATGTGTAGGTGGCTGGCTCTGACTTTTTCTCAGAATTCTTTCCTTGAGTCTTTGCTGTGTAAGTTCTCTCCCTCGAATCATGCGTTCCTGGTGATCCTTAATTTGTATCTGTTCTCTTTCATTTACCTGCTTTCTTCTCTGTGCTTTCTGGATACCATGCTTCTCTGGCATAATTTTCGGTAACATTTCACTGAGGGGTTGTGGTTGTCTAAATGTTCTGTGCTTACATCCTTTGACCTGGCCTATTCGATGTATGTGCCTTTCTATCTGTTTCCTCTCTCTCTCGGGTACTACATAGTAATGCTTTTGTTCCTCTATGCCTTGGGTTCTTTCCTCCTCCATTTTCATCTTTATTTCATTGCCCATCATCTCTTTTTCCATTATGTCCAATGTTCTTTTATTATAGTAGGACTCTGCTTTGGCAAACCAGTAGTCAAGAGAACGAGCCTGCTCCCTACAGAGTGTTTCATACTCCTCTTGACGTTTCTGAGTTATCAAGTATCTTGCTGCTGTTGTATGCATGCCACCTAGGTTCTGTCAAAGGTTTGGGGTTTTATAATGTGATCATGTTTTTTCTTTGTACACATTTAAACAGGAGCCCATCCCTTCCAACACCAACAAGATACATGGTTTTATTTAGTGTAATAATTTTGAGTCCCCTTATTCCCAAGCAAGCCTGAGAGCTCTAAAAGTATGAAGTACCCACCACAAGTCAATAACTAGTTTTAAAAATGTATACTATTGGGAGAGTTCAAAATGATACTTTTTTTTTTCCAGTACCAAGGATTGAACTCAGGACTTTGCGTTTTTGAGGGAGACTTGGTGTGATAGCCAACCCAACTCCATCTTGAGCCTCATCACCATTTTGTGCTTGGGCTAGACAAAGCACCCAAACCCCACATCCCATTTGGCAGAACACTTGCTGCAGCTGCAGAATGTTTTGTAGGTTATCTAGTAGTTTTCTTTTGTAGTAATGTTTTGTAGTTATCTAGTACATGATACTGCTTCTTGCCCTCCCAACTAACCCGGCATGAGGTTCTGCTTCTGTAAAATGCTATTTGCTCTCCCCTTGAACCCTCCCCAACTGGAAGCATGGTTTAAAAGGAGAAATCAAACCGCTTCTTGGTGCCTAGGGTTCTTTCCCTGCACTAGCCCCTCTTGGTCACCAGCTTTAAATAAGCAGTCTCAAATCTGACTCAGAGCATGTCACATCTCTATAGTTCCAACTTGCTTGGTTAGAACATCAGCCCATACTTTGTTTTGTAACTATGGAAATGGCTGGGAAATATGAGCCAGTGTAGAGATGCTACCTGATGGCATCACTTATTTTGGAGAGGGGGCGGGTGTTCGTTTTTGTTTTGCGACAGGTCTGGCCGTGTAGTTCAGACTGGCCTTTAGTTCACTATGTTAAAGGCTGGCCTTGAACTCACAGTGATCCTCCTGCCCCAGCACCCTGAGGACTGGGATTACAGATGTGTGCCACCATGCCTGGCTAATGATGGATAGAAGGATTTTAAACTTAGGGTTTGTTGTCTTAGTAGTTCCAAATTATATGCTGTGAAGATAACTTATTTACCAAGATCTTTTTCTCCAGTGGGGACTGTTGACCTGCAGCAACCCTAGGGTCTTTTGATGTTTTAGCCCAGGCCAATCTGGAAGATGAAAAACAAAGGTAGATTAGAATGTGGGGGATGTCAACAAACCTGTTCATGTTGCCTGAGTCAAGGAATCCAAATGTTTTGGCCAAGACCAAGAGTATATCCCTCAGCATGTGAAAACTTGCTTACAGGAAGGACTCTACAAGACCATTCTTCCATGGGAAACCACTACATCCCTATGGTGAAGAACAGTGAATCTTCTAACAAGAGCATCTTTAATTTCATTTCAACTAAAAAGCATACTTTTCCTGTGGGCTCAGTGTGAACCATTCTGAATCTTCTATCAGGGTCACAAGAAGGAAGACAGAGGCTCCTTGGTGAAGTGCTGCCCAACTACATCTATAACATATTGTTCAGTCTCCCTGCCTCCTTTATCTTCTGCCATAATTCTAGACTCCAATTTTATCATCTTATTGTGTTTCTGCAGTAGTTTCTTGAGTTGGACTCTCTGTGACTCCATCAGCACATAAAATTCTCTGCTCTTTTCTGAAGTTCAACCACCCCACTACTTAGCAGCCAATATGCTGCCAATCATCCTTCACCCTAAATTTATGAGACGATTCCTTGGTGAACCCTTCAGGATGGGAATCTGTGGTTACTCTAGGTCAGTGGGGGTGAACCTATGGCATGTGTGCCACAGCAGGCTGTTTGTATCACTGAAAGCTCTAAAAGGTTTGCCATCACTGCTGTTTATTTATAGGGCTGGCTGAAGGCAACACAAATGAAGACTATTATCTTTTTATGTGTTGTACTCTATCTAACCAGAGCTTACTGTGAGATCATATTTAAGCCACGGAGGGTGCCAGACATCTCTGTGGCTTTTATACCACCCAGAATTAAAAGCATGAGCTTTGAAGACTGACAGCAATACATTTGAATTCAAATTCCACTACCTACCTCCTAGGTATGTGACTTGAGTATCACTTAACTTTTCTATACCAGTTTCTTCATCTATAAAATAGAGATGTAAGACAGAAATGTGCCTTTCAAGGCCATAAAGAACAAAAGCAAATTAGATGTAAAGAGATTAACAGAGAAAGCTGAATATATTGTTAAGTTCTCAGTAAATGGCAGTTGTCTTTTACAAGTTAAGCCTGTTTCTCTATAGTCTTCCTAGTCTTTGTCACATGACTTTGGCTTCTTCTATACAAGTAACAATATTTTTTTACTTCTATGATTCACTTGAAAATCAGTCATGGTTTACATTATGATAGCCATATTCATATATAACTTTTAACATTTTGAAGTTGACATTTAGGCTTATAGCTAGGTGTGGTGGTGTATACCTGTAATCCCAGCAATCAGGAGGCTAAAGCAATAAGACAATCACAAGTTGGAGGCAAGCCCGAACTATACACAATAAGACTGTTTGGGGAGCAGACTTGTGTCTCAAGCTCCCCCACAAAAAAGCCCAGCCTCTCAAAACAAACAAAATGAAAGAATATTGGCTTTTAAAAATGTAGGAATTATATATTTACACATATAATGACTTATTTATATTTTTGGAAAGGCTCTAATATCTAATAATTGGTTTCACTGACTTTTGACTTTTTATTCTTATTTGAGCACATTTTTATTTACCTATGTTTGAGACACTAAAAAAGTTATTTCTTTGCACATAGCATCTAGCACAGTACTTAATCTTAGAGTCTGATTTCAAATTCTCAGTTAATAACTTGTTTTCCTTTATCACATACCTAATCATCTTTTTCTCTTATATTTACAATACGTATCTTTTTATTAAATCATTTACCATTCTTCTTCAACGTTTATAGGCATGTTTTATATGCCTGATTTAGATACATTTTATACCAATGAATGCACCTTAATTGTATTCTAATTATTCTTCTGTGTTCTGTGAATCAGAGAACAGACTTAATCTATTAGTCCCAGCATCTGCTCAAAGCCTGGCATATTTATTGAACAGGTTGTGAAAAAGTCGCTTATAACGACTGAGCTCTTTTACTGCTTTAGGATATAATCCTATTCATGGTGGGTGTTGGCTGAATGGCTGTCAAACTGAGTTGGAGAGGAAGGAATGCGAATTTCTTTTGTTTTTTTCTTTTGGTTTTGAGACAGGGTCTCACTATGTAGTTGAGACTGACATGGAACTCACTATGTAGCCCAGGTTGGTCTCGAACTCACAGCGATCCTCCTGCCTCAGCCTCCCGAGTGCTGGGATTACAGGCGTGTGCCACCAAGCCCGGCCAGGAATGCGAATTTCAATGTCCATTCTGAAAGGAGAAAAAAGAAGTGAAAATAAAAATTGCCTTAGATTCAACAACAGACCACCCTTTGTAAGAAGTCAAATTATATGAGGTCGTGTTTTAATCTCTTCACTATGATAGTCTCACATCAGCCTCTAGAGAAGACTACAGCTTGCGTTCTTTGGAAGAGAACAGCGATGACTTTAAAACTCTTATAGAAAGGAGTTTAGTATAGCAATCAGGTTCAATGGTTGTGGGAGGGTTGAGAGGACTAGGAAACTCATTTAGAAGCTGCCTCTTCAAGATGGGTTTCTGCTTATAGTGCAAACTACATATCAACAAAAAGCGTGATTTCTAAAGATAGTGATCTTTCCTCATGTTCTGTAAAAGACGCGGGTGGAGGGCAGTGACCTGTCCGGCAAATGAATGATGATACAGAGCTGGGGGACGGGAGGCGAGGAAAGACGGAAGGTGGTCAGCTGAGTGCCAAACTCGACCTGTCTTGGTAAACTCTACCTCGGGGGTGTTTCTGACTAACGCTAGCGTTCCTCATTTGGCAAGAGCCTAAAGAGAGAGAAGCCTTAGTCTTTTCTATTTCACCACCTCCAAGATCATGAACTCCCTTCTCAAGTGGCCCGCTTCATCCCTCCTCCATTTCACCTCGTAGGGACGAAGGGGTCCTCTTCTGCTTTCACCTTCATCACTCCCTGCAGTTAAGAAGTTGACTCTCCCTTTCAGGAGCCCCGAACTGACCCTGAAAGGTCGCCCAGCACTGGTCACCCGTTTTTCTTACTCAAGGTCACAGAACCACGGCGACAGAGGCATCGCAAACTCCCTTCGAACATTCACCCTTCCCAGGACTCCGTGAGGAAGAGTGGCGCCTGACTATGACGTCACGAGCCAGGGGCGGCCAGGCGCTGTCGACGCTCTAGCCCGCCGCACGCTCGCTGCCCCGCGGTCC
>NW_022900932.1:175391-175654 GCF_012274545.1 Fukomys damarensis
CGCGGGCGGGAGCGGCTGTTTTCTCTCAGTCTTGGGCTGTAGACTTCTGGTTCGCTTCCAGCCTCCTCCGCTAGTCGGACATGGAGCTCGCCAGCAGCTGCTCCAGCTTCCAGTCGGACCTCGATTTCTGTCCGGAGTGCGGCTCCGTCCTGCCTCTGCCCGGCTCTCCGGACACGCTCGCCTGCATTCGTTGCGGCTTCCCGGTCCGCGTGAGGGGTGAGCGGTCGCGGAAGGCGGAGGCTCGGGGCGTGCCCTGGCCGGGT
>NW_022900932.1:175888-186960 GCF_012274545.1 Fukomys damarensis
GCCCTGGCCGGGTCGGGGAGCGGGCCCGGAGCAGCCTCGGGGCGTCGCGGTGTCGGCCCCCTCTGCGGATCCCTGACCTTTTCACTGCCTGTGCAGACTTCGAAGGAAAGGTCGTGAAGACTTCGGTTGTGTTCCACAAACTGGGGACAGCCCTGCCTGCGTGGGGGGAGGAAGGACCCGAGTTCCAAGGACCCGTGGTAAGTTGGCGAGATCCGGCTGTGTAAGCAGGGTGGGGAAGAAACGGGAGGGAGCTCGCAGAGATCTGGAGTTTTAACCAGTTCCGAGGAGGGCGTCTTCAGGTCGAGGGTGCCTGAGTCCTGTGAAAAGCATGGGATAGTGACTGCACCTGTTTGAGCCGCCGGTTTCCCCTAGGTTGATAGGCGCTGCTCGCGATGCGGTCACGAGGGGATGGCCTACCACACCAGACAGATGCGCTCGGCCGACGAGGGCCAGACCGTGTTCTACACCTGCACCAGCTGTAGGTGGGTACCTTCCCCGCCTGCCCTTCGCGGTCCGTTTGCTAATTGGAGAAATCCAAATCGGACACGTGTTTAAATTCTGCATTGTTTCACTGGTGTGAAAAACTGATTGTGGAAATAAGGACTGAGACCAAAAAAAAAAGGGCCGGGGATTTAGCTGAGCGCTTTGGTGGCCTGCCTTGCAAGCGCAAGGACCCGAGTTCAATCCCCGGTACCAAAAAAACGAAAGAAAGAAAAGAAATAAGGACTGAGATATATAATGGATGTTGGGAAATGAGAAGACACTGTTCAAATGGGAAGAGAAGTGGGGGCGGGAAGGAAGGGACAAGAAAAAAATGCGAAAATAGAAGGAAAAATGGAAACAAAGCTTTCGTACACAGCGAAAGGAGGGGACTTGAGGGGGAATGGGATAAAATAAAATATTATTTATTTTTAAAAAGTTTTCTTCAGTCCATCCCTAATAGGAAAATTTATGGTTCTGGATTTTTTGGGTTTTGAGACCAGGCCTTGCTGTGTAGTTCAGGCTGGCCTTGAAGTCACTGTGTAGTCCAGGCTGCCCCCAGCCTCCAGAGTGCTGCGATTACAAGCGCGTGCCGCCCACCCTGCTCACTTTCTCTGTTTGATGGTGTACCCTACTCTCTAGCCTTTCTCCTTTATTGAGGCTGTTTGGGAGTTGTGAGACTCTGAAGCTGACAGTTGATTTATTTTGCATAAACCTTGGAAAATTATTTCATTCACTACTGCCTTTCCCCCGTGTTCTCAATTCGCACGTTATGAAGCTGTTTATTAGACCTTTTCTTTCATCTTATTCTCTGATCTTGTCTTTCATATTTTCTGTCTTATTTCTCTTTCTACTGCTTTTTGGGTGATTTCTCTAGATCATTTATTGTTACAGTTTATGTCTCTACCCCCCACTCTCTCTATATATGTGTGTATGTTTAGGTTTCTTTTGGTACAGGGGATCGAACTGGGGACCTTGTGCTCTCAAGGCAGGCAGTGGAACCACTAAGCTAAATCAAATCACTGGACCAATTATTACTTATTGAATTCTACTTAATTATGTTTTAAAATCTCATTTTTTGTTGTTGTTGGGTTGTTTGTTTGTTTGTCTTTGAGACAAGGTCTCACTATGCAGTTGAGACTGACCTAGAACTCACTACGTAGCCCAGGCTGGTCTTCACCTCACAGCGATCCTCCTGCCTCAGCCTCCTGAGTGCTGGGATTACAGGCATGTGCCACCATGCCCAGCTAAAGTCTCATTTTAAATAGTTCTCAAGTTCTTAATTTAAAATTATTCCTTTTGTTCTTTAAATACATTTTAAGTACATTAGTGTATACTTATATTCTATGTCTGGTAATTTTGATATAGTTTTTGTGGGTTTGATGCTTCTTTCTGTTTGTTTCTTTTTTGGTACCAGGGATCGAACTTGGGCCCTTGTGCTTGTGAGGCAGGCGGTGGAACCACTGAGCCAAACCCCCGGCCCTCTCTCTGTTATTTCTGCTGATACTCTCATGGTGCTTTTTTCCTGTTTTATGATGTTGTGTGTTTTTTGTCTGTTTTGATTTTTTTTTAAGCTTGAGTTCTTTTACAGCTTGAATATTCTTTGAGACCTGCAGTGAATGCTGTATTGTCAGCATTTGTGTCTGTGTGAAGGGTGAGTTTTCCTAGTGCCTTGACGCACTAACAAGCTTGAATCACTTAAAATAAATTGTGACTTCTTTTTTTAAGCCTACAAGCCCCTGTTTATAGTTAGAAATTCTGAGGAAGCCAGATGTGGTGGGTGCACACCTGTAATCCCAGCACTCAGAAGGCTGAGGAGGAGGATCAAGAAAAGTTCAAAGCCAGCCTGGGCTACATAGCAAGAACCTATTTCAAAAAAACTAAACAAGGAATTTTTTTTTTTTTTTTTTTTTTTTTTTTTTTTTTTTTTTGGTACCAGAGATAGAACTTGAGTCCTTGTACTTGCAAGGCAGGCAGTGGAACCACTGAACTAAATCCCCGGCCCAAAAAAACAAAACAAGGGATTGGGGATTTAGTTCAGTGGTTCTGCCACCTGCCTCAAAAGTGCAAGGTCCTGAGTTTGATCCCTGGTACCCCCTAAAAACAAAACAAAAAAACAACAAAAAAGGAAATTCTCAGATATTTTTCTCTCCTCTTCCTATTGGGACAAATTTCCCTGGTACAGTTGGATTTTTTGTTGCTCATTTTTAAAAGAAGGGTGGCCTTTGTGTAAGGGGTTCCAAATTGATGCAGCAAATCTCCTGTTAGCAATTGTAGTTTTCTCTGCTTCTTTATGTTACCTGTGGCTGTCAAAATAGTATTAAGAGCACTGTGGAAGTTCTTTTTTTTTTTTTTTGGTTTTTTGAGACAGCGTCTCACTATGTAGTTGACACTGAACTGGAACTCACTATGTAGCCCAGGTTGGTTTTGAACTCACAGCGATCCTCCTGCCTCAGCCTTCCCAGTGCTGGGATTACAGGCATGCGCCACCACGCCCACCTTAGACTGTTCATTTTTAACTTACTGGTCAAGCTATCTGGGTTCACATAATTTTTAACTTTGAAGACTATGTTTACTTTCTTGCCATTCTATCAATAAATTAAAAATATTTATAGTGAGATGTATTTTTCAAGAATAATTTTCTGCCAGGTATGGTGGCATACCCCTGTAATCTCAGTACTCAGAGGCTGAGGCAGGAGGATCCCTGCAAGTTTGAGGCCAGCCTGGGCTACATAATGAGTTCAAGGCCATCCTGAACTACAAAGCAAAGCCTTGTCTTACCAGAACAAAAACAGAAAAATCCCAAACACACACACACACACACACACACACACACACACACACACCACACAATATTTTCCCCAGGATTGTCTGTTTTCTGAAATTTTTTATGAACAGAAGTTTCTATTTGGTGGGAGGAGGCTGTTGTGCTGGGAACGGAACCCAGGGCTTTGGGAATGCTGAATATACTGTCTAACCGTTGAGCTACACCTAAACCCAGAGTTCTTAATGTTTATAAGCTGCAGTTTCTACTTTGTCTGTTTGAGACAGTGTCTGGCTGTGTTGTCCAGGCTGCCCACAGTCCTCTCTCAGCTTCTTGAGTGCTAGGTTACATACATGTGCCACCATGCCTGCTGCCAGCTTCCACTTTTTAAAAACTTTCATGTCTAGCCAAGCGAAATGCTGCACACCTGTAATCCCAGCACTCAGGAATCTGAGGCAAGAGGATCACCACAATTTCAAGCCCAGCCTGGATTAGAGAGAGACCCTGTACCCCTGCCAAAAAAAATATGGCTATGGCTGTTGCTTTTTGTGTCATAAGAAACCTTTGCATACTTCAGGATGGTAATTAGATTTATTAATCCCAGCATTTTCAGTTGTTTTGAAATTGAAGTTGGAGGATGATTTAGAGGAGCTAGTCCTTGAGAACGTCATAAATTCTTTTGTTCGTTTGTTTGTTTGGTTTTGTTTTTTTTTTTTTGGTACCGGGGATCGAACTTGGGTCCTTGCGCTTGCAAGGCAGGTGGTGGAACTGCTGAGCTAAATCCCCAGCCCATAAATTCTTTATTTAACTGATTCTCCCACTTTGCACTGCTAGAAACTTTCCCTTTGGTTGAACATAACAAGTCATTTCTTTCTCTCTAGGTTTCAGGAAAAGGAAGACTCTTGATCTTTTTTTCCGGATGACTCAATAATACCTCCTGCTCCTCTAGACGGTGAAGGATATGATTCTTAGGTGCCTTGGCATCCATGCTGTCTGGTTGCAGTGCTTTTGCTCCCAGAGGAGAATCACATCATCATGTGGCAACTACCCTTGTCCCCAGAGTCTTCCTACCTCTGAGTTTATTAAAGTTATGTTTTTCTATAAGACTCTACCTGTATATTATTTATAATCTATCTCATTCCATGAAGAATGTAAACACAGCTTTATAAGAAAAATATTTTAAAAGATAATGATAATAATGGAGCCAAGAATGAGGCTGATATAAAAAAGAATTACAAGTGTTCTCTTACTGTCTCAATCTGCTTGGTTCCTGAGTGTAGAGAAACAAAGACCAAGTTTGGCTACTGAGAGATTCAACGTGAAATTTAAACATCTGTTTGGTATATAAATTTGAACAAAATATCAGAATTTACTATAAATGGACATTTTGAAAATTATTTTTTTCTTTTTGGTTTTTTTGTTTTGGTACTGGAGATCGAACTCAGGACCTTGTGCTTGCAAGGCAAGCGTGGTGCCACTGAGCCAAATCCCCAGCCCTTTTTTTTGGTTTTTTTGAGATAGAGTCTCACTATGTAGTTGAGACTGACCTGGAATTCACTATGTAGCCCAGGCTGGTCTCGAACTCATAGCAATCCTCCTGCCTCAGCCTCCCAAGTGCTGGGATCACAGATGTGCGCCCCCACACCAGGCTGGAAATTATTTTTTTATTGCTGAGATAACTATATATTCATTGTTATAGATTATTATATGGAAAGTTAGGATAAATCACAAGTCATCCCACTCCACAGAGAGAAGCAAATTTCATCTCTGCTTATGTAGGTATCTATGCAGATATATGGATTATTAAATGTGCTATACCATACATAATGAATTGGTTTTTTGTTTGAACCCAAAACTTTCAAGGCAAAGATATATGCATACAGTCCAGCCACAACACAAGATATTCAAATTTTCATTCTGGGAGTCAGTATTCCTGCATTCATGGCTTAAATGGTGAGGAACAGATGAGAGTAACTGATTATCTTGTAACTGGCACTTTATATATTCAGAGCGCTCAAACATTACAAAACAACATGCAGTGATGGGGACAGCAGTGTTGCTCACTTGGGTGTTCTAGCAGTTGACATTCCTGACCCACTCCCAAAATCTCAAATCTCAGGACGCTGCACACATGAGGGAGGCGCAGCACAGAGCTGAATCCCTGGCTCATCAAACCCACTTTTTCTGGCTATAACATTGACTAAGATCCCAACTTTCTTAGTGAAGCACTTGTGGCTTTCCATAAATTTTTTATCTGTTATCCCTCACCTGGCACCCCGTAAGGTCCCCCGGTACAGAACTGCATTCCCACCAATCCACACACCTACAATTTTGGAAGCTACCTAAAAAACAAAACATCTCCCTTTTTGTTTTGTTTTTGTGGTATTGGGGATTGAACCCAAGGCTTTTGCACTGAGCTACATCCCCAACCTCTACCTTATTATCATTATTATTATTATTAGTAGTAGTAGTAGTAGTAGTAGTAGTAGTACTGGGGATTGAACTCAAGACTCTTGTGCTTGTGAGGCAGGTGCCAGAACCACTGAGCTGAATTCCCAGCCTACCCTTTTTATTTTTTGAGACAAGGTCTCATTAAATTGCCTCGGCTAACCTTGAATTTGTGAGGACCCTCTTGCCTCAGCCTGCCAGAGTGCTGCATTTACAGACATTGCCACCACATCCAGCTTCCTAGTTGTTTTGCTCCTTTTTCTCGCTGAAAAACATGAACGTATTTTTATAATGGCCTATATAGTGACCTATTACCTTTTCTTTGTTTAATTGATTTACTCTACTCCATCTGAGAGTAACTTGACAGTATATAACTAAATTCAATTTCACAAATTAGATTTACTTCTTTCATTTTTGTGGAATTGGGGGTCAAACCTAGGGCTAACACCATAGCGCTACATCCCCAACCCTTTTTACTTCTATTCTTTTAAATTTTGACACAGGGACTCAATGAGTTTGACAGATTGGCCTCAAACTTCAGGGTTCTCCCGCCTCAGACAACTGAGTAGCTGTGTCTTCTGCACCTCCATCTTCAAGGTCTTACCATAGTGACTGGAGATTTCCAAACTGAAAGTGCATTAAGTGCCCTGCTCAAATACTAATAGGCACAAAGCAAGGACCAGAGGTCAACCTGCCTTTTTTTCTTTTCTTTTTTTTTTTTTTTTTGTACCAGGCATCAAACAGAACCTTGCGCTTGTCATACAGGTGGCAAAACCGAGCTAAATCCCCGGTCCAGCCTACCTGATTCTTAATCCAATTGCTTCCAGTCCCGTTTCCTATTAGAGACCTAAGAATGATAAGGAAACGAGGACTGGCCAAGAGAGTGTCACTACTGGCTCCACTTCCATCCGCCTTTTCCCACCAGCATTAAGGATCAAAGGGGCAGGGCCTCACCGTAAAGTGGGCACCGTCCTTACCCTGAGCACGCTGTGGGACGGGTTCTGTTTCAATTTTTTCTGTGTGCACCAGGGATCAAACTCAGGACCTTGCACTTGTGAGTCAGGCAGCTGCACCACTGAGCTAAATCCCCGGCCCCTGCGTGAAGGTTCTGACTCAGCCCACCGTCCAGGACTTAGTACTTTTACTTGGACTTTCGGGGTCCCTGCACTTGACACTCCTTCCTCCATCCCCGCAGGGCGGGCCCATCTGTTCTTTTTCCCCGTTTGGCGCCTGCGCGCTAGCGTCTTACGGCGGAAGTAGCCTTGCGTCGCCTGCCCTCTGACGCACTGGGTGCTGGGGAGGGCAAATGGGGACGCAGGATGCGTCATACCCGGAAGTGGGGAGCCGGAAGTGGGGTTGGACAGGTTATCCCCAGGGGTGGGGAAGTAGAGGCCTTGAAGGAGGGGGAAAAAAGAAGGCGGAGGATCCTGGCTACTACTCTGAATCGGATACCGATTCTCTTAGAACTCAGAGTCACAGATATAGGGAAGAGTGTCTCACCCCAGTCGTCCTTTCCTTGCCTCATCCTCAGCCATGGCTGAAGCAGGGGCCGGGCTGAGTGAGACCGTAACTGAGACAACGGTTACCGTGACAACCGAACCCGTGAGAAAGGCGGTGGGGGGCGGTGCTGTTTAGGGGTCTGGGAGATGCCGGGAGGAGGGGACAGGGCTTTGGGAAGTTTCTAGAGGGGCCGGACTTGGGAATCTGGGCGATGTGGGGTTGAATAACTGGGACTTCGGGTATTGCAAGGGATTGGGAATACGTGGTGTGGCAGAGACGCTGTAGGAGGATAGGACGGACCATGTAATAGGGAGTGAGAATATAGCTGTTATTGCTTGGGGTGGTGGTCTAAGAAGAGGAAACTTGGCGTTGAGCAAGAAAGGTGCTAGGAGGAAATGAAAGGCTATGTAAGAAAGCATGTTTGGCGGCCAGCGATAGGGGGATTTGACTGTAAGCGTACTTAGCAATGGATTATTATTCGGTGGATGAGTGTAAAAGGAATTGGAGGGAATGAAGAAACAAGAAAACAAAATGATAATGGTTTTTTGACAAATCAGGGAGGAGCGATGTAAATCAGCATTTTTTTTTCAAAAATAGATTAAGTCTTTTGTGTGTGTTTGTGGTACCAGGGATCGAACTCTGGACCCCTTGCGAGGCAGGCAGCAGCACCACTGAGCTAAATCCCCAGCTAAGTCTTTTTCAAAGGGAGATAGTTGCATGGGGTTTAATAATCTCAGCATAAAGACAGTTTACTTTATTTTTTGGTTTTTGGTCTTTTTGATACTGGGGATGAACTCAGGACCTCGTGGTTGCTAAGTAGGTGCTGGGCTGCTGAGCTAAATCCCCAGCAAAAGGACAGTTTAGTACTTTAGTAATAATTGTTACCAGAGATGCTAAGATTTGGATGGATAAGGTAAGGAGGGCTGGGTTTGAGGATGAGAGAGGTAAGAATGCAAGTCTTTCTTTAGTGGGCGTGGAAATAAGGAATCCAGCAAAAAAATGGAGATTAATGATTATTCTGTGGAGACTGAGAAAAATATTTTTCATGTGTTAGTACCACCAAGGATGATGTGGGGAGGAAGGTAGAGAAACATGGAGGATTATATTTTCCTTTGAAGATTTGCTGGGACCTTCCCTAGGTTAGGAATTGTGTCTTCTCTGTATGCTAGTGATTACCAAGAACAGGAAAAAAATGCTTCTCCAGGACTCCCTGAAGTCAAAGACTTGTTCTGTTTTGTCTTCCAGTACCTTGCTCCTCTGGTGCTTTATCTGTGGTACTGATTGGGCTGAGGAAGAAAGGAGAGGAAGTCCTCTGGGAGGGAATGGGAAAGGTCGGAAGGAGGAGACTAGGTAGGTAAACCTCTTCATTTTCTAGGAGAACCGGAGCCTAACTATCAAACTTCGGAAACGGAAGCCAGAGAAAAAGGTGGAGTGGACCAGTGACACTGTGGACAATGAGCATATGGGGCGCCGCTCTTCAAAATGTGAGTATTAACCCACAGTGGCCTTCATAAGTCTGCTGGCCTCCCAGAAGCCCCCAGGCACTCACAATTCTGTCACTTCTCAGGTGGTTCTCAGGGAAATGTGGTTACGTTAAGGGAAAGAGGTAGAGTGTTTCTAGAATTGTAATATACCAAGGCCTAAGGGCAAGAAGTATCCAGTGGAAGAAGTGGGACTTCAGGTTCTTGGTTCCCTAAAGGAACAAGGGGGTTGGGTACCTGAGTCCTGTGGTGTGGGTGTGGAGAAGCCAGAGTCCTATGAAGTAGGAAGAGACAGCAGTGGAAATAGGAATTTTCAGAGATCCCAGAGGAATGAAACTGACTGAATAGCTTATTCTTCCTTCTTTTTAACTGGGCTCCTCCACCCTAATCTAGGTTGCTGTATTTATGAGAAACCTCGGGCCTTTGGTGAGAGCTCCACTGAGAGTGAGGAAGAGGAAGAGGAAGGTTGTGGTCACACCCACTGTGTACGGGGCCACCGCAGAGGACGGCGTCACGCAACCCCCGGACCGACCCCCGCCACTCCTCCCCAGCCTCCTGACCCCTCCCAGCCCCCTCCAGGGCCAATGCAGCACTAAATTCCTTTCTTCCCCACCATTCCTGTGTCTGTGTGGCCCTGAATGTGTCCACATGGCTACCTGGGAACTAAACCCACGGTTTGATCCCTCTTCCTCTGCTCTGCCTGATAGAGGGAAGAGGAAGAGAAGGATGGACAGAGATCCATGCCTGGAATTCTGACTTGCTGCTACTCCAGAACCCAGACCTCTGGGTTCCCCCAACCCTCATTTCTCCTCCCAGTTCTCTCCCTGTCAGGGATCTCGGCATCTCGGTCCCAGTCTTCTGCCTTTGTTCTCACTGCCAAACTTCCTGTCCTGGGATCCACTTGTGTGTCTTGGCTCCCTGCATGCTCAACATGAGTCTTACATACTTAAGTTTGGTTTTTGAAAGTCCCAGCTTTCACTGCCAGGGTCCCAGTCAAATTCCAGGCAACCTCACCCCAGCTATGAGTGTTAATCCTGGCTTAGAGCTCGTCCACGTATGGATTTATATACTCCTCATTCTTAGTCCTTGCCTGTAGGATGTGAGGTCTTCAGGGAGAGCACAGGGCCCAGCCTTTCCCCTCCTGTCTACCCCTTCATCTTCTCAGAAAGAGCCAGGAGAGAGGTCTTTGTCATTTGTACCACAAGGGAAAGTGGAACAGGAAATAGTCATGTCCTCTCTCCCCACAGTTCTGATTTGATACAGTATTTCTGACAAAGCTGGCTTGAGACTGGTCACTTAGAACCAATCGTTTCAGTCTTTGGCCTTTCAGCTTCAGAGACATAGAGTAAAGTCCACGGCAGGGGCAGATAAAGGAAAACAGTGGGAGTGAACAAGACGGGTTGTGTCTCCTACACGGCACTCCTACCCCTGCTAGGCTTGTCCACCAGCCCAGACAGCCAGTCGCCTCAGCTCTCCCACCCCTTACTGAGATCTGGTTATCATTTTGTAGGCCTCTTGCTGTGCAGAGATCAGTTACATCCATGCCACCACTGAGACCTCATTTATTGCCACAGATGCACAAAATAAATAACCCAACATCACAAAACGTGTTAACTACAGGCCCATTTATACAGACGGGGATAGACGGGATGCTATGTACGAAGGGACATGTTTGCTGCATCTGGGACTGTCTGAGTAATTCCCAGCTTCAGAGGGGAAGTAGCACCATGGGTCCCTTCCTTATGGAACCGGGGAAGTCTTTAATGGAAGAAGGTTGTAAACATAGCCAGAAAAGGAGTAGAACTGGCTTGCACTCCCCCCGACCGCACAGTAAAGGGTGTTAAGCTTGGTAGAGGTCTCTAGGGTGCCGGCCAGAATCAAGCTCTTATTTCTCATAAGAAACCGCCAGTGGTCAGGACTAGGGGGACTTTGAAGCTGGGAGAGGCAGGGCCTCTGTCCTAACTCGGCCTTTCACCAGCACTAGTGGGGCAGACGTGCCCTAATTCAGGTTTGTAATAGCACAGAAAGAGGAGAACTCGGTTCAGAAGTATTGGAGTAGCTGTGAGGAGAAAAGGGTCCCAGAGGGAGGTTTGGGAATAGCTTTGGACATGGAGGTGGGGGCCGACCCAGAGGCCAGTTGAGGTCGTGTTATGCAGGTTGGGGCATACTTATTAACACCCCTGAGTAGGCACACGGACGTGGTCCCAGAAGTGAGTACGGTTTCTATACCCAAGGGGAAGCAGCTCCGTGGCTTGGGCTTTCAGCCCTCTCCAGGCACAAGGCGTAGCGGGGTGCGGGGATCGCAGATGCAGAGCAGCGGGAAGACACGCTGCCCCAGGGGCCCGGGCGCCTGGAAGGCGAAGAGCAGGTCCAGCGAGCGGCCGTCGTAGAAGGCAACG
>NW_022900932.1:187400-190050 GCF_012274545.1 Fukomys damarensis
GGTAGCGCCAGGCGGACGCCGCGGCGGTCAGCGGAGACGAGCAGGCGGCGGTGCGCAGTACCCGGGTCCAGCGTCAGGTCAGCTGCACGGGGAGAGGACCGTGAGGAGGTTTCCAGGTCGGGGATGGGGACGCCGGCGCACACGAGACCCAGGCTGCAGACCCTACCGGCGCTCAGGGGCCTAACTGTACCGGGAGGACCGTGCAGGCCCAGGGCGTGGGCACTGCTCCGAGGAGGAAAAGAGACTATGCTGCTGCCTCCGGAGGAAGCAGGACTAATACTTCAACCTGCAGTGTCTGGAATGGGGCCGGGAGCCGGGTCAGCAGGATGGATCCAAAGAGAAAGACTTACACCCTACACTGGACCGAGTGACAACGGGAGAAGCAGAGAAGAACCCAAAGTATCCTGCAGAACCAGCCCATCTCCCAGGGCACGAGTGGAGGTTGTCAGGCCTCTTTCTGTACAGTGCACGGGGCAGAGCAGACCGATGGAGCCAGACCAAGGGAGCAGAGAGCAAACTGCTGACCTCGGATGTACCAAGCGTTTTGAGCAAAGACTCCTGAGCAGGGTTCTAGAAGCAGTGTGGATTTGGGTCCAGATGACCAAGCAGTCTTCTCTGAGCACTTTGAAGGATGACAGAAATCAGCCCTGGGAGTGGGCGAGGGAGGAAAGGGGAGCCTGCAGGGGTGGAAACAAAGCTCCTTCCAGCAAAGGAAGAGGGCAAATGGCTGGGATGTGAGGAACTGAGCGAGGCTGGACATCGTTACAGGTTAGATTGCACCCCCGCCAAATATGGCAATGTCCCTTCCGGTCTCAGGATTGACATTATTTGGAAATAGGGTCTTTACAGAGTAAACGTTGTTTTGGTTTTTGAGACAGGGTCTCAGTATATAGTCCAGGCTGGCCTTGAACTCTTGGTAATCCTACCTCAGCCTCCTGAGTGCTGGGAATACAGGTGTGTGCCACCACTACTGGCCTACAGAGGTAAACTAAATGAGGGTGAGCTCTCACCCAGTATGACTGTTTCCCACAAAAAGGGGAAATTTGAGCACAGGGACAAATGCATACAGAACGAAGACAATTTGTTTTGTTTAAACCAAGAAATCGCTGAGGCCTACAAAAGCAGCCCTCAGAAGAAACCAACACTACTGACCCCTTGATTTTAGAGTTTTACCTCTAGAAATGTGAGATGCTAAATGTCTGCTTAACTGTCTAGATTTTGGAACTGCGACATAGCAGTTCCAGGAAATTAATACAGGCCTCAAAAAGGATGAACATTTGCAAATTTTTAGATTTATTTATCCATTCAGTACTAGCAATTGAGCTCATGGCCTTTGCACTGAGGGATACTGCAGGCCTTTTAAACATTTTTTAACATTTTGAGTTGGGGTCTCCTGCCTCAGCCTCTCAGAATGCTGAGATTACAGGCATGCAACACCACACCCAGCCAGGATGCACATTTTCTAGAGCTAAAATAGAGCACACCTAATACAGACGCTCACTGAGTTCCCACCCCTCCTTCCCTCTTACCTGTCAGTCTATGAAGCATGTTTTTGACCACTGGGTAATCTTCAGGGAGATCTTCCTCTGTGTTAGATGACTTGGGCATGGCGACATCAAGCCTGGGCAGATGAGAGGAAGGGTCAGGAATTCACGAGATACCTTCTGCCTCCTGAAGCTGATTCTGATGTCCCCCACTCCTAACTCACAGGGTTCTCTGGAGCAGGAAGAGGTGTAGTCTACACCCCCAAAACTTGCCTCTAAAGATGTGGGCCAGTTGGGAAGTTAACCAGGAAGAAACAGTAAAAGCGGGACTCACCGTCTCCATGTCTTCCTCACATCCTAGGACAGTCAGAAGAAAACAGAACGTAAGCCCTGGTTCATACTCTCCTCACTCCTCAGCAGCGCCCAGCGGGTGCCTTCGCTCCCCACTCAGAGAGACCTCACTCCATTCTGCTCCTTCTCTTCCCCGCCTTGCTGAGCCTTCCTTCTCTTAGCCTGTCACCACTCTTTCCACATCCTCTTGATGCTGTCCTGCTATCCTCTTGGGAAGGTCCTGTGTTCCTTCCCCGGCATTTTGCAAGCTATTTCTTGCCCCAGTACTCGCTGTTCTCTTCAGCCTTCCTGTCCCCACCTCCACCTCCCCGAGTGTAACCCAGACAAATGTCACCACCATACCCTCCTCATCACAAGGGCCAGAGCGCTTGTGCTAAGAGGTGAGCCTTTCAGTAAAGTTGTTTCCCCTCTCCTCATAAATACCCAGTGAAGTTTATTGGGTGTAGGGCCGGGCCCCGACAGGTAGATTGTGCAAGGGAGAGTAGCAGCCAGAGGAGGGCGCTGGACGCTGTCCACTCCGAAGCCTGGGTCCTCCCCATTGCTGTCCAGCAAGGACCGGGGGAACAGGCCAGGAAGGGGGCGAGAAGAGGAAACGCAGTTCGCCTAATTATGCCCATTACACCTCGACTAATTAGGTCTCCGAAGACTTCAAAGCGCGGATGCAAGGCCCGAAACAAGCCCGGCTGCTGGGGAGAAGCCAGCGTCCGACGCTTGGGGGTCGGGAGGGAAATGGAGCTACCTGGTGGCCCCGGAGGCGAGGTGGGGACGGGGAGCACCTGGAGACCCACGGCCGGCCGCGCTCCGGCCTCGCTGCC
>NW_022900932.1:190709-208689 GCF_012274545.1 Fukomys damarensis
TCCCGCATCCACGTCCCGCGCTCCTCCGCCCGCGATCCCTCTCCGCCGGAGGCACTCCCGGGCAGTCTCCACTCGTCAGGCTTTATAGGGGGAGGAGGCTCCCGTAGGAGGTAAACACCGGGCCTTGCGCAACGCCCATCTGGTTCTCCTGCTTCGCGGAGGACGGGGAGCAGGGTGGGGCCCACGGGGCACTGGGCCCTGACCAGCGGGAGTCACTAGGGGGCGCTCCGGAGGCTCGTGGCCGCGCGTGGGAGGGAGCCCCCTGTCTGCCCAGGAGCCCGGGTCTCCTGACCGCCACCACCGGCACCACAAGCGCAGCACCTCCACCCGCCCGAGGTGCGTGGCGGGCAGGGCGCCCGGACTCGCTCTCGGCAAGTGTGCCCGCATCGCCAAGGTGTGAGTCATCCCGTGTGCCTGGCACACCTAACATCCGATCCCACTTTGCGCGGCTTTGGCAGCTCCGAGAGTTGGCTGGTGTGTGGCTGTCGCTCCCAGCTGTCGCCTCTCTCCTTCCCGTCTTCCTGTCTTACCTATTAAGGGCCTGAACCCTTGCGGAAGGGGTGGGAGTCTCGCCCACGCTCCTCGAGGAGTCAGGTCGGGCTCCCTCAGCGCTTCGGGCCTCTGGGGGCCGCCCTCCCCTCCCTTCCCAGGCCGCGCTTTCTGGCTCTTGCTCTCGGGTTTCCCTCTGTGTGTTTTTATTTCCATTCGTCTCTTTCGGTCTTTCTTTGAAATATACCCGAGGACTATGTTACTCAAGCTGTCTTGACTCGCTGAGATGGGAGAGCTGAACTCGCCAAGGTTAAACAGCAAACGGAGGACCAGAATGAGCCCCGGCTGAGACCCAGCTCCATCTCTTTTGAAATTTACTTGTTTTGTCACAGATCCCTGGAACTCTCTTGTCTTTCTTGATTTTTCTTTGTCCTCTCTTCCCTGACCTTCATCTTTCGGTTCTTTTTCATTGTCCCTCTCCTCTTCTCTCTTTTCTTTTGCTGTGTCTGCTCTTCCTGGCTCTGCTACCTTTCACATGCCAGGCCTTTTTGTCTAGATATCCTTCCTTGGGGGGTGGTAAATAAGTACCCAGATGTATAAAACCGTGATCATACATACCATTGTGCAACATGCATGTGTTCAGTGATGTCCAAATGGGCACAGACTCATGGACAGACGCATTCATAAAATGCAGACACTCCAGAAATACTGGGCCTCATATGCATTGAGTATCAGTTATGTAGACACCCAGGGTTATTAAAGATATATAATCAAAACAAAATGTGTGAGGAGACACGCTGTCATTAGTTCTATTGTCAATAACAACAAGAAAACAACAGCCGTGAGACTTTATAGAGCAGCAGCATTTTATTAGGCATCCCTTCCAGGCACCCTTCTTCCTCTTCCCCCATGCCCATTAGGGAGATTCTGAAGTACAGCTGTGGTAAACAAACCTGCACAAACACAAACATACACATTTATTTTGGCCCAGACCTCCCAACTCACTGTTCACAGAATGCACGGATAAAACTCAAGCAAAAGGGCCAGGGATTTAGTTCAGTGGTTCTGCTGCCTGCCTCACAAGCGGAAAGTCCTTAATTTGATCCCCAGTAACCCCCCCAAAAAACTCAAAAAGACTCAAAAAACTAAAGACATGATCAACATCTGTTTTTATAAAAGGTAGAGCTCTGTGCTATGATAGGTAGAACAATGTCCCTCCAAAAATGCTAGTCCTGGTGTGAGGAAGATCTGGCTGTGACATCTGTCACTCTACTGATCAGTGGGATTCATTCAGGTGATCTGGCTAGCTAGGCCGGTCTCCCCTTTCCCCCTGAAGCTGAGAAGCAGCACCCCATAGAGGAGGACGTTTGCTCAGTCAAGGGGATAGGAGTAGCTGTGCTCTCCTGCTAGGACCTCCAAACAGCTCTCTTGAAAATGCTATGTCCTAATTCCTGTAAAGTGGATACGTTACCTTACTTGGCAAAGAGGATGCACATGGGGTTGTTTGATAATTGGGAGTCTACTCCAGCGATCCAGACAAGTTCACTGTAATCACACGGGTCCTTAAAAGTGGAAGGCAGATGCAAAGAGGAGAGCCAGAGAGACAACAGCATGAGAAGGACTTGGCCTGACATTGCTGGCTTTGAAGGCTGAGGAAGGGAGCCAGGAACTGAAACGTGGGTGACCTCTAGAAGGTGCAAACACAAAGGGAGTGGCTTCTCCATCAGAGCACCCAGAAGGAACAAGTCCCACTGGCTCCTTGACTTTACCCCAGCAATGCCCTTTCCAGATATGCAAAATGTAGGGTCATTAGATGATAAACATGTATTGTTTCAAGCCACTAAGTCTGTAGGAATTTGTTACAGCAGCAGTAGAAAACCAATACACATGCTTGCCCTTTCTCCCTAGTCACTGTCTCTCTGGGCCTGCCTGCATTTGTCTGTTTTTATGTCTCCCTATTTTTCCTGTTTTCTGTATCTCCCTACCTTTCCTGGCCTTCTTCTTGGTCCTCTTCTGTCTCTTTTTCTTCGGGGTGCTTCTTTTCTTTAGCTCTGTCCCTACCTTCAAGGCTCTAAGCAATGAATTCTTTCTGGACCTGGGCCTGGAGTCTTGGGGAACTGTCTGTGTCCGTGCTGGGCCTAAAATGTGCCACCATTGATCCAAGAGCCCAGTGATTAGAATCACTGGAAAACTTTTAAACGCTTGATGCCAGATGACTCCTCAAGCCCATTAAACCAACCCTCCTGGGGAGGCCCCAGGCATGGACACCTTTTCGATGCCCGGAGTCTCAGTGCCTCCTGTTGTCTGTCCTCACACACCAGGGCTGGCTCGCTGTGCACCTTTGCACTCATTGTACCTTCTGCTCTGGCCCCTCTTCCACCCAAGTTTTACATGGCCCTCTGCATGCTCTCATTAGGTTTCAACCCAAAGGTAACATTCAGAGAGGATTTTTGTTATTGTCGCTGTTTTGTTTTTTGTTTGAACCTAGGGCCTTTGCATGATGCTAAGCAAGCGCTTTAGCAGTGCGCTGGACACCAACCCCAGAGAGGCGCTCATTACCACTTAGGCTTCAAGTAGCTTCCCTCAGGGGCACTCACCCCCTCTTTCCTCAGACGTATTTGTTGTCTTCACCATCTTCGTCACTGTCTGCACTCATCTGCTTATCTATCTATTGGTTCTGTCCAACAGACATTAAGCAGTGCAGAAGCAGGGACCCAACCTGCACATGTGTGGCGGCTTGAGGTGCAGCTGGACGTGCACTGGGCAGGGCCCCAGTCAGCCTCTGCTCAGGGCTGAGCTGTTCATCACTGGTTGGCAGAGTGAGAGCAGTGTGTGGCTGGCTCTGCTTCGCAATGCTAGACAAAGACATTCTTACCCTTTTTGGGCAGCAGTTCTTCCTCCCTGGCGGGTACTGGGCTCTGTGCCGGGAAACGCTCCTGTGATAAGAGACGTGGCCTGGTGGAGCAGTGACCCGTGTTGCCGCCCCTCTTCTCTAGCAGAGGGCGAGCATCCCTGAGAACAGTCTCCCCTCGGCCTTCACCCTGGTGACTGGGAGCCCCACAAACGGCTCCATGACACAGGTGAGGGAAAAGGCATCTGGAGATGGACTCTGCCAGAAAGTAACCTCACTTCTCAAGACCTTCTCCCTCCCTCTCCGTACTTTCTAACAACTCTGCATTTGATCTTCTGGTTCCCTCTCAGGTTCACTCTCTTGAGAGAGGGTGGAGGTGGTTTTGTAAGTGTGTCGATTTGGTTTTTCTTGCTTCACTTGACCACAACTGGATCCTGCCTCTCTGTTACCATCCCCATCTTCCCTTCCTTAGGCAGGTGCCTCCCACATAACTGTCCCCACCCTTTACTACCTCTTCCCAGGATGCCGACTGTGGTGTAAGGTAGCACAATAACCATTCATGACACAGGGGAATGTTAGAGGTAGAATAGGCCTTGGCCTAACCCTTCTTTTCTTTTCCTTCTCTTCCATTTTCTCTTCTCCTTTTGTTTGTTCTTCAGTCTGTCTCTCCTCCTTTCAGTAATAGCCCATCTTCTTAAATAGTCCACAAGTCCTTGAACCTTGAAGACATGAAGAGGTGTTTAGGAGGCTGAGGACAGATCAGTCATGGTCCCTGCCCTTGGGACACCTGGTGAGGCTGGTAAAGCGTATCCATCATCCGCCGAAGTCTGTCATTACTAAGAGAGGGGTATAACACGGTGGATGAGGTGTATCCATGACCAAACGCATGAGCAGGGAAGAGCAGATTAAGGGTTCTGCCAGCAGACTGGAGGAGAGAGAACGAGCTCAGGAAGGTCTCCAGGAGGCGGTGACCTGAGACGAGGGAGAAGTAGGTGGAGTAACAGAAAAGTGGAGAAGCCTGCACAAAGGACGTGAAGCATGCTTGGGGGAGAAAACCAAAAGTGGAGAAAGGTTCCCGGAGGTGAGAAGCACCAGTGAAGACATCACAGTTCTTTTTCAGTTCCCATTCACTATGCCCTGCTTCATGGTTTTCCTCAATCTCGATTGCTTCTCTAGTTACTTGTCTTTTAAGAAAGACCCTGCAGTTTGCTGTATGCATTAATATGACTGAAAGTTCTCTTAGAAAAAGGCAGTTTACACCAAGCGGGCATGGTGGCACACGCCTATAATCCCAGCACTCAGGAGGCTGAGGCAGGAGGACCACCATGAGTTCAAGGCGAGCCTGACTTTGTCTCAAAAGGGGGCAGTTTTCCTAAGCAACTGCTCCAGCTGTAGGTACAACAGCCCCTGAGGGGCGTCAGAGTCAGAGGTGGGGCTGAGGAAGAGTTGGAGGATGAGGACTCAGCCAGATCAGCCCAGTTAGCCCCAAGGCTCAAGGAAGTAACCTACGGTGTAGGAATGTCACCCCACAGCCCTGCAGCTGTGTGCACAATGAGCACTCTGGTGTGGCGAAGGATTTGACTTGGCTCAAACAGCTGGTTCAAGGAGATCCAGGGCTGAAATCCAAAATTCCTGGCTCTAAATTCTGTGTTCTTTGCCTTAAACATTAATCTCTTCCTTCTCAGTCTTTACTTGCTCATTTCTACCCCCACCCAGCCTCCTACTTCTGTCTCCCTTTAGTATCTTTTCGGGGTGACAGTGTCTCTGAGACGCTGTATCTGCTTCAAGTTCATCTTGAATGCCCATCTGGTCACTGTTTGGTGAACAGCCGCCCTCCCGCTTCAATGTCACGGATGTTTCTTGTCCATCCCTTAAATTCTCCTAAGACATTTACTACTCACTTCCCCCTTCTCAGTGCTCACCAGACCCTCTTGTCGCCAGCCTTTCAGCACGATTCCTTCAAGCACTGTGCACCTGTCCATCCATTCCAAGCAGTCACTCAGCAGCGGTTGTGCTGTCCTAGGAGTTAGGGACACAGTGGAGAACAAGCCCAACTCAGCCTCCCGGCCTCTGATAATTTAATGCTATCGGAAGAGAAGAATAAGCAAGCAAGCAAATAAATTAACCAGGTAATTACTGGTTATAAGTGCTTTCAGGACTATAAAGTGAGTGACATAAGGAGGTGTCACTACTGTTGACTGGGTGTTAGTAAAAGCTTCCCCGAGCAGGTGGCGCCGGAGCTGAGCCCTGCCTGGTGAAGGCGACCCAGCAGAGATGTGCCAGGGAAGTCTCTGAAGCCCTGAACTGGAAACAATCTCGATGAAGTATGGAACATTTCAGATCCTTAGGAACCAGGATAAGGAGTTGGGCTGCGTTCGTTTTAAGTGAAGAGCACATGGCCTAATTCATGTATTTAGAAGCCATTTTGTCTGAATAGACTCCTCTCCACTTTCTTTCCTAACTGTCTTCTCCTTCGCCTTATTTCTATTCAACATGAACATCTTACTTCTACGTCTACTTTATCATCATCACGAAGAATGTATCTCAAACAATTTCAGGGGTCTCCGAGTGTAATCAATGTAGATAATTTGATTCTGGCTCCCACATCTATTACAGAGTTTAGAAAATTGTAGACTCGAGGGGGATATTAACAAATGTGCTTTAATCCTTATATCGTACATAAGAAATCGGGCCCCTGGTGACCTAGGTTGTCCCAGATAACTGTGCAGTGAAAGCGCCTTTCTGACCCTCACCTCTTGGAATGCAGGAGTAACTTCCTTCCTGTCTCGGAGGCACCTATTTCAATGAAAGATACTAACTGAACATTCTCAATGTGTCTAGAGTGGAGGCCCAACTTCACAAGGAACGGAAGGAGTAAAGGGCAGGTCTGTGCATTGCAGGGTAGCAGAGCTGCAGCTGCTGTTAGCATGGCAGCCCTCAGACCACTTGTGTCTGTGGGGCTGGTCTGCCTTCTTCTGTAGAACAGTGGCCTCTGCTTCATTTCTGCTTTTCAAATCTTATACAAGTACATCAAATCAGAAGAACTTAATTCACGTCCAGAATTCTAGTGGCAAAGAATTACGAGAAATGGAACTTTTTACTTTCTAATCTCTCTAAATGGAGAGGGAATGAAGCCATTCCGTGTGTCTAGGGTTGCCAGACAAAATACAGGATGCCCACTCAAATCTGAATTTCAGACAAGCAGTGCATTTGTTAGAGGAAGTATTCCCCAAGTAGTGTATGGGGCATATTTATGCTAAATAATTATTGATAGTTTATCTGAATTCAAATGGAAATGAGTGTTCTGTATTTTTACCTGCTAAATCTGACAACTCTACAAATACCCAGCACAGAGCCTGGTAGCAGGGCTTCCAGTCTCCAAGAAGGTGAGATTAAGAGGACCCCTCAAAGATGAGAGTTCCTCAGGCACTGCAGGTGGGAAGGGCTTTCGAGAGAGACAGAACAGACTCGCAGAGCCCCCAAGGCAAGAATAATTTGGGCTAATTTAAGCAATGCACAGAAATCTGGAGCTAAAGTTGGCACAAGATCATGATGATGAGCTGGGCAAGTACCAGATCAAGCAGTGAAGTTCTGAGAAGTAGGACAAGACGAGACCAGACGTGGGAGACCCAGAGCCACTCCGTGCTAGTGGCTTTTCCTAGCGTCACACAAGTGGTCATCCTGAGGAGAGATAGCCATATTGGAAATTCAGGTGAGAGATCCTGCCTTCAGTCAGTGGGATCCCCTGGAGCCAGAATGAGCAGGCCCATTTGAAATATATTTTGTCACATGCTGACAGAACTGTTGACATGGTCTCTGGGACGAGGGTAACGAAAATCAGCGATGATCCCTAAACCCTGGAGTGGATAACTGGGTCAGTGCCAGTGCTCTGACTGAAAGGGGGAGGCTCTAACACGCATGCACCTTCCCCTCACCTCTTCCTCTCTTCTCCTTCCCCGCCCTCTTCCCCTGTGCTCTTTTTCCTTTCTTTCTGCTCTATTGTTGTCCTATTTCCTAGACAGAATCAGAGGCTCAGCCGGACAGAGTGTAGGAAGCTAGAAATGGAAAGGCAGCTCATGGTGCTGTGACTCAGTTTCCTAGTGGACTTGGTAAACCATTAGTCCTCTCCTCCCTGGACCCCAGGAAGAGCTGAGGGAGGGCGGGGATGAGGAGAAGAACTTGGACGGGAGTAGTTGAGGTGGCCCTGGGTGAGCAGCAGTGCCATCTTCCAGCACCTCGGAATCCACTAGTCCAAACCCCTTCATTTAAAGGAAGAGTGGTGGTGGCATTCTGAGATTTGCCTCAATTCTTTTTTGGGGGGGTTGAGACATTATGTAATTGAGACTGACCTGGAACTCACTATGTAGCCCAGGCTGGTCTCAAACTCACAGCGATCGAACTCGCAGTGATCCTCTTGCCTTAGCCTCCCAAGTGCTGGGATTACAGGTGTGCGCCACCACGCCCAGCTCAATTCTTGTATATTACATCAAAGTGTGTGTGTGTGTCATTAGAAATTAAACCCAGAGCCTTTTTTTTTTGAGACAAGGTCTTGCTAAGTTGCTAAATTGCCCAGGCTGGGCTTAAACTTGCTGTCCTTCTGCCTCAGCCTTCCACAATGCCACCGTGCCCCGCTCAAAGAATTATTTTAAGGATCTAGGAAATACTAATTTACTCAATAAATATTTATTAAGCGCCTACACTGTGCCTGCTACAATGTTGAGATCTGGGAATTCAGAAAGCAAAAAAATGCAGACAGAAACCTGCCCTCGTGGAGACTGCATTCTGGGGAAAACAGATCAGTAACAAAGAGATGAGTAAAATGTGTCAAGGGCACAGATTACTATTCCTTAGTCTATTTTATTTCTTTATTTTTGGTACCGGGGATCGAACTTCGGACCTTGTACTTTTGAGGCAGGCAGCAGAACCACCGAGCTAAATCACCAGCCCAGTATTCCTTATGCTAAATGCTTGGGACTAGATGTGTTTCAGATTTGGGACTTTTTTTCAGATTTTGGAACATTTGCATATACATAATAAGACATTGTAGGGACAGAACACAAGTCAAAACATGGAATTCAGTTATGTTTCACATGTACCTTATAAAATAGGCTGAAGATGATTGTTTTACAATATTTTTAAGGGTCTGCATTTTTATTGTGACCCATCACATGAATTTTGCACTTATGTTGGTACTCAAAGTTCTGAATTTGGGGATTATTTTCAATTTCAGATTTTTGGATTAGGGATGCGCAGCCTGAACCATAAAGCACAATCAAGTTGAGAAGGAAGGTGGGGATGTGTGGATGGGGTTAGGTTATAATCTCCTAGAGGATAGTTGAACAAATATTTCAGGAAGGTGAGAGCGTGCGTCAAGAACTTCCGTGGGAGAGCTGTCTACAGGAGGGAAGAGGGTGCAAAGGGCCTGAGACAGAAGCTGCTGGGGCGTTTGGGGAGGCTGGGCGGCTGGAGCCAAGGGCAGGGAGGAGGTCAGGCGGCCCTGGCTGGTCCCCGCCAGGACTTTCCTAACACCGAGTGAGGAGAGGACTGACGGTTTGCTGCTGGACTGAGGAACCGGATTGGGCCCCTGCGCTGGGAGGATGGGGCTGGGGGCAAGGTCGGCCTTGGGAGGCGTGGTGATGCGCGTGTGGACCCCGCAGCCAAGGGACGGGTGACTTCATGAGGTGGTAGGAACTAAGGAACAGGAACAGCTCGCACTAATATCAGCGACTTGCACTCATTTACTGATCTCGAACCTGGCGGTCTAGTGCAGCATCCCAGGCCAGGGAGGAGGGCGCCTGCTTATCTCCCCCGCATAGGCGGCCTGGGCAGAGTCGGACCCTGGGCTTCTCCAGACACAGCCCTGGAACCCTGGCCCCCCGGGTCACGGCGACGCCAAGAACATCACGGAGGACGTGGACCGTGACTGAGGAAACCAAGCCTGAAACGTGAAAGGAAGCGTGTGGCACAGCAGGGACTCAGAGTGACCTAGAAAACTGACAGGCGCTCCCTCCCTCCCTCCTCACCCTGACCCGTCGCCCAAGTATCCCAGGCATGTGCTGGCATCCGGCCTGCCAGCCGGTCGGGGCCACAGCCCTCCCTCTGACTTCCTCCAGGCCCCAGAAGCCCGGCTCAGCTCGCAGCCCTGCCCTGCCCTGCCCGGCCCGCGTCTCCAGGAGGAAAATTAGGCCCGACCTGCCTAGGGCGCCGCGGCGGCCACACCAGCCCCTCCCTGCACAGAGCGTGGCATCTGCGTGGCAGCCTTTTATCTGCCACCTCTGAAAACCTCTGTGAGCGTCCTTGAAACCAGGGCTGGTGGAGGCGGGCACACCTGCACTGAGGCAAAGGGAGGGAGAGGCCTTGAGGGTGTGGAGGACGAGGAGGAGCCGAGACGCTCTTGAGACGGTCGCAAGGGTGCTGGGGCCTGTGCCTGGGAGGAGAAAGTCAAAGGCTACAGGGGAGAATAGGGCCCCCAGTTCGATGGAGGTCCCGGGAGGGAGAAGAGCAGCCGCGAAGAGAGGCCGGAGCAGAGGTGACTGGACCTGGTCCCATCAGAACACCGTGAAGGTGGAAGTCAGTTTGGAGAAGCAGCAGTGACACTTTTCTATGTTTAGAACACTCCTCATATACTTTATGTCACAATTCATCATGGTCTCATGACTCCCACTTGACCCATCAAGAAACCGCAGCTCAGAGAGAAATGAATTGCCTCAAATCACAGTTAGTAAGAACATAAATTATCTACTTTTCGTCATATATTACAGCAGCAGCTATTTCTGCATATTAAATGGAAAGGTGATATCACACTTAGGAAGTTAAGAATTTCCACTGCACAGATATTTAGGTGCACTTTTTGTGCACCAGCTGGAGTACTAGGCCCGGAAGACTCCGGGACAGCCTGCTTTTGAAGACAGCTTCTAGTCGGGAGCTTAGAAGCAGACAGTGTGCCACCCAGGCCTGAGGGCTTCTGGGGGAGGCCAGCTTGGGGCCACTTTTTACAGGGGTGTCTGTGAAGAAAGCACAGCAGGGGTGTGGGAGGCGGTGGAGAGGGCCTCTCCGGCAGTGCGTGGGAGGGGTGATACAGGGAAACAAAGAAGGGTTGTGAGGGAGCTGTAGAGGACCTAAGTAGTGATGGTGAGGACACCGGGTGCTATTACATTCGTGATTCAAAACCATCGCATGCCTTGGAAGGGTTAGGAGGGATTTCACAGCTGTAGCACTGTGGGATTGCAAGGTGTTTTCCACAGTGTCAGTGTCGGGATAACAGGAATTTAAGTGAGATAAAAGAAACATTCCCTGAGCATTCCCATATGCCAGTTGGCGTGCACAGCGCCTTCACATACATTATGTAACTTAATTCCTGTAGCACTAAGGAGCAGGAGGGGCCGGGGTGTAGCTTAGTGGTACAGTGAGTGCCTAGCATCCGCGAAGCCCTGGGTTCAATCCCTGCACCAAAATGAAGCAAACAAACAAATAAAAGAATGAGGAAAACCTGCTTGTGATGACACAGAAGATCTCTCTTTAAGACGCATGGTTAAAGGAAGCAAGTGGAGAGTATTACAGGAGTCACAGTTCCTACTGAAGAGATACACGCAAGGCAGGGTTAGGTCAGGGAATAGGGAGAGAGAGCCCAGGCCATCTACAGAAGGGTGAGCCTGGGTGCTGGCTGAGGGTTACACAGGGATGAGCGTGGCCAGTTGTGCTGGAGTGAGAGGAACGTGGAACTTGCCGTGCTGAGTGTTTAACACCAACCCTTTATCCTAGGCAAGTCTCAGAGATCTTTATCAAAAAATCTTTATTAGTATATGTTTCTGATACACAATAGACACATTCACTACAGGGAACTGGGGCATATGCACATCAGAGAGCTCCTCAGTGGTGAAGAATGCACTCTCCTTCGATACGTTACAGAGACTGCCAGGTGTGGTGGTTCATCCTTGTAATCCCAGCACTTAGGAGTCTGCAGGTTCAAGGCCAGCCTGGGCTACATAGAGAGGAGACCCTATCTCAAAAAATGAAATGAAATGAAACAAGACACGTTATAGAGCTGATGCTGATGCAGGTGCAAGAAAGAGTGCAGGAGGTAGGAGAGACCAGGAGCCTGCACAGGGACGGGAGCAGAAGGAGGACACACGTGAAGTTGGTCTGCGGGAGCGGTGGGCAGCAGATCTGAGGCTGATGCCAAAGGGGAGGAGAGAGAACACAACTAGATTATTTTCAGGATTTTTAACTAAACTTAAACATGCAAATAAAAGTTTAAAAATTAGCTGAGATCATTAGAAAAAAATAGGAGCCCTTATCCATATGTCCACTACTTTTTACTGTCTTAGTGATTTGTTTTTTTTTAGTTTGCTTCAATATCTTCAAATACTAGTATTAAATCATTACTACATGCCCTTCAATTTTAGGCATTCTCAATTGATTTACTTTTATGGTTTTTGTTGTTGTTGTTGTTGTTTGAGACAGGGTCTCACTATTTAGTTGAGATTGACCTGGAACTCACTATGTAGCCCAAGCTGGTCTTGAATTCATAGCGATCCTCCTGTCTCAGCCTCCCGAGTGCTGGGATCACAGGCGTGCGCCACCACGCCCGGCTTGATTTACTTTTATGAAAGATACAGACTAAAAAAAACAAAACCTTGGGCTGGGGATTTAGCTCAGTGGTGCTGCCACCTGCCTCGAAAGTGTAAGGTCCTCAGTTTCATCCTGGTTACCAAAAACAACAACAATAGCAGCAAAACAAGAGCAAAAACAGAGCTGGGATATAGCTCAGTGGTTCTACTGTCTGCCTCGAAAGCACAAGGTCCTGAGTTGGATTCCCAGTACCAAAAAAAAAAAAAAAAAAAAAAAAAAAAAAAAAAAAAAAAACAAAGACAAAAACAAAACCTCAACTGGTTCCAGAGGCAATATCCTCCCAACCCATTATCCTTATATTATAATTATTTCAGGGCTGAGGAGGTAGCTCAGTGGCATAGCGCCTGCCTGTTACCAAAAAAGAAAAAAGAAAAGACCCCTCCAAAAAAAGCCTCCTAAAAAAAGAACTCCTAAAAAAAGAACCCTTAAAAAGTAGCTGGGTGCAGTGGCCAATACCTGTAATCCCAGCACTTGGGAGGCTGAGGCAGGAGGATTGTGGTGAGCTCAAAGCCAGCCTGGGCTAGAGAGTGAGTTCAAGGACTACATAATGAGACCCTATCTCAAAAAGAAAAATTTAAAAAACCCATACACACATTCACACACACACACACACACACACACACACACACACACATTTGTAAATACAGAGAAAATTGGGCAACCACATCAAATAGGAATTCAGGGAGACAGTAGCTGAAGGAGTCTTTCATTCTACCAGTCTTATTTGAATTTTTTATGAGTAAACATGTACATTCATTACTCATGCAGTTTGAAAAAGAAGAATCCATAAAATAATACAAAAGATAATGATGGTCATTAACCACAAGTTTACAGATGTGAAAAACTAAAGCCCAGAGAACTGAGTAATTTGTCTGAGGCCTTGCAGCACCCAAATATATCTGGTAAAAAGCAGACTGAACCCTAAAGGAAGGAAAGACAGGACAGGAGGACACAACACAGACCAGCAAAGACTGCGTGCTGTGGTGGAGGGGAGGGAAGTCCCAGGACAGGAACAATCCGAGAGGCCTTATGAAGCCGAGCAGCAGCGTCCGTGCTGCCAGATGTGCAAGGACCTCAGCGACAGACAAAGCCCTGGATGGAGGGGAGGCCACAGCCCCACGGCTTCGGAGAGCGTCCCAGCGTGCTCAGGAGCCAGGCATGTGCAGGTGTGGATCTACCCCAGTGAGTCACAGATCCTGAAACCGACTGCCAGGTGAGATCACCAGCCCACAAGGCCAGAGGAGCAGCAAGGAGGCCCTCGGGGGCCAGGGAGTCGAACCTGTCTGGTCAGAGGCCACTGTCACAAAACCAACAAAGAATTCATATCTAATAGGTTCTCCTCGGGACTCAAATGAGTAGGTACGGGAGTCGCTGGGAGACTGTGACACCAGGTAGGGTGACAAACAAACATAGCCTGTCTGCAAAAACAAGCTCCGAGTCTCTGCCCTGGGTTTCCCGGTGGGAGGAGCCAAGCCGGGCCCAGGTGTCCCCTCCCTCCCTCCTCCCTGCCCTTCCTTTCCCTCCTCTCTCTCTTGCCCTCCTTCCCTCCCTCTCCTGTCTTCTATCTCCCTCTTTCATTCACAGTCTTGTCCTCTTCTTAGTCTCCCCTCCACACAGATAGGGTTGGCCAAGATATTCAGTCAAACAATCTGCCCTACTTTCTAATAGCACTGATCTAGCGTGAACCCTCACTTCTTCAGACCCGTCCCAAATCGCCCAGCCCAGTCTAAGTACCGTGGCAGGCTTCTTTATTTCTTCAAGAGCAGCCGGACTTCCCTGGGGGGTGTGCTCTCTCTCTGCAAGGAACAGCAAATCCAACTTGTTCAGTTGCACAAGTGTTCTGGGGACTTGGGCCGGACAGCGTTAAGAGCAGGGTTCCCCGCCAAGGGCCACCGGAAACAAGGCAGGATTCCGCATCCTCCGAAGCTCTCCTGGGGCTGACTTGCCGAGCTAAGCTGGTTGTCAAGCTTTGCCGGGCCTGCGTGGGCTCACAGAGGAGGTGCGGCCAAATCAGTCCTGGAGCAGCGGGGTCCAGGAGGCTCTTTCTCTGGGCAGGGGTGCATGGGACCCTGCGGGGCGAGGACAATCTCACAACCAGAAGGACCTGGTCAGGCAGACGGTGAGCAGTGTGTGGTGGGGGCTTTATGCAGCTTGGTCTCATGAGAGCAGAAGATAGGCAGGCAGGGAGTGGGCTTCAGGCTAGAGGTACTCACAAAGCACAGCGTGGAGCTGATTCCTTTAGGTAAAGGGGCTTTATTGAAAGTCCAGCAAACCTTGACATGGTCAGATTAGATTTTTAAGAAAGCATTTGAATGTCTGGTACCTTCTTTAAAATGCATACATTTTCTGGGCATGGTGGCACACACCTGTAATCCCAGCACTCAGGAGGATGAGGCAGGAGGATCACCATGAGTTCGAGGCCAGCCTGGGCTACATAGTGAGATCCTGTCTCCAAAACAAACAAACAAAATTCATGAATTTATAAAGCTGATGTACGAAGGGGTGGGCAGTGGAAATATATTTGGTAAAGCAAGTACGATAAAATGCTAATGACAGATGCTAGGTGGTGGGTATTTAGGCCGTCACCGCAAAGCCCTCCCAATTCAGAATTCTGCCTGTTGAAAATGTTTGCAATAAAGTTTGGGGAATAGTTACTTTGGCTTTGGTCTTGGACAATGGATTGTGCAGAATGGGTCTAGAGGTGAGGAGATGAGGGAGACAACGACCGTCGCAATCCAGGTGAAGGCAGGTGGCCTGTGCTGGCGGTGGCTGTAAGGACAGAGTGGCATCCTGAGGTGGAGCTGAGACCCTTCAAACTGTGAAGAAGTGTGCGACCGGTTAGACCGTGAATGTCCGCTGCAGCCCTGTGGACTCACACTGGGCTCTGGGAGGTCACGGGGCCTTGGGTTCTTGGCCAGCAGGTGTGTAACTCGGGTCCGCTGGGGTGTGACCTGGAACGGTTCATCTCCTTCCTGGCTCAACGCTTCTCTGCTTCCAGGCCACCGTGATGTGTGTGCAGCTTTTCCTTTGCTGTATCCCTAGAGGATGCATCTTCTACGCCTTTCCTAGTCTTTGGTTCTCCTCATAACTGACCCCTCTGGTCATGATGCTGCTCTTCTGTTAACCTAAAGTAATGACCACCCTTCTCAGGCTCTGGAGGAGGAGGGCTCCTTTTCCAGGGTTTTCAGAAGCTGTCCTGGCCTAGAGGCCCATTTTCCTGCCGGTCTTTCTTATACCTGATTTTCCAGTGAGCGATGGGGTTGTGGGTTGGACTGAGTCTACCCAAAAGACATAGCGTGTTGAAGACCTAGCCCCAAAACCTGTGAATTGACGTTATTGAACAATAGATGTAATTAAGCAAATTTAAGTCACACTAGGTTAGAGTGGGCATAGTCCAATATGATTGGTGTCCTTATAAGGACAGGGAAATTGGAATAGAAAGACACAGGGGAAACGGCAGAGACTAGAGTGATGTGTCCTGATGCCAAGGATCACCGTAGCAGAGGGAAGAACTCTTTCCGAGACCTTGCTGACATCTTGGGCTCAGACTTGTGCAAGAGTTTTCTGTTGTTTGAAGCCACACAGTTTGTGTTACTTTGCGTTATGGAACCAGAAATAGGAGATTAAGGGGCCAAGGCAGGGAGTGATACTGTGGCAATGTTATTATTTGCTAACGCCATCCTGTCATTTGTTTTTATAGGATTTTATCTTTTCAAGATGGCTTTTGCAGTGCTTTGGGTTAAAAGATGAGTCAAGTATGTGTGCCACATCTGGACCATGGTGATACTGATTCTTCCCGAGGTTGTAAGGAGTGGATAGAGTACCATTCCAGAAACCAAGGAGTTAGCTCAGGGAATCTGGACTGTGCAGGGTGATTCTGGTGCAGGCCAGGCCAGGCCGGGAACGGGGTTCCCTATATTGGCCGGGCACGTGAACCCGGCCCTTGGTCATCCTTCTGCTAGGCAAACCTCGGCTGCTTATGTAACTGGTGGCAACACGACCCTGGTTACTGGATGGAGAGACAGGCCGGCACTGGCCATGACTCCCCACCCGCCTGGAATGCAGCCAAGTTGGCCCGGCCCGCTCTGACCGGCAGGACCCAAGGGACCCAGTGACCCAGAGCTTCGTGCCAACCAACCGTGGGCTAAGCACTCCCTGTCGCATGGGCGCCTGTGGGCTTGGTGTTTCTCAGGGTTGCCAGGAAACAGGGGTGATTGTTTGAGTTGGAGCCCTCAATCAGCAATACTACAGATGATCAAAGTTTTTGTTGCCGCTGTGAGGGTTTGGGGAGGATGTTGTGGTCCGGGATGAGCTCTGGTTTTTGAGAATGAGTAACCAGAAGTTGAGGACAGATTTGTCATTGAAAAGGATTAAAAGCATCTGTTTCTGCTCCATATTAAAGCCAGGCCCTTTGTTCTGCCTTCTGCCTCACAAGCACAAGGTCCCGAGTTAGATCTGGTACCAAAAATAAATAAAAAAATAAAACCAGGCCTTGGCGATAATCACAGTCTTTTCAGCCCCTCTGCCTGACTTCTAGCCAGATTCTCTCCCAAATATTAACTTTGCTCTGTTTTGGAAGAGCGTCTTCCTCCCCCTCCTCCCATGAAAGACGAGTGATTCTTCAATATAAATGTACAGTTGATGTGCTTTGTCCCATACTTTAAAAAATTAAATTATGATTAATTTGATCAAACCAGAATCTGAACAAAAATCAGCCTTTGGCTGATGTTCCTCTCCACCCAAGCATCTGTCACCTCCAGTGACTTTCCCAGACCGACTGCCAGATGCACGTCCATGTGCCAAAGTGATTCTGAAGAGGTCTAGATCTGTGAGCTGCTCATCTTGGGCTTTGTCTATGGGCAAAGCTAGAAATAAATTTTATTATTTTAAGAAAAAATATAGCAAATGCTTATATTAATTTTCCAACTCAGTTTGAGAATTACTGTGTTTATTTCTCTTCTTTTAAGTCATATAAGAGAAAAATCTAATCTTTCAGGTTGAAAATCTTGGTTCTTAGTAACACTAGCATGATTACTTGCCTTGTGTGTACACACAAACCTGTTATTCTAACAGCATCAGGATAACAATATTAATGTTGTTATTACCAATATAACTGAAAAGCCAAGATTTACTTGCAATTTTTTTGGCCTTTGGCATATATCCTGCTAAAGATATAGAGACAGATTATTGTGTTTTAAAATAGCTCCTCTGGTGCATAAGCTGCCAATTACATAAGTGGGCCCATTTTGTCTTGTTTAACTCTTTTATAGTGATGTAAAATATTTACATAGTGTCAAAATCAAATGTACAAAATTTGAGAACATCTAGGAAAGATTAATTCCCAGCCCTTCCATCTAGCTTTACCTCCCCACATAACATTTTATTAGGCTTTAATTTATCCTCCTACTTACAAAAATAAGGAAACAGGGCTAGGGGTTTAGCTCAGTTGTTCCACTGCCTGCCTTGCAAACACAAGGCCCCGAGCTTGATCCCCAGTACCAAAAAATAAACTAAGGAAACAAACATGAAGATTTATTTTCCTTCTTTCCTGACGTGAAAAGTAGTATACTATGTGTGTGGTTTCCACCGTACTTTTTCACTGACTTCCTTGGAAGTCATCCTAGAATAAATACATAGTCCTCTGCACACCGAGCTGGGATGGGCCTGTCTGAGCCGACTGGGGAGACAAGCCCAGCGTCATGGTTTCAGATCACAGGCGAGATGAGGCCCAGGTGGGCTCGGCAGCCTTCAGATCCTGGGTGGGGTGGGGAGATCAGGGCGGGGAGAGGGCCGCCTCTGTGTCAACCAAGGTAGCTGCTGGGCATGTGAGGCCCTTCTGCTCTGCGGGCTGAATGCCTTAGGCACAGCCTCCCGTAATCTGGGCCTTTCTTTCTGGCTCAGCAGGTTGAGACCGAGAGTCGGATGGTCCCTGGGCCCAGCAGCCCGCACCGTAGAGCGGAAGGCGTGGCGTCGTCGCGGACTCCCTCCCCGCCGTCGTGGCCGGACGAG